>NC_088362.1:22852486-22889986 GCF_034508935.2 Berghia stephanieae
TTATTAGTAGCATTCAGATACAATACAGTTCTTCCCAGTTTTTTTCTAAAACATCACACAGAATAGGAGGATCATGACATTGACCATGCATTTTACCGTCACATTTTCCTTCATAGCTGTATCCAGATGGACCACCAACTGGTATCGACGAGGGCTCTTACTCAAATTCTAATGGTGATGATGATGGTGACGATTCTGATGGTGATACCATTCCTGACAATGATGGTGCTGGGGTGGTTGGTCTTTTCCCAGTAATCAATCCGTACAATAATATATTTGGTAACTTTAGAGGGTAAGGAGGGAAATAAAATATTGCTACATCATCCTGCTTTTATTGATATAATTTTAAATGATTGATACATTCATATGGCATTAATTGATATTTGTTTTGTTTTTTTAATTAAAAAAAAAAAGTAATTTGTATAAAAATTGCAGTATTATGAGAATTACCAATTCCTGCTTATGATGAAGTACTAGTAATCAAAACAGATCTCTGTCTGTCATTCCTGTAAATGGTTAAAATGGTTCCAATAACACACAATTCTTCCTATTCTGATTCAATTTCAGAACTTTCATTCCTAGATGTAAACAGTGTCCTAACTATGTAGTCCCACCAGGAATTATACCTCAACGTCCACCACGTAAGAAAAATATTTGAATATAATTGGAAATTTAATGTTATAAATATGTTTTTATTTACAGTAGTGTGTTGTTTATTTAGTGACCAAATTGATCCATAGCTTGTTGCCAAGTACAAAATTATGCAGACTGATAATTGGACCATCATTTTGATTATCATTGCCTTTAATAAAGATTTAAAAAAAAACTGTTGACTCAACAGCGGCCAATGCAGAAGGTTAACACTGATCGTGTGTGAAAGTGTGCATCACAATAGCATGGTATTGCCAATTCATATGAATGTTTCTGGAAAACTCCAGTATGATTTGGAGAAATGGTTTAATTTGAATTTGTAAATTAAAGTTACCAGATAAAGAATAACACCTGATGAGTGGAGACTCCCCACCCCCTTACTCCAAGTTGAGGAAAGGTTTACCCGAGTTTGGGTTTTATATTGGCTCCCGTTTGGTGTATCCTACGGATCCCCAGATAATAAGTCACTCCCATTGTTGCTCTTTGTCCCTGCCATGGAATGAGCCCACTTAGTTTCCCCCATGTCCTGCTTTAGATCTTTTGCTGAGAGGGAGGTGAAATTATTGTCTTGCAGGTAATCTCTATAATATAGACTGTTATTACTAATTAATCATTTTAATTGTTATCGTAGTGTATTCCTTTAGTCAAAGATTGTATTTTTTTTTTTTTTTGGTGGGAGTCTCCAGTGTCCTCAAACTATAAAATCTCATAGATTGTTCTTGAGATCTAGTTCTTCTCCTGGTTCAAACCATCTTCTATTTTCTTTAGTGCTTGTAAATCCAGATGAAATCCGGATAAATAATCTTTTGATTTTCCCATCTTGTTTCTTTTTACTGGTGCTGATATTACATAGACGCGTTGGAAGCAGTGTAAAACTCCTCAAAGGCAAATGCTAAAAGAATTTCTTTTTTTTTTACTCATATTTGTGAATTCAGCCGACCCCAATGACGAAGATGCCAAGGTATTTCCCACAGCACCTGGATACATTTGTGGGGCAAGTCAGAACCATGTTCTGTGTCTTTGTTGTATGCAACCCATGCCTGATAGAAGGACAGAGTACATTGATGGAGGAACTCTCCCACCACAAAGTTGTGAGTGGGTCTTTTACAACTTGTATGACTTACTTATCTGAAGCGGATTATAATACAGTAAGGAAGAATGAGCATCAATATATGAGTCAGTGACAAAATGTATTGCATTTTGTTGTTGATTTGAAGAAAAAAATGTTACTATGTCACAATTCGTAATATATTTACAAGAAGTTATCAACATAATATAAAATTGCATAGAATTATTTTGATCAATATTTTGCTCTTTTGGAGTGAAACTTATCCTGAAAATCGCATTTTGAATTATGAAATTGAAGAAATTGATTATACTTTCCAAAACTGCAAAGCTCCTAGATTTGATATTTCTGTTCTTCATATTTCATTTCATTTTATTATTCCTACTCTTCTCCCCAGGTGCATTATGTTACCGGTCATTTTGCCATGCATATTGGGGTTGTGACAGTTTACGCTGTAACGGCTGTATGGGGAAGTTGAAAGGTGAAAATTTTAATGTCAATTTTTGATTGTGTAAAAATAATACATTTAAAAGTTTTCTATCAATCTTTAATCACAAAAGCATATCGACTCATGTCAAACCATAACAATTTTAAGTGTTCATTGTGATTGGTAAGAATTTGTCCATAAGAGAAAATCTGGATATGACGGTAAAACTTTATCTCAGTTTCTATAGTCTATAAAGATTCTCAACTGGTGGACCACTTGTCTCAAGCAAAGTTATAGGTGTCGATTTCAAATTTGGTCAAGGTTTTTTTCTGATGCATCTGTATAGTTGACAGTGATGTGATAGTTGGGGCACTTAGATCTGACCCTCTATGACACTCTCTGATTTTCGTCCCCGGACTTCTAAAAAACTTGAACAACCAATTGAAAATGAAATGTGGAGCATTTCAGATAATTCTTCCCATGGTGTGTTAAACCTATCACAAAACCATCAAATTGAGCCATTTTGGTTCAACCAGGTACAAAGATGCATTGCTCAAATTAAATGGATATTTTATCAGTGAAGCCTCATATATAAATACTGATGTTTCCTAGAATAATCAATATCTTAGCTGGACCGTCATAGGTAGAGAAAATTGTGCTCTTTATCGCCAGAAAACTAACTTTGTCTCAATGTTCAAAAAGACAAAACAAAATTATATCTATTTGTCTTTTTCAGATCTGAACTTTGGCAAAAGGTGTCTTACATCTATTATTTTAGACAATGGCTACGAATCTAAAGTGTTGAAGGTAGGTCTCTGTTACTTTTATAACATTTTTTTTTGGTCTAACTATGATTTACTCAAAGACAGGCACTGAATGCAATGCCATTAGAGTGATATAAATAAATATTTAGGCAGTATTATAGTAAAGGCAAGAAGCCATAATTTTTGTCTAGCATATTGAAATCTACGGAGAATTTTTAAAATAAATAATTATGTTACTCAGACCCCTTTAAGTTTATTTTTTAAAAACGATGGATTTTTTAAAAATCACATGAGATCTAGCTGCTTTCTTGATTTCTCATACAAATATTTTCTACAGCTCTTTCTCTCTATGTTATATATTATATTATTATATATCGTGATTTGGGGGAAAATATCTAGACCATTCTTAATTTCATATCTTGACAATTTACTTTTCCAATGCTACAGGATTATTTAACCAGTAAAGATATGTCAGTGAAAACCTTGTTGGGGGAATGTTTGGCCAAAGTGGTGACTGGAGAATATGCTTGTGTCAGTAAGTCAGGATTTTTAAATATTTTTTTTATCTCTTTGTAAAGCTTTTTTTTTTCTCATGAACTTATCAAGGGAAAAGACATTCAAAATCAAAATATTTCATTACTGATTAACATTGTTGAAATTTAAAGATTCTCATTGTTACCATATCCAAATTCGTCTGATAGCATTTGAAAAATTTTTAGCTCCCCACTCCCACCATTTGACTTTTCTTTTTTGGTGCAATAATGTATACAAGGTTTGTATCTAAATTCAACTGAAAAATGTCATAACAAAAGTTAAGTCAAATGCTATTATGTCTTTGCATATATATTTATTAATATTTAAAAAAAAATGATAGCCATTAGTAGTAAAGGGAATAAATGCTATCCTCCAGGAATTTCTTGTCATTAGATTTTAGCCAACATGTCACTTTCTCAATGAGATCCTCATTGTTCTTGAAGCACTGTCCAGACAAATGATGACTCAGTGATTATCCAAATAGGTGAAAATTTGAGAGAGTAAGGTCTGGATTGTGAAATTTCTTTGTGCTGCAAGGTCATGCCATTGACCAGACAACCTAATCATATTCGACTGAAGGTTCTTTTTTTCTTTTTTTTTGTTTGTTGTTGTTGACATTTTAAGTTATTCCAACTTTAGTTTCAAGTACGATCCTGCTATAAGCACGCTTAGGGCAAAAAACAGAAATTTTACCATGTAAATTTACCTCTTTACAATCACACTCACCTAAACCTACTCAGTTTTTAAGCATGTTAATCTTTCTTACCGGTTTCTAAGAAAATCTTAAACAGAGAGAAATAAACCAATGAAAATGGATTACAGAAACTTTTAATGTGCTCTGCGGATTTTTATTCACACCTTCCTTTTCAATTAATTTTCATCTCCTTTCTATTATTATCACCTCAGTGATGACAACGAACAAAGCACGTTGGTCATAAATTCTAGAGTGATAGCAATTGGCAGCTTTGGCAGAAACATGGCCCAGGACAGGATTAGGGACGATTGTGTGTGTGTGTGTGTGTGTGTGTGTGTAAGGGTGATTGCACACCTTTGTGGTATTGTCTGAATGTAACTAGATAGGACGTTGGCAATATAGCTGAGTTGGCAGAGTACGAGGACAATATTCACAAGTGGAAGTGGAAGGAAGAGTATTAGTAAAGATGAGGAGGAGGAGGAGGAGGAGAAAAATGAGAAATATATATCATATAGGTACTTAAATGACCTTTTAACTGTCCAGTGGCATTTTCAGGCCTGCAACCTAGTGCAACCAGTCTTGGAGGAAAAAGATATTTTGCCCATAATTGTAGCTTAGGGACATTGACTTAGCACAAGAAAAATAAGAACCTGCTTATAAGTACAGTCCGGCCGATTCCAGAGGACTGTGCATAAATTTTATAAATGGAACCCACTGTATACAATAGACTGTAGTCTGTGGGAGGCATCAGGTCAAATCAATTGATGGACATGCAATTTTGTTGTTTTCTAGAGAAGATTACCTTGCACATGATCAAGATTTGTCATCTAGTTTGGAACATTTTGAACAATTGATACACTCCAAAATCAATGAAATTTAGTTTGATGGTTTTCTTATCACCATAGAAATCTAACCAATATTAATAAAAGCATATCATGATTTAATGTGAAGTATTACCGTTATAACTGTTTTTGTTGTTGGCTAAAGAAGGGTTTTGAGCCAAAAATGTTCTGGCTAAAGTATTTTGTTAGTTTAATAAGATATTGACTTTTTGGTAGATACCAAGTACTGTTGCATTCACTGATGGTTCTGTAGATTTCAGTTGGAACAGTTACCTTTGTTTGTGTGACCTCTTTACAGATGAAAGTCGATGCATTCTTCCGGGATTTCTGGCCATTTCAAGTTTTAAAAAACAATCTAGAGCACACATTTGAACAATAACTTTGTTAAGTTCTTAGTAAGAATACTGCTATTGTGATTCAGACCTAATTCCCTTGGTTTTACTGAAGAGTCCCATTTTCGTATATATAATTAAAATACAATGAATGTATAGCCAACTTTAATTGCCAAGATAATAAGTAAAGTGAAAACCAATGATGTGTTAATAAACTTGGCATAAGTCGCTTTTGATATTTGATATTTGATATTATCACCACTCCTCTCCTGTGATATATTATTCTTTTTTCATATTTTCCCAACTTCATCAGAGATTTATCGATGAGTCACAAAGCTTTTAAATCATTTTGTACCCCCAGACCAAGAAAAACTGACCTTTGGCATCAACACCCCTCTGTGTTATGCTTGTGGCTTCACAATCTTCAAAGATTTGGCTTATTGCTATAGAAAAAATATTCCACAAAAAGACCTGCCTCGTAAGTAATTACATGCATTGCTTTCTGTATATTTGTTCCTTGTAAAAACTTTTAACCCTAATTGTTCATTTGATGACAGCTCACTTCTGATATTTCATTACTACAAATGAAATTATGTAGATAAATAGATTCAGTTCTAGTTCTTCTTCATAATATAAGTCATCTAACTCAAATTCATAATCATATTTCTTATCAAACAGTATATTTCAAATGGATCACGATTCATTTTTCATTGGGTTATAGTTGGAGCTGCCCTTCTGGATTCATTTCAAATACTCTGATACATTTGCATTTCATTTCTTTGTGCTGTTATTGCTGAGATCGTTATTCCTTTGGAATGACATTTCAAACTACGATCATATTGACAAAGATATTTATACTACTCATCTACCTCCAGTCCCAAACAAGCTATTAAGTGATTTACATTTCACTATGAACTGAATTTGTAGAAAATTTGATCTCAGTTGTACTTATGAAAATAACAAAAGTGAGCTGTCATGAAATGAACATAGCTGAAAATAGAAAAATGAAACTGGTCTTTACTACATTAAGGTTGGTTTTTATACAAACAATCCTCAGTAACAGAATTCCATAATTAGGAGGTAGATCACAGCTATACTGTACTAGAAAAAGTTAATTATTTGCTGAAATAGAGCTTAGGGGTAGATGTAATACGTAAGTAATTTTGCCATTTTATATTATACATATGATTATCTAGACAAGAAAGTTAGATCCATCTGTATTACTTAATTATTACTTTTGTTTATTTTATGATTTAAATCTTACATCCAAACGCAGAGGAAGTGACCAGAAGACCTGACTGTTACTGGGGTAAAAATTGTCGCACCCAGCGTAACAAACCAGAACATGCTGAGTAAGTCTTTTATCAATTAAAATATGTTTTCATTTGATTTAATATGTTGTGTTACAGTTTTGGAGGTTTAGTTTTACAGGCTTATTTTAATTACATAGGCCATCTGCATTTAAAGCATAACTGTGTTAATAAGCCGATTGAAGACAGTAAGCATTTGAGTGTATTATTCAAGGTGGATGTGATATGTCTGGATGAGACTTTTAAGTGATCTCAAACTAAGTACACTGATTGTGTGCTCTTAGAATCTTTGTCTTTTCTCCATTTGAACAATTCTCCTTTGTCTTACGTTATCTCGTGTATTTTTAATTAAAAATCTAGAATATCTTTGACCATCCCGTTTTCTTCCTTTTTATAGGTGCTGAAATGGCTTAAATGTGTCTCAAACATCATAAAATTCTTAAAAACAAAAAAACAATTTTATGAAACGATTGAATTTCAAAAAGTAGAAGCAAAACAAAGCCTATTTAGAGATAATATTCTTTGTGTATAATAGTAAAAATTACTTCCCATATAACTTTCCTCATTTACTTTGTTTTCACAACTTTTACTTCACATTCTCTATTTTTTTTTTATTTTCAGGAGGTTTAATCACATCTGCGAGCAAATAAGGACAGCATAAATGAACTCAATCAATTATCCAAAACTATTGGATGTATAGAACCTATTCAAACTTAGGTACTTTGTAGTAATTAATTATGGTCAGAGAAAGCAAAATATTTCATATTTTAATATGAATATGATGTGAAGACAAAAGAAAAAAAACCCCCATGATGTTTTGAAAATTAGTATAAACAGGGAAACATCTGTCTTAATTTTCTTTCCTTATTCTTGAATAATACATCCACAGATTGTGTTTTTGATACTATGAATACAGTCATGTCTCCCCAATAAGAATTCTGTATGGGTACTTATTTTTATATGTTTATTTGAACTGGTTATTCGCGATTCTAAACTAAACCCCTAATTTGGGAATAAACTACTATTAGTGCATGCTTCCATAATCCCTATGCTCAATCTCGAAACAACCCTCTTTTGGCTAACTGACCAACCAAATAACTATTGGGTGAGCTCTAAGCCTTTGCATAAACGTTGACCGAGGGCCTATGAATCCCTTGTCATCCCATCATGCACCTGCTGTCCAATGATTGTGTAAGTGTAATGTTTCCATAGGCATCTAGAAGAAAGTAGGCCAAAATAACAAAAAACAAAACGCTGATTCAAACAGGGACCAAAAGTGCTGCCTAGGCAAGAGCAATCAATCTTTCATAATTAACCGAAAAATGCCTGTAAAATCCGCGTTTTTTATGCTATCAACAAAATTCTTGCATGTGTTCATACCTTGACTTGTCCTTCATTTCTCTACGTAACAGCCAAGTCTGTCGACACACTTCTGCCAACGCCGCACCATGGAATAGATACCCTCTCGGAAGAAATTTCCGTCAAGGTTTTGTAGCCATTTCCGCACATGGTCAACAAGCTCTTCATCGACATCAAAGCGCTTTCCTGCCAGCTCACGTTTCAGTGGCCCAAAGAGGTGATAATCAGATGGTGCGAGGTCTGGACTGTGTGGTGGGTGTGGCAAAATCTCCCATCCATATTTCTCTAGCCAACCTTGCGTCACTCGTGCTGTGTGGGGTGTAGCGTTGTCGTGTTGCAAAATAACCCCGTTGGTCAACTGCCCTGGGCGCTTTCTGCGAATGGCCTCCCTAAGCTTGTCAAGAGTTTGGCAGTACCTTGCAGCATTGATTGTTTCTCCAGGTTGTAAGGTTTCGAACAGAATAACACCACGACTGTCCCAGAAAACATTTCCATTATTCTCTTTGCTGACCGCATGACTTTGAATTTCTTTGCGACAGGTGAGGATGGATGTTTCCATGTCATCGAATCTTGCTTTGTTTCTGGGGTGCAATGGTGCAACCAAGTCTCATCACCGGTGACTATGCTGTCAAGAAAAGTCACATCGTACCCTAGAAAGTCTCCGCCGGCGTTGGCAGTATGCCCGTGAACCCTGCGTGAGCTCTTGCTTCTTCTCAAAAGTTCCCTTTATGATTGTCTGTCAATTGCTTAGGAACCCATCTTGCACTGACTTTTCTGTAGCCAAGTTCATCAAATACAATTCTACGAGCAGAAGTTTCCGAAATTTCAAGACTGCTTGCGATTTCATGAAGTTTCAACCTCCTGTCTTGACGAATAAGCTCATCAACTCGCTTCACATTGTCTTCTGACGTCGCAGTCATTGAACGCCCTCTCCCTTCCCTGTCTGTCAAGTCGGAATGGTCGGCTTCAAACAAATTACACCAGTGATAGACTTGTGTACGGCTTATAACATGCTCACCATATACACTCTGAAGTTCTTTATGAATTTCGGTAGGATTCAGACTTTTGGCGTTCAAAAAACATATGACTGCTCTGATTTCCTCCTTTGACCAAGTTTCAAGGTGGGTCGCCATCTTTAAAATCGTCTAGAAATTCATTGTGCAAAATGATGCACTTCATAATTTCTGGGAATATCCGTAAGGAAAAAAGGAATATCATGTCGTTTACAGAATTAAAAAATCTCCACTGGTTGCTGAGCAATGGGCATTTTTCGGTTATTTCTGAAAGAGCCCTCGTAGTTTGTAATTATTTATAGTTTGTATTTTGTATCTTGACAATAGAAAAGGACCTTTTCAATGGGCGAGAGGGGGGGGGGGGTATGCAGCTAGATGAAAATACATATAAATATCAATTAAATAGATATATGCCTAATACAAGACAAACATCTTCATCTTCATCATCATCCATCATCATCGTCGTCGTCGTCATTACTATATTTGTTCGGTGATTTAATGTCCAAAAATGTCCTTACAGGATTGGTTTTAAGATCAAGTGGGCTACCCTGTATTATATATAAAAAAGGTGACATTTGGATGTCATTTTTAAATTATATTATTAGACATCTTTTGATCATTTGATTACAATGAAATCCTTATAAATCCAACACCTTCAGACCAGAAATTTTGATTGACTTTAAGCAAAGCTGATTTTATCCATTTTCAATGGAACGTTTTAAGATAAAGAACAGAAAATTTAAGGCCATTGAGAGGTGTTGATTTTATGAGGATTCCACTGTATAAGTACAGTGGAAACGTGATATAACAGGGATGGTGGGATCAGAGCAAAAGTCCTGTTATAGGCGATCCCTGTTACATCAGAAATACAAGGGAAATAAGCACATAATTGACTTTTTCAAGTGATCTAATACTTCGATTACCTCCCTTGTCAAAAAAACTGAATTCGACAGGGATTGTGCGCAATGTAAATTATAATACATGTATAGATCTAGATAATACTTTTTCTTCTTCTTTTTTTACCTTTTTAAATTTATTTCAAACTTTATTATTCATCAAAGACAAGTGGGAACCAGTTGGCTTCAGGGATGTGCCCCCCACCCTCCTTAGTCAGACAAAAATTGTTAAAAATGAACATAATATTATATTATTATTATTTAAAAGGGGAAATTGAATGGGACCTTATCATAGTCATTGTTCTTTAAAGAAATCCTTGATTGAAGTCTGTCTTGACTTCCTGATGACAGTGTCTTCAACAAAGTTTTCCTTCTTGATTGTTCCCGTGTGAAAAGGCATTGTCCCTGTTATAGCCGATTTGGTTCAAGTGAGGCCATGCTATAACCGATAATTTTTAATAGAGACAAAGAGAGGTAAAAAACAAATCCTGTTATACCCGATCCCTGTTATAACCGGGCCTGTTATAAATGGTTTCCACTGTATAAGGTTTTACCAGTGATGATGGTTGCCCTCAGGAGGAATTTCCTCCTCTGAAAAAATTACATTTCCACCTGTGAAGTTTCTGCTTGTAACCCAGGCTAAGTAGAACAAGTATAGCCGAAACCATCAACATCAAGAAAGGATAGAGAAGGACGAGTAGAATGATTAGTCGTGTTGACCCTTATTCTTTTAACTCTTTCAAGTCAATTTAAAGACTGAACTGTTTAAAATAGCCTTTACTTAATTTAGTTTATTGTTCTTCAAACTAAGCTTTCAGTGCTGTAGTGTTTATTTTATTTTCCCTTTGTGAGTTCGTGTTTTATTGTAAAGTGCCTTAGAGCATGAATTCATGGAATTTGTGCGCTATATAAGTGATTTGTTATAATTATTGTTATTATTCAGATGAGAATAGTAGAAGAAATCCACTGTAGGTTTCCCTCCAGACCAGGGCCAATACACTGAGATTAAACTTGATAGAGAAGTGGAGAAGATAGTGGACTGTGCCTCACGTAATGACTATGATAGTAAAGAAATAATAATTAAAGGAAATCAAATGTAATGACAACTATATATGAGCCAAGGTCAAAAGGTGCCCGTCTGATACCAGTGTTAAGAAAATTTGATTTTTACTTAATTATGGGCGGTTTTCATTAGGTTAATGCTTGTAATCAATTGATAATATGAAGAAGAGATAAAATGAGGTAGCTCAACATACTCTGTTCAATAGGATATGAAATAAACAACTTAAAAGTGAAATTTGAATGCTGTTTGGCATGTGCTTAAAACGAGGTCAACGCATCACCTTTTTAGAAAGCATGTAGAAATTAAATGTGATGTTTTAGCTCACATGATTGAAATTTGACTAATAGTATAAAGTCAAAATTTACTTTTAAACGCAATTGCAGTATATTACATATCTGATTAAGTTTCATATAGAGTTCTTAAAAAGTTGGTATTGATTGTGACCTTTGGTGTCATCAAACACAGCACAATACTAAGACTCGACACGAAACTTTAAAGTTCATATTTAACGGTTATAACATGTTTTATTATGAGAAAAAAGCATAGATTTTCCTTCTGAACTCAAATCTTGGAGTAAATATATTCCGTTTTGCTGATATCGAGGTTTATTGGTTTTGGTGTCATTTGTCACAAGCAACATGGCATGCGTGAACACGTGGAAGTTTGTTTCGTTAAATGGCGATTCGCAATTTTGATCCACCCTTCTTACCAGCCTTTGAAGTGCAGCACTTTCAGTTGCCTTTCCAGCGTGGCTCCATGCAGAAAAGGTAAGTTGAACTTTGGTGTCATCGCTATTTTACATTGTCACAAGCAACACTTGATATTGGATATTACAAAGTGCCACCAACAAATTATGTTTTCATTTGTTATTCTATTTACAAATATGATATTATGACATCTCAATTGAGACTGTGATTCTGACACAATTAATCATTTTCTTGTAATTCTAATTTTTTATGTTTCAGGGTTGTATGAATCAAGAAAAAGACAAAACTCAAGCTTTTGACGAATCCAGATAAATAGAAGGGTTGTCAAGAAATTTGCTTTGTTTTACTATTAACACACTAAATTACTACAAACAAGCAGATTTGAGCAGTAGGGTGATGTCATCGTCTGGTTACATGAATTCATTACCATGACTGATATTTATCTAGAGTTTGTGTGACTTCTGGTACTTTTTGTGACCATTGGTGTCATTGGTTAAAATGTCACAGTTGACACTTAAGTTTGAAGTTTCTAATGTATTTCTGTTTTCATGTTCTTCAAAGCTTGAAATGTCATTGAATTCCATTTTAACAGACTGTATTAGATTTGTACAGTTGCTATTCTTGATTTATTGAGGCAAAATTGCGTTCTAGTGCCGATTTTGACCCAAGTAATACATAGCAACAATGGTATTACTAGTTTCTAAGTATATTTCCAATTTGAAAGTATTAAGTTTCTTCACATATTATTGAATTTCATTTTAGCATAATTGACTGTTGGCTTGGATGGTCATCTGATTTGCGGTTATTATGCTTTTTTTGACTGAAAATAATGATATAGTATGGACGAAAGTGTGAGTTGGTGTTCCTTGTACATAAGTATAAGTAATGGTGTCACCGGTCTTATGTCACAAGTCACATTCAGATGCTCTATTTTCCATGTATATTTCTATTTTTGAAGTCTTTGGTTTCTGAAATATTATTAAATTCCATATTTACCTGAGGTTATTACACTGGTTTGACTGAAATTAATGATATATTGTCGAAATTGCAATTTGGTATTGCCATAAGTAATGGTGTCATCGGTCTAATGTCACAAGTGACACAATGTCGCTAAATAAGATATCGATGGACCGTTGATCAAACCTCTTAAGTAGCGTTTTTGCCAATCCGCTGATCTAACCTCTGATGTCAACTTCAGAGATAAGCGCACCCTCTTATTCTTTAGTCTCAAGATGATCAAACCTCTGATGTTAGTTCAGAGTTCAAGGGAGACGGAGAAGTACTTTCAAGCAATCAAAAACACGTCATGTAAATTGTTTTCGTGGATTAGAAAGAATGATTGTGTTTTTAACTACAAAATCAATATTTCATTTTACTGTTAATAGGGTTGTATTGACATTGGACTCTATAATTTTGAGCATCCATAAATATCACAGCTGCTAAATAATTGTCAATTTCTAAAGTCACGATGCGACTGAACTTCAAGCCTATTATCTCCCGGTTATGCATTACTAGTAAATATAATGTACGAAATAATGATTGGGTATTTAAAAAGATAATACGCGGATCACCTGTTCTCCCTATCTCTATTAATGTGTAACAAAGCTCGATCATGACAATCACCCTATTAAATCACATGTCATGTCCACCTGATGCCATCCTGATATCATACCACCATTTAAACCGCTACCCATCCTGTCCAACAAACAACAAAGATCTTTTGATTTATTTTTAAAAAAAAAAGAAAAAGAAAAAGCTAAACAAACAAAAAACAACAAAACTAAAAAAAACAAAAAACATTGAGCATTTATATAGCGCAATATCCAGTAAACGCGGTCAGGGCACTTTGCAAAGGTTCCCTATATATATTAATTGTATATGCATTGAAAAAAAATCATGAACAAACTAAAAGGAAATAACAATTTTATCTTAATCTTTAAAGTTTATTTAAATTTTTAAAAAATATTAATTTTCATCTCCTACATCCGTATGATGATGATGATGATGATGATGATGATGATGATGATGATGATGATGATGATTGCCGCCATGCAATACAAAGTATTAAGAAACGTGTTGCAGCTCTCCTCTATCTCAAAACCCGTTGTTCAAACCTCGGAAGTGACATCGGAGGATTGATCGTCGTGAAAACGCCGGGCGCGACTCTGATGTCGACATCAGAGCTTTGATCAACGGATTCACGAAAACGCTACTTCAGAGGTTTGATCATCGGACCGTCGATATGCTTTGGTCACATTATTTCCCAACATTTTATTCCAAAAGTTTCTGAACATTGCTGGTAATAAGCATATGCAATATTGTTGTTGTTGTTAATGTACAATCATTTTTATGAAATAATATATTTGCATTCTATGTTGCTTGTGACCGATGACACCAAAAAGCAACCTTTTCTCCAATAGTTGGTAACACTATTGTACTATGATTGTTGTTGATTGTGTCTTTTTGTTTTTACTTACTAAATAAAGTTTGATACTTAACAAAAATCATTTGGTTATTGCGCTTTTTGTCTCATTTTGGTGTCACCGGTTACATGTGACACCAGCAACCTATAGGCATTGTTGACGTTATTTTGCTGCGTTTGACCGTAAAGTTATCTAAAGGGCCTTTGATTCATGAAGTACGGGGTTTTTGCTACATATATAGAAACATAAATGGACTATTATGTCACTTTTATTTTGAGAAAAAAAATTGGCACCTTTTGACCTTGGCTCATATTTATTACAAAAAAACTAATTAACAAACCAAAACACAATTAGAATGACACAGCTCTACTTATCATTCCTCCTTCGCTTGTCTCTCTCCTATCATCCACAAATATGAACATCACAGCACAGATAAATAATTGAATCAAAACAGAACGGCTGGTTGTAGTGTGGTGTCTGGTAAAAGTAAAATCTCTTCTTCTCCATCCCCCCTCTGACTCCTTGTGTATTGCTTTTATAGTGATTGTTTGAACCCCTGATTGGGTGGTCGAGGAGTTCATAAAAACTAATAATGAATGACCTGAGTTTGATATGAATTTTTTTGGATTCGTGGATAGCTCATACGGTAGAGTCACGCTCTCACCGGCCAGGTTGTCGTACCAATAAGATCGCGGGTTCAAACCCCATCACCGCCGCAAACATTTTTTATTCTCTATTGTCTTCTGGCACTTTTCTACTCACTTCATCTCTTGTTGTTACCATCATAAAAACTAGCAGCCCAGGGGGTAATCGGTCAGCTCCGGACTCGATTGGGTGAAATCATAGCAACAAGACTTGGACATAACACCCCAATCACATTTACTAACAGTAACAGTGAGAGACTTAATGTGCGAAGGAACAAATAGGTGCAGTTTCCCACTCTCCAGAAATTAGTTATAGTATCGATAATAATTTATCATCTCAGTTGCTCTAAAAGTGGGGTTAGTACAGTAAAAATGGGGCTTAAAGGCAATCGTTAAAAATGTTTGCCTTTTCTTTACTTTTTGTTACCATCAGCACTGTTTTAAATAATAACCACTGACGTTGTGTGCTGTACAGTAGGTTGGCTAGGACTTTAAAAATAAAAGAAGAGAGAGAGAGAGTGAGCGAAAGTGAACTTATAAGTAATAAGAAACGGGACAACTCACTTGTCATAAATACCGTCCTTATGTAGTTATGCGGTTGGGGGGGGGGGGGGGGGGGGGGGGGGGGGGGGGGGGGGCAAGTTTGACGGGGAAAAAAAAAAGAAAGAAATTCCTGTGGATATAGATTTATTTTAATATTGCTTTTTTTGTTTTGTTTATATCATATGAAATGACCATTGTATTATTAACTGTTTCCACCATTTTCTATGGATATATTATGTCATCATTTGTTCATTGCATTTGATATAATTTGATTGTTTTATTGTCATGTTCGTTTTATTTGTGGTTTGTTTTGTCTTTTGAAGAAGGAGGGGAGGGGGGGGGGAGATAACATTATTGATAAAGCGATTTTTTATTTTCAGCACCAATGTTTATATTTTAAATTATTTTAATAATGTATTATTATTATTATGAATAAACTTTATTCAAAGTTGTTACAAACTTTACTTCTGGGTGGGGTTCCTTACCTTCCATAGTGGACAGGGTTGCACTATTGTGTCTTCTATCCCTCTTTATCTGTTTTCCATCATGCTTTCTATCTTTGTCTTGGAATGCGATTGCTTGGTTTTGTCCAGGCCCTGGCTGGGAGGGAGACAGCCAAATGTTTAGTTTGAGTTTTGGAAGATGAATTTTTTTTTCCTTGTAAATCATCTCTATGTTATGCACTGTATTGTTTTGTTTACATATTATATTTGATTTGTAAACATTTGAGTGTATCCCTCTTAGTTGGGACCTGTGCTTGTGTCTGGATAAGACTTTTAGGTGATCTCAATCCTACTTTGATTGTGTGCTCTTGGAATCACATCTGTTCCCTATTTGAACCAATTCCCCTTTGCCATACCTTTTCTTGGGTGCTTTAATGTAATTCTAGAACTTTTAACTATCCCATGTTCTTCCTTTTTACTGGCGCTGATATGACCTTAATGTGTTGCAAGCGCCGTAAAACCCTCACAAACAAAACATCGGGGCTACTTGTTTGTTCTCCTATCTATCTATCTATATTTGTAACATGTTTTTTACGATGTTTTCTGTCCCTGAGTGAGACAAAGGTGCAGCGCTAAACTATCGACCAAATTGCTAACGTGATGTAAACTTCTGAAGCACATCAATTACCAAACACGTTGAGTCAAATAACATCTTAAACGATGCACAACACGGGTCCCGCAAGTAGCGCTCCTCCAAACCTCAATTAATCTCACTAATTCACGACCTCTCATCAGCAGAACCAGACAAAGGTGGACCACGAACTGACATAATCTTCCTCAATTTGCTATGGCATAATTTGAGAAAGATCCCCACCAAAGACTTATTCAGGAACTAACAATGTGGATATTAAGACTAAAAGCACCAGCGGGTGGTTGGATGGGAGCATCACCCTTGAATCATATACCTATGATGTTCGCATGGGTGTACGATCCGATAGTGATGTCGTTTCTTCTTCTCTTTACTAGCCTATCCTGCTTCTTTGGTTTGTGATTGTATTTTTGACAGGGGATATTTTTTTTCTGTAAATCTTCTGCCTGTTTGTTCTTGGTTATTTATAATTTAGCTTATGATATCTTTAGGTTATGATTTTGATTTACATTTGGACTATTTTTGTTAGATTGCTTGTTTTTTTGTTTCAGCGGTCTCTCATATAACCTCAATTGTGTTGGAAGAGACCTAAAGCAACAAACAAACAAAAAAACTAAAAGCACCACAGATTGCCGCTTCTTTTTTTTTTTTTTTTTTTTGTCCTTGGAAGAACACGTCTTAGTAAACGGTGAAATGTTTGGCATAGGCAGTGCGACAAAGGTCAATACTTGACCCGACATTGTTTTTGATATATTATTATCTCGACGACCTCCCTGACAACAAAAGATCCAAAATTAAACTAGTTGCAGATGATACCGCATTTTAAGCAAGGGGCATACGTGTATTAGTAAAGAAGACGACTTTACAATTTTTAAACAATGGCTTCGCACGCTGGGAACAATGGGGAAACAAAAATGACGGATGCGAGTCAATGAATCAAAATATGTCCGTCCTATCAATGACAAATTATAAAGAAGTCAAAACTATAACATCAAATACACGTGCCACGGATAACAGCTAAGGGCTAAGCCACACCGAGACTGACTCGACGACCCGGCACTGCCGTCTTCCGGATAATGACGTCGAGCACGGACAAAATACTAAGAATAAAGAGAAGAGCCACTAGACCTACCCATACCAAACATCGGACGTCCTCTGTCGTTTTTTTTTTTTTTTTCGAGCTTAGTATGTAGGTCTTGCGGCTCTTTTCTTTATTTTTAGTATTTTGTCCGTGCCCGACGTCTTATCCGGAAGGCAGCAGAGGACGGCAGTGCCGGGTCGTCGGAGTAGTATTAGTAGTATCGTTCGGCTACACTTCTATGTTCAAGGTATCAATCCGGGTTCGGAAGTCATCATCACATTTGTTGATGGTTTCAAATCCCCCTTCAAGTTTTGTCTCTGGGCAATCTAATACGAGGTGGTTTGCATCTTGTGGGGCTTAGTTGCACTTTGGGGGCATGTTGGTGATTCTTGGAGCCCCCTTTTGTGCATGTTGACAGCTGTTCTTGTATGTTTTGACCGTAGTCTATTTGCAGCTACCCAGTATTTTCTTGGTTGATCCTGTAGACCTGGGAGACTTTTACAGTGATCTTCAATTAGTTCCCCTCCTGTTGGTTTATTCCTTTTCCATTCCTCGCACCAGGCTTCTTGCGTGTTGTAGTTTTCTTTCTTTGATAGAAAGGTGAACGAGATTTTAGTCTTGATGTTGGGGGCGCAGTTTTGTATATGGTTTGCAGAGTAGTTCCACTATCATCTTCAGCTCTGGATATCCATTTCTGTGTTGCATCCTCTCTCCTCAAGTGGGGTGGTGCTATAGCGCTCATAACTGGCAGCCATTGTGTTGGAGATTTATTTCAGGCATCCAGTTACTATTCGCATCGAGTCTCTTAGTTTCGCATCAACAAGGTTTGTATGGGCACTTCTCGTCCAAACAGGAGCACAATATTCTGCCACACTGTAGCAAAGGGCCAGGGTTGATGTTCTGAGAAGAGTTTGCGATGCTCTCCATGTTGTTCCTGTCAGTTTTCTGAGTAGACAGTTTCGTTTCCCTATCTTTCTTGCTGTACCCTCAAGATGGGTTCTATAGGTCAGCCGTCTATCCAGTGTCACTCCGAGGTATATTGGATTTTGATCAGTTGGTAGTGTTGTGTAATCAATCTTGATCATCAGTTTTCGTTTTGATTCCCAGTTGTTAAGATGAAATGCAGTTGCAACTGTTTTTGTCGTATTCATTTTTAAATACCATCTGTCAAAATACCTTTTCATGGCCGTGGTGTCTTTGCTAAGCGTTGTTTCTATAGATAGTATGCGCTTGGCTAAGAAGCTCATAACATTGCCATCGGAAGTATAACGGACCAACACACAAAACTACGTGTAACCTAGAACGTTTATAGCCTGGTTAATACAGATTAGTGCGAATTACTCATAAACGCGGATGGCAAAAACAATAATAAAGACCAGAGTGACGTCAACTTCATTCTATCTATATCTTCCCAGTTTCTTGATTGGTATGCTAAGGCCGAGTCATCTGCATATCCTAGTTTTGTGGAAGTTGTTTGAGGCACGTCGCTTATGTAGACGTTAAACAAAGCTGGTGCTAAAACTGAACCTTGTGGTACTCCATTTTTTATTCTTCTGACTTTGCTGGTGTTGCCACCAAGTACCACATCGAAATTTCTTGGTCCTGTCATGTATGAGAGCAGTTTCAAGATTTTTCTGCATGGGATTATTTTTGCAAGTTTCAGTATCAAGCCACCAGTCCACACTGTGCCATACGCAGCAGAGAGATCAATAAACACTGTGCCTGTTTTTAATTTCTTTTCAAATCCATTTTCAATTAAGGAGGTGAGGGCAAGGACCTGCTCGGTTGTGCATCTATTTCGTTGAAACCCTGCCTGTTCAATTGAGATTATAGGATTCAAGTAAGGGGTTATTCTTGTTAATATTATTTTTTTCTAGTAGTTTGTAGAGGCAACATAGTAGAGAGATGGGTCTATAGCTAGATGGCTCTGTTGCTGGTTTTCCTGGTTTGAGGATGGCTATAACTCTAGCATGTTTCCATGTTTGTGGGTATCTTCCTTTGTCAAGTATGTCAGACATTACGGCAGCCAACCAGTTCTTTGCGTTGTGTCCAAGGTGTGTTATCATACCTGGATATATGCCATTGATCCCTGCTGCTTTCCCATTCTTCATACTTTTGATACCTTCATGTATTTCTTCGTGACTGATTGGGAAGGTCCACATTGAGCCAGATGATTGGAGAGAGTCAAGAGTTTTTCTGTATTCCTTGCGGATATTTCTTTCGAACATCTGATCTGGAACGTGTTGTCCGCGTTGCTTAATTTCTTGTGCCACAGTATCTGCAGACACGAGTGGAGCGGTTTTGGTTCCGTTGTTTTCAGGGTTAAGTTTCCTAATCAGTTGCCAAGCATGTGGACTCGAGTGTCTCATATCCAAGTTTGCTACTGTGTCAATCCATCTTTGTCTTCTGTCCTCTTGAAGGGTATTTAATAGCTGTTCTGCCACATCCTGGTCTTGGGTTTTTTCATATTGTTCGAGAAGTTTTTCACTCGCATCTCAGCATGGAATGTGCCACTGTCTGACTCCTCTTGGGATGTATTTTTTTTAGCACTTGTCGGTATCAGTTTGCTAAATCTCTGTATGTTATCAGCCGATGATGGAATTCTTGGGCATACTTTCTCTATGTATGACGTGTACTCCTCCCAGTTTGCTTTTTTGAAGTTCCACCCTGGTTTGGGAATAGCTTCCGTTCTGGCGATTTCTATTCCAGTTGTTATGACAACAGGCCTATGTTGGCTATTTGGAAATGCTCCAAGGACTTCTCTAGCTGCTTCAAGTGGTTTGTGATTCTTGTCTTTCGTCACAAGTGCCAGGTCATGGGTGTATTCTTTCTTCCAGCGAGCTGATCTGAAAGTTCCATAGCTATTTGGGGTGTAAAGAAGATAAGCATCGACTTGGTTTATCCATGCCTGTAGTTCGATGCCTGGTGGGTTGGCTTCTTTGTATCCCCAGTTATTGTGGTGGCTATTAAAATCTCCAATAATCAGTGCAGGATGTTGCAGATGTTGTTTTGGAGGTTCAGACCATTTGATCGACGGAGGTTTGTAGATGTTCGTGATCTCCAGGTTCCCAACTTTCATTGTGCTTCTCTGTGTACCAGTACCAGTGTCATCAGTTGTACCTCCAAGGTCGTACACTTGTTCTGGGTTTCTGGCGTATGTGCTTATGCCATATTTTGGGTGGGATTGTTTGTTGACTTCTGTATATCCGGCATTGTTGGATCTGGATGGAACTGACTGATTATCCAAGTGTGTTTCTTGCAGAAGCAGGATATCAATACTATGGTCTTTAAGAAGTCTATTGAGATAGTCACATTTTTGCATTGAAATGCCTTCCACATTAAGAGACATTATTCTCAATCTTTCTCCTAGTACGATGTTGTTTTATAATATGAGGTTGAAGTCTTGTTTATTTTTCGAGGCTGCAGGACTTCGTTCAGCAGCTACGCGGACCTTTTTATGTGGGGCGCCGTCCGAGCCAGTATGAATAAATTTCCTCCTTGTACCTTTCATTATTAGAAGTGAGGGTCAGGAAAAGAAAGCCTTGTCTGAACGCCGGTTGGATCATCCTTCGTCTGGTCCCTATTCTGTTGCTGTTCCAGCACGATTGCATCCAAGCTGGTATCACCTTCAGGGTCATTGGGGCACGCGAGCTCCTGCACGACGGCAACGTGCTGATCTGGTAGCAGGAGGGGTCGTCGGAGTCAGTCTCCGGTGTGGGTTAGCCCTAAAACGAACAAAATAAACACAAATGACATTGGGATAGACTTCTCTCAAGACTTGAAATGGAGTAATCATATAAAACAGTAACACCAAAAACAAGCAAGCAAGTGCGTTCCTCAACAGAAACCCTTAATGAGTAGCCTAGTCTACCATGTTTCAACCAAAGCTATTGACATAATATAAGACTTAACGGAATATGGAAACACAGTGTGGGACCCTCGCTTCACCAGACCAAAGATGTAACAGCCGTTGAAAGATGACGGAATAGATCTGCTAGTGCTAGCACAACGCAGGCAGTGTGCGTGCGGATAGATAGTCAAGTAGCGCATTATTGAGTCATTGGAAAAGACTCTTTTCTCACATTCTCTCATCGTACTCAGGTGTAAAATAAGTACCTGGCGTTGTCCCTGTCGGGAAAAAATGTAATATCGCTTAATAGGCTCCATGTCTTGTCCTACATGTTAAGTGTTGCTGTTGACCCATTGTAGTTAAGTGGATATTGCGCTATATAAAAGCTCAATTTGTTTTATTCAACAAATAATAGGTCTGGAAAGCTTAGGATCCAAAACTAAAGAAAATAAATTATCACGATTTCACAGGGTGTAAAACGGGAACTGTGGCCTTAAATTGCTTGATGGGGGGTGGGGGGGGGGGGTGATGACGACCACGACGATGATGATGGAGATGAAACGCCATTTTGCTTTTAACCAGTGCGAGTAGCAAGGCTTTTAAACAAACGCATAACAATAACAAACAAATCAAATACCCTAACGAACTTTGGGAGCCCTACCAGACACCTGTGACCCTACTCAACCTCCACCTTCATTTAATTTTATTAGTTTAAACCACTCGCCGCCACCCACCCACCACATCGATAGCCTTCGATCTACGTGTAGTGTGTAATATTTTCACTTAGACGACTGCTAGTGCTATGACTGACATACCGCATAAATTTAGGAATGGTGTCAAAACAAAAGAATGTCAGCTGATTAATTAAAATTTAATTTTATTTCGATATCAACAGACAAACGGTATGCCAAGTTCAAATAAGTTATCGTGATCTCCACTCATTTGCATTATAGATTTTTTGTTAATGTGGAATCATGCAAAATATATAACGGCTGTAGGTAAGTAAGTCTGCTCTGCAAATTCCCTTATTTCTACTGTCGGTGAAGTCAGTTTCTCCTGCCTATCGGGCTATCCATCCATCCTGACTCCTGACATAAAGAGACTCTTAATTTCTTCGATTTGCATGGTCCAATATCATTGTTAATTTAAACAACATTATTGTTAGTTTAATAGAAATGTTAATATTGAATGGTATTGTTCGAATATTTCTGGACATAATTTGGTGAACGACCGGCAATCCAAGTCCAAAAAGAAATGTGGTGGTAATGGTATCAGTATCAGATCCGCTGTCTAAATTTATATGACTACTAATGCCATTCAATAGTTCTTTCAATGACGAATATCAAAATCCTGAGTCTGGGCACTTTCGGAAAGACGTGTCCCTGTCGAGTTGAGTAATTTTACCGGTGTTTTGTTAGCCAAATGTTTTATAGTTGCCAAAGAAAAATGGAAGCCACAATTTTAGAAATGTTCCTTGTCACTTAAATCATGGTCATCGTCAAAAGAGGGATTTTATAATTTTTTGTCTATTTAAGACAGGACTGGGAATCGATAGATAGGCATAAAAAGACTTGTCTAAAAAGCAGGGACATTGCCTTTAAGATCAAAGCAAACTTGACAAAATATTATTACTATCCCTACACCTAAATAATTGTGTATGTGTGTGTGTGTTTTTTAAAAAAAATCTTCCAGTTGTAAACTGTTCTAATAATGCAGGTATTATTTGCAAAGCCGGTTTCTAATTATTCTATACTTTTACTCAATTTTTGCTTTTAATTGATACATTATCTATTGCTCTATTTTCTTGTAAAAGTCACCTTGATGTGGCTATTTCACTGTCAATTGAAAAAAAAAACCCACTTCATATTGGATGGAAAACCTTGACTTCCAAGATTAAAATGATCTCCAGCTTGTCAGAAAGTCTTGATTTCTTGATTTTGAGAATTCTTTTGATTTAATTTTAAAATATCTGGTTTAAGACTTATTGGTAAGTAGAGGATGTTAATAAAAATATGGTTACAGTAAAAAATCTCTGGCCTTAAAAAAGAAGGTGTTCAGCCTTGGTATTTTGTTAAGTTTTGAAGCTTTTATATTTATCTTTGTTTCTTACTTTTAACAGTCCACAGCTTCTAGCAGCTTTGTATCACTTTGTTCAGCCATTGTATGCAACACTGTTGTGTTTTGCTTTATTACTCATCTCTTTTTTTTTTCAGTTTTCGATTCATATTAATGAAGAAGCTTCCAATTGTTTGGACTGTTTATTTCCAACCTGAAATAATCTTTTCCATTGAGAATGAATCAAGTTTGAATTTACTGTATCAGAGAATAAGGCTTGCGATACATTTGCCATACTTGAGCCTGGGCTGAAAGGACTGTGAAATAATTTGACAACCGCTTATCTATTGTAAACGTTTTAAAAAACACAACACCATTTAAAACAAAAGGGAATACAATTGAAAAGAAAAAATGGCGGCTGCAATGTTCACACGTCTGGCCAAATTCAGGAAAGGAGATAACTATGAAGACTTGGATGGGGAAGATCAAGTGGAAATGAATATAAAAGAAGTATGCCGTACTATTGGAGAAGCCATGTCAAGTGATGCACCAGTGAGCAGTAGTGAGGGGGAGAGTGCCAAAAGTGATTCTGATTTCATCACCCGTCGCAACAAGGAAAGAGATAATGCTGAAGGTGAGTGAAAAATTCTTTATGATTTGGGTCTGAGTGGAAATGAAAGTCTCATTTTGGGATTTCACTGACAAAAGTAATGAAGAAGACTATTCTATTTTATTCTTGTGTTTATTGCTGTCAATACTTAGAAATGTAATAATACATTTATGTAAGTAAAGATGCTATCAATTGTGACATCTCTCTCAACCTCTTTCTCTCTATCCCACTCTCTCTCTCTCTCTCTCTCTCTCTCTCTCTCTCTCTCTCTCTCTCTCTCTCTCTCTCTCTCAGCCCTCTCTGCTTTCTCTCTTTTTATCTCGGTCTTTCTCTGTTGTTCCTCCCTGCTCCTTCTCTATACACTCCTTCCACTACTTTATGTTTATTTTTTATTTTAACCTTTCTTCAATCCATTTTTATTTGTAAATAACCATAAATTGAGTCAACGGTAGAACACACAAACCAAACAAGTAATTTTGGTCGTAAGATGTTATACCAAATATCATTTTGGCCGTAGCCCAACGCAACATAGTTTTAAAAATTTGTCTAGTTGTGTAGCTCAAGGCTTTTTTTTTCCAAACTCAAATTAAAAAAAAATTTCTTTATTTATCCCATAGAGGAAATTTGTCTCTAGGGTCTATTACTACAAGGGAAGACTAGAATAACCCAGTCATCAGTCACAGTGCAGTATCGCAAATTGAGCTAGAGTGAGGTGACTAGCTCAAGGTCACACAGCTGATCGAACTCAGTACCTTTCGGATAACAAGCTAAGACCGTACTGCTGAGCTATGCTGTCCCCAATTTAATGTTAAAAATTAAGTGTTAGCAACCATTCTCCAAAAGTTATATTTATATGTTTCTTTTGTGATCCATTTGGCTCTAAAACTAAAAGACAATTATTTTCTTATGTTTCTTATGTTATGATGACTAGCTCTGATGCTGTACTTATATTATCATTTTTTATATATCCATGATTAAATTTGACAAAAGCAATACTCCTTTGAGTGAGTTGAGGTAAGGAGTTGTGATACTGTGAACAGTCAATGGAACTATGATATATTTATTGCAGTCGAAATGAAGGAAATTGTGCAGAGCCCAGAAGGTAGGATAGCTATTGCTGTTTAGTGGTGGAAGTTTGAAAAGTATTTTGTCATCAGTCATACTAACACTAACATAATGTTCAGAAAAAGTATCAATAATGGCACTAGTATCAATAATGATGAGAAAAATAGAATACGGAGAAGTGCCTAAAGGAACCATGTAGATATTGCTGCTCGAAACTCGAAGAAATAAATAACAATGTAAAATTGAATGTAAGCTTTAATTTAATAACGAAAACAGATGAAATGGATGTTTCAGATTTCTCCTTTATCAACAAGCATTCATCCTGTTTGTTGATAAAGGAGAAACCTGAAAAGTCCATTTCATCTGTTTTCGTTATTAAATTGAAGCTTGCCATCCATTTCAGATTTTTATTTACTAATGGAAACAGAGAATAAAAAGTCACGGGACTCAAGATCCAATTGACACAACACCCACCGCTTGACTGAAAGAGAGAGGACAGCAAGCGGTTGCACAACCGACTGAGTGATACATTCATACTGGTTGTACGACTGCTCACTGTCTTCTCTCTCTCAGCCAGATAGAGGGTGTCGTGTCAATTGGATCCTGAGTTTGGCACTGACCCCGTAACTTTTTGTTCTCTGTTATCATCTGGCACTTCTCCATACCCTATTTTTCTCACCAACATAATATTGAAATATTTAGATTTTATGGAATTAATTGTTAGGCTTGCTTTTAAATTTTACTGCTTGTATTTGACTATCCTGAGTTGGATTTGGTTCAAAGTTTTCTGAATTTAACATGAGATTCAAGTCTTGAAGTGTTTAATGGGCGGAGATGCTATACACGTATGTCAAGTAGCATGGCATCAGCTGCAGTGCAATATCGCAAATTGAGCTAGGGCGAGGTGTCTTGCATAAAGCTACACAGCTGATCTAGAACTCGGTACCTTTCGGGTAACAAGCTATCCCCAATTTAAGTGTTAAAAATTAAGTGTTAGCAACCATTCTCCAAAAACTATATTTATATGTTTTTTTGTTTGTATCTAAAAGACAATTATTTTCTTATGTTTCTCATGTTATGATGACGAGCTCTGATGCTGCACTTATATTATCATTTTTTATATATCCATGATTAAATTTGACAAAAGCAATACTCCTTTGGTCAGTTGAGGTAAGGAGTTGTGATACTGTGAACAGTCAATAGAACTATGATATATTTATTGCAGTCGAAATGAAGGAAATTGTGCAGAGCCCAGAAGGTAGGATAGCTATTGCTGTTTAGTGGTGGAAGTTTGAAAAGTATTTTGTCATCAGTCATACTGACACTAACTAACATAATGTTCAGAAAAAGTATCAAAAAGGGCACTAGTATCAATAATGATGAGAAAAGTAGAGTATGGAGAAGTGCCTAATGGAAACAGAGAATATAAAGTCATGGGACTCAGGATCCAATTGACACGCCTGACTGAAAGAGAGAGTACAGCAAGTGGTTGCACAACCGACTGAGTGATACATTCATACTGGTTGTACGACTGCTCGCTGTCTTCTCTCTCTTTCAGCCAGACAGAGGGTGTCGTATCAATTGGATCCTGAGTTTGGCACTGACCCCATGACTTTTTGTTCTCTGTTATCATCTGGCACTTCTCCATACCCTATTTTTCTCACCAACATAATATTGAAATATTTAGATTTTATGGAATTAATTGTTAGGCTTGCTTTTAAATTTTACTGCTTGTATTTGACTATCCTGAGTTGGATTTGGTTCAAAGTTTTCTGAACTTAACTTGAGATTCAAGTCTTGAAGTGTTTAATGAGCGGAGATGCTATACACGTTTGTCAAATAGCATGGTATTTTGAAATGTGATTCAATCCACAATATGGAAATATGCGAAAATGTGAAGAAAAATAAAAGGAAATTGATCAAAAACTAGCACCAACTATTGGAAGTATTATGCTTTCTTGGATTTAGACGCCTTAGAGGGATGAGGAATGATATACTTTGAGGTGATGGACAGGAATTTAGTTGATCAAAGACTTGCCTGCTTTCTTCTAACTTGATCAATCTGCTGAGTTATGACCAAACACACTGCGCCACCCCCATTGAAACCAGCATGAGTAAAAGTGATGCCAAATTATATGATCAAAGCATGCAATTCTACTGTTCAACCTTAAGGCAATTTTCATTTAGATATAAGCTTTTCATTTTGCTTGATAAGGAATGCAATCATACTATTTTATCATTGCTTGAATTGAAAGCAAGGGTTGCTTGGTGACTTCCAAGTCTTATTGGAATCAAGGTTTATGACAGGTAGATTGCTTTATCATATTATCTTATTTAAATGCGTGACAGAGGTACTACAAAAATCACAGTACCGATGATCTTAACTGATGGTGTCTCAAATTAAAGGTTACACGTTGTTGGAGGTCAAAGTTGTTCTTTTTATAGGTTTATTGCTGACGATTTTACCAATTCAAGATTATTGCCCTTTTGCTCTCTTTTAATTTCTTTTCATCATCTATTTTGATGAATCTATTGAGCACCACATTATGGGCCATAATTATTAGGGCATGTGTCTAATAATAATTAAGATGATAATGATAATAAAAAAAATAAAATAAAATGATGATGATGATGATGATGAGACTTATATAGCGCTGTGTATCGTGGCATCAAGGTGCTTAAATTTTACAACCATTGGGACTATATTTAAAATACACTGAACTACAGTGGACATAATATGCACCATACACACATGTGTGTGATAAAACCATTTTAAAATAAAGTGTAAAAATAAACTACAAAGATTGGGGAATGTTTTGCATGATTGAAAGGCGCATGCAAAGTTTTACGGACAATTATTGTGATCCAAACACTGTGCATATATTGTGCGGCTATGTGGTATACTGGTGTGACACTCGCCTTCGGATCGGAAGGTCCTGAATTCGAGTCACTCTCTGAGCTGCACATGGTTGAGTCCTTGCAAAAGGCTGTTGTCCAGGGACCCTTTGTAAAGCGCTTTGAGCGTGTTTAGTGGATATAGTTGCTATAAAAAAAGATCTTTATTTTTTTATTCAACAAAGTCTGAGGACCTACTGAAAATAATGGGTCTGGAAAGCATAGAAGCCAGAACTAAAGAAAAATAAATTATCACGATTTCACAGGGTGTACAACGAGAACTGTGGCCTTACATTTACATTGCTTAATAAAGGGCATGAAGCCAGAATCAGTCTGTCAACAGCACAGACAATAAATGTAAACTGTGACCCCTTTTCCCCCTCATATATTAAATGGTGTGTGTTTAACAATCTCTTCCCTTTTTCCAGTTGTTGGTAGTTGTAGCAGCGCCTCCTGTATAAACTCTACCAGCCGCAGCTGGTTATGACATTCAGTGATAAATCAGATCATTATATCATGCTTCTTGAATTAAAATACATGGGGATTGTTTTTTTGTTTTTGTTTTAAAATTATTTTTTAAAAACATGAATACATTCAGCAATGTTTTGGGATGAGACATTATTTCAATGACATTGCTGTAGGCTTGCAAGTCTGCATATCATACTCAAGAAGACTAGACGAGGGTTATGACTCATTCTTTATGTTTGTTAGATATGATGGCAGTTAGCATTTGCTGAGCAATACCCCTGTATCTTATGGATATGTGGTAAACTGTCTTGAGTCAAACTTTGCAGCATGTCATATTATAAGGGATCCTTTGCATAGCTCTTGATGGACTGGCATGAATCCCGGGCAAGGTTCTGAGCTCCCTCCCCTGTCCACCCAATACTGATTGGGTATCCAGGTCTGTTAGATCAGGTGGAAAGTACTTTTCGATAGAATAGCATCCATCCAAAGGGTAGCAAGCAATTCTATTGTCTGTTCAATGCTCTAGAGACTGAGATAAACTCTGGCTCTGAAGGACTCCTTTTTTTTATTTTTGCACAGGCTTGTAATTCAAGTTAGGCTGTTTATTTTTGGAAAATGGAGTTGAAGTTACTTTAATAATGGGCATATTATTCAAAGAATTCAACATGTCTTTTTCACCACAGTATATTGACAAAACAGGTTTTTCTATTAATTTTCCCTTCTCTGTTGCTTTGACTCCGCCCCCCTCCCCCTTCCCAACCCTAAAAACATCTTTGGCTTATGACTTGGTAATGATGTCACCCGAGAGGAGGGTTATTAGGCGCTAACCACTGTATTATGTAGAGGTGAAACTTATGTTGAAAATTGAGTTTGAAGGTATATAACATGAAATTTATTTAGAACAATGAAAGTAGTCTTCTCAACCTGCAAGGAAAAGAGAAAAAAAAAACCCCCAACTCTTCTTTGTAATTCTGACAAAATTACATACTCTCTTCTTACCAACTATAGGAAAATCGTCACATTCGTTAGGATGCGAGTTACTTATTTTTCTTATTCAGATTTGTTTTACAAATCTTGTTATTTTTATAAGAACTTAATGCCGTTTTGTGTAGCGTGTTCTACTCAACAAAATTATACATACCATTTAATTACTGCTTTTAAATTTGAGTTTTAAAATTCAATTTGTGTCTTGAAAATGGTTGGCAAGGAGAGAGAGTTAATTCATATCTTGGTGCCTGACTCTTCGGGTCATAATACCAATCATCTACTGAAAAATACTGCTTCCAGCAAGGGCTTTGCAGCTCAGTTTGCTAGCGGAATTGTTTAATTACCCTGCTTCAACATCCTGTATTTAAGTGACCTCTCTGTCCCCATCTGTGACTGGGTAATTGATTCTTAAAAAAAAGCATGTGATGGAAAGTATAGGAAAAATAAAACAGCATCCGTCATATCGGTAACAAACAATTCACACTGTCCATTTCATAATACATAAACTTAGATCAGTTCCTGCTCCATGAACCTGTTGGCTGTTGAGTACTACTAAGGCTGCTGCACAAGTTTCTCTAAATTGTCATATTATTAGTTTTTTTAAAGCAACTTTTTAAAAGTATAAATTATAGTGAATATAATTGATATTCAAAGATTGAAATTTAGGAATGATCAGATTTGTAACTCTAAGGGTTTTCCTATATCAATCGGCACCAAATAGAAATTACCAACAGAAATTAATGTAGATGGAACATTTCTTACAACCTAGTCATAGAAATATGTGTAATTATTCCTTCTTAAAATGTTTCCACGTGTTGTGTTTCACCCATTCATTCCATATGACTAACCAAACCCTGTGCCACAGCATATAGTAATAATTGTAGGAATTCTAGCCTCCATTTTTATGAATGATTTATTCATCTTTATTTTCCAACAATCAGTTCTGTTTGACTCTCTCCGTTCTGCACTCCTAAACTTGGATATTTACCACTTTGATGTGACTAAGGATTTCAATGATTTTATAATTTTATCTTCAATGACATCTTTTGATGATATTGCCTCCTAACTTAAAGTCTTCATATCAACTCATTGAAAGGGCTTTATTTTCTCCCCCAAAAATAAGGCGATTGAATCCTTCGAATATGTTTGTTAATAATATAACTGTTATAATGTAAGAAGTAAATTATACCATCATTTTTATGTGGTATAACAATTCATACACTGATTAAAAAGTAATTTTTGTTCTCCATATTTATGAATGATATCTTTTCCTACAATTAGTTTTATGAGGCTTTTTCCGCTCTGCACTCCTAAACTCGGATATCATCCACTTTGATACGACTATGGAATTCAATAACTTTATGATTTTATCTTCAGGGATATCTTTTGATGATATTGTCCTCAACTTGTATTCTTCAAATCAACTCACTGAGAAGCCTATTTAAATGTTTTTTTTTTCAAAATTAGACGATTGAATCTTTTTACTGTTTGATAATAGTATTACTGTTATAAGGTAAGAAGTACCTTCGTTATTATTCAATATAAAATTTGAAATGTAAAGGTTATAAGTAATTTTTTCTCTATGAAATGGGTCACACAACAGCTTAACTCCTCTGCGATGTAAAGGAATTGCACAGGAAATGTGCTCTTAAAATTTCTCTTTAAATAAGAATGGTCTGGCAGGAGGTCACGCTGTGTCTTCTTTCCCCTTATTTCTGTTTTCCAGTTGCTTTTTGTCTTTGTCTTGGAATGGGATTATATAGCATGGGTATTGGCTGGAGTCCTTGACTGGGAGGAAACAGTCAAATGCATAGTTATAGTTTTAGGGGATGATATATTTTATCTTGTAAATCATCTCTCTGTTATGTATTGTTAGTTATGTATTCTGTAAACATTTGAGTGTATTTCTCTTAATGGGATCCTGTGCTGGTGTCTGGATGAGACTTTAAGGTGATCTCAAACTAAGTACATTGATGATATGCTCTTGGAATCTACATTTATTCCCTATTTGAACCAATTTCCCTTTGTCTTTGACTATTCCATTTTCTTCTTTTTACTGGAGCTGATATGACCTAAATGTGTCGCAAACTCCGTAAAACAAAACAAATAAGTATGATGGTAGGCATTCTTTCTGATTGTCATTTGGAAAATGATAATGATTTAGACAACTTGTTTTATATAAGTTTGAAAGATGAAAATAGGGTTAACCTGTCCGGTTAATTGAGTATACATATCTATTTTGGTTTTCACGGATCCCGATAGCTCATTTGGTAGAGCACTCACTTCACACACAAAGGGACCATGATTGATCCCGGGTGAAGTCCAGATTTTTTTATGACCCTTCTGTCCATCCATCAGTGATTGGGTAGTTTGATCTGTTAGATCTAATGGAAAGTACTTTGCGATAGACTAGGGTCCTATCCGAAGGGTAGCAAGCAATTGCAATCATTTGTTTCATGCTATAGAATCCGGGAGAAACTCCGACTCCATGGGTCTAGTAGCTCTGTAGGACTAGTTTATTTTGGTCTTGAATCAAATAACTTGATGACAAAAATTCTTTATATCGTCTGCATTTAGACTCGCTGCCTTTTACCAATAGATATATTGATCTAAGTGTTATTGTTATATCAAATCAATGTTGTTTGAATTTAATTAAATCTTTTTATTTTGTTTCTTCAATGTTTTTATTTATGCTGAATATGATATTGAAAATTAAATGAATTGTACACTTTTCATTATGGGTGGTTTAAGTAATTCTTTAATACTATCTTATGATCAGAGACCTACACAGTTCAAGAGTGCATTGACCAAATTGGCTTTGGAAAGTTCCAAATCAAGCTCTCCATCCTCACAGGTTTTGCATGGGTAAGTAATAATTGTATTAGATGGTAGCTTCTTAAGTATTATCCCGATTAAGAAAAATGTGCACTAAGTAAATTAGATGATCACTTATCAGGAATAAGGGGGTCCCAATAGCTCAGTTGGTAGAGCACTTGCTTCACATACAAAAGGGCAGAGATCGATCCCAGGTTCAGTCGAGATTTTTTTCTGATCCCCCAGTTGATTGGGTGACTGGATCTGGTAGATCAGGCAGAAAGTACTGTGCAATAAACTAGCATCCTATCCAAAGGATAGCAATAAATTGTTATTGTCCATTTCACGCTATAGAAACCAGGATAAACTCCGGCTGCATGGGCCTAATGACTCTGAAGGACTACACTTTTTATCAGGATTATTGTGTTTAAAAAAAATCTTACTCTACTTATTAGATCTAATTTAGTTAATCCTTTGAAATCCCTATGGAACATCATGAGAATTCAACAACTTTTCTTCATCCAATGCTCAATACTCTTCGTGATTATCCTTTCTTGTTCTGTCTAGGTGTTTCCAATCCCTGATTTCTTACTTAGTTGAGTGTCTTTAAGATAAAGCAGTCCTTCAGAGCCATTAGACCCATGGAGCCGGAGTTTCTATAGCGTTAAATGGACAATAACAATTGCTTGCTACCCATTGGATAGGATGCTAGTAAGTCGCAAAGTACTTGTCACCAGATATAGCAGACCGAGCTACTCAATCACTGCTGGACGGACAGGAGGGCCAGAAAAAAAATCTCGACTCTACCCGGGATTGATCACAGTCCCTTTGCGTGTGAGGCGAGTGCTCTACCAACTGAGCTATCGGGTCCCCCGAGCATCTTTAGAGTCCCCATTGTGGACTGTGTGTCAGTGCTTGTCTGTTCACGATGTCTGTTGGCTTTCGAGAAGGGGAAGTAAGTTTGTGTCAGTGCTTGTCTGTTCATGATGTCTGTTGGCTTTCGAGAAGAGGAAGTAAGTCTGTGTCAGTGCTTGTCTGTTCATCATGTCTGTTGGCTTTCGAGAAGGGGGAAGTAAGTTTCATGCCTATCAAAATGACAACTTTTTTTTTGCGCATTGTATCTTTGAAAGCTAGTATTTATTTACTTTTGCATCATTCTTCATGGCTAGACGCTCATACCTGCCACCCCTTCGCTTTTGGCGGAATCATTCCTATTTTCACTCTTCTTTTTGTACTATTCTGCCATTGTCTTTAAAATTCCGATTTTCAAAAAATGATGATAATGGTAAGAATAAAAAAAGAGCTATGAGAGAGAGGGGGGGGGGGGGGAATGTTAAAAAGGTGAAATTCCTATTTCTTGTCTCCAATTCCTATTTTCAGGCGTTCTGATTCCACTTTTGGAATGTGAAGTGTTGGCAGGTCTGGATGCTGAGAACTTTTTTCCAGTCTATCTGGATTATTCATGAAGTATTACCATTTTTTAAAACTGGTTTTGTTTTTGGCCGAAAAATGGTTTTAGACTTGAAATTTTCCATGTTTTATTATTTTGTTCTTTTTTAAAACTGTTACATTAATTTTTGTATATAACTTGAATGTATTTGAGGGGAATCTTAATATGCATTTGAAAACGTTTTATTCACAAAATAAAAAACAAAACAAAACAAAAAAAACAAGACAAGGATTTGTCATCGTGTGCCATTATTTGTCTGATGGTCCATCAACAATAGTAGTTTTCGTGATTGACTAACCTTTTCTGTCTTGCAGATGGCAGATGCTATGGAGATGATGATCCTTGCCATTTTGTCCCCTGCCCTCCATTGTGAGTGGAAGCTAGAAGGATGGCAGGAAGCTCTTATCACCACTGTAAGATTTGATTTTGTGATTAACCTTAGAGGTGACAGGGCCGATTTCACTAAAAAAAAACCCCCAACCCCCGCCCCCCCCCCCCCCCCCCCCCCCCCCCCCCCCCCAACCAATAAATGAAACAAAAACAAAAAGCTTTTGTCAGAATTTGACAGTTATTTCTATTGCTTTTTGCAAAGAGATAAGTAACTGTGGGGTCTAGTCTGTTTTCTGCTGAAGCTAGAATCTCATGGCAGTTGCTAATCTCTTACTGAAAGCGATGGAAATGACAGTCGTATCGTGACAAAAGTCATGCATTGAGTCAATTTAAAATCGGCCATGACAGATGTTTGGTTAAGAAAAATAGATTTGTGACTAATTGTCTCAAAACATTGTTTTGTCAGGATGACCTTAGTGCTGGAAATTGAATTTATAGCCAGCCATAAATATGAAACTTAGGGTTAATTTCTGTTCATTATTGTGGAGATTCGATATAATTTTTTACGCTGCAAAAGACCCAAAGTTCATATTTCTTTTAATTTTTATTGTAAATTCATGTTTCATGGTCCGATTCATCCCGATGCAATCCTGTTTTGAGACAGGAGCTCACATTTATATATTTGATGGTCATATTATGATTAAAAAAATAATTCTACTAATACTTCAATTGCTTTTTTATAGTCTTACATATTAATAATTGCCAACATCTTAATTTAATTGTGATTGTGCAGATTTCAGTTTTCTTATTTAAATTGTTTTATTATTAAAAATCAAACAAATGAATATTGGCTTTTCTATTCAAAATATTTTTTCCCCATTCTTCCACTCTACTTTAATTTTGGATTTTAATCGTTTGATTTAATTAAATTAGAGGTGGGTAGCAATGGAGAATTGCTAACTTATAAATGTGTTGTTTTATATCAATTGTTTCAGGTTGTATTCTGTGGCATGATGTTTAGCTCAAGCTATTGGGGGTCCGTTTGTGATAAATATGGACGCAAAGCTGTAAGTTTTTTTAAAAGTCATGAATGCTCTTTTATTTTGTTTTTTGAAAAATATTTTATATAAAATATCAGTTAATTATTAATAATCAAAAAGTTCAAATTGCTGTAATATTTTTTTTTCTGGTAGTTATCATTTGTGGTGTTTGTTTAAGGCTATAGACCTTTTTATTTGTTTGAAAATTTTATTTTCATACTGATGGTGTCCACAGTAAAAATTTAGTTTCTTGATTTTGAGTTTGACTTATGGCACCAATGAATATAAGTTTTGTGTAACACCAAGGAATTATGCATCTTAGATTTAATATATATGTTTATAATATAGCCATATTTCGTAATTTTTCATCTTTAGGAGTTAATATTTTGCTCTGTAGTCACCTGCTACTTTGGTGTGTTGAGTGCATTTGCTCCTAACTTTTACTGGATGCTTATTCTGCGTGGGCTGGTTGGATTTGGGATCGGAGGAGCTCCCCAATCGTAAGTTTCGTGATCACATTTGAAATGCTTAGCTAATTTACAGCAGACGTAATTGTCCCTAATTTGAATATTGGATACATTTTACAAATTTTGATCATTTTAGTTATGAACAGTGTAAACTTCATTTTATTTTTATTTTTTGATCACAGATGAATTTAACTGTTTTACTTTTTGATAATTATTTCTTTGTGTTGCAGGAGTTTTTTAATCTACGTAACTCAATTTAGACAAGAGGAACTTTAATCAAGTCAAATCAACTCAAATATTTACCTGTTGCTATTCTTTTTTTTTGGTTCTTCACTTACATATAATAAGTATTTACAAAGGGTTTTGTAATCTTTCAACCAGTGTTACATTGTATGCCGAATTTCTACCGTCCAAGGCAAGGGCTATTTGTGTGACTTTTGTTGAAGTATTTTGGGCTATAGGTGCCTGCTTTGAAGTGCTTCTGGCGCTCTTCATCATGCCTACCCTTGGTTGGAGATATCTACTGGGATTTTCAGCCATTCCACTCCTGCTATTTTCTGCATTTTGTGTGGTAATTACTCGGAAATATTTTTTGGTCTGAGTCTAATGGCATAATGACAATATTATTTTTGTTATTCTTTTAATAAATATATGCCATTCATTAATGATAAATGGCCATAGAGGAACAAATAAGATATTGTCTCTGTATCAACTGAATTTCCCACGCCATGTTTTATGAATGTAAACGATCTTTTTTCTCTCCTTTATCAAATCTGAAAAGTGATAGACAATAAAGTGGCATACAAAACAGTAAAAAAAAAAAAAATAGATTTGACCTACAGAGGAGAGAGACTAAGGATATAAGATAATGTTTTTTTTTTTTTGTTTTTTAAAAAAATATCCTCTATATCCTGTTATCTACAGTATACATTTTTTCAGTGTTTTATCTCATTTTTATTATTCATTAGTTACCACAATGGTTTGTTTCTTTGTTAGAAATGACTGAGGACTTTTATATTGTATTGTTGCTAAATTTGGATTTTCATCTATTCTCTCCTTTCAACACAAAATGATCGAATTCTCTCTCATACATATGTAGTGAAGCGATTATAAAAACTATAAAAAATAATATTTATTTTAAGCTTCACTCGTTTGAAAATTCACTCGTTTGAAAATCTTTTTTTTTTTTCTTTTAAAAAAAATAAAAAAACTTGTGATAGTGGCTACCTGAAAGTGCCCGTTATGACCTAACAAGAGGATGTTACAACAAAGCTGTAAAAACCCTGGAGAGAATTGCCAAGGACAATGGGAAGCCAATGCCTCTGGGAAAACTCGTGGAGGCTCCAACCCATGTAAGTATGGGATGGTATGGGACGATAGACCGTCCGTTTATATAGCCTATGTACTTTTTGTCAGAAATTGATTTCATAATATTGTCATTCAGCATCTTTGTCGAACCTTTGTTGTTTCCCAAAGGGAATTGCTTTCATTGCTTGTAATTTCTGTTTATGTGTCGATAAAATGAAAAAAAAAAGGAAAAAGAAGCAAACATACAAAAAACAAAAAAAAAAAACAAACCCAAAAATATTTTTAAAAACACCCCCCAAAAAACACAAACAAAAATAAAGCAAAAATAAAGTCAATATCTGACCATGATAATTGTATGAAAATGTCGCAAAAGTTCTGCTTTTATTATTTTAATTTAATTTTTTTGATAAATCAGAATCTGAATCTATCTCAAATGAGAATTGTGGCGAGAATGGTTAAAGAAAAAATTCAAGAATAATTCACTTGATTAAATGAATGAATTTAGGTAACATGCATTGGATTTTGAAAAAGAGGCAATGAAAATACACATTTAAGTAAAGTATAATTCTATTCACTGCCTTAAATATCAAAAAATATAATCAACAATTTATTTCTTTGCTCCGAAGCTTGTTTTCTTATATTACACATGAAAGTCAATATAGTCCTAAAAATTGAATTGAGAATATTTCATTTTGTTATTTTCCACTTTCACCTATAGAT
>NC_088362.1:22894986-22937486 GCF_034508935.2 Berghia stephanieae
TTCCACTTCCAGTTGAGAAGAGTTGTATTATTCCTCCGATGGGCTCAGGCTTGATCCTCTTGACAGTGATCGTACTGGCAAAGGCAAAAGCTCCGGCGTCTTGATGGGTGGAAATAAAAATTCATCAAATGTTCCACAAAGTCCCGAAAGATAAAAATCTTTAAATATATATATAATGTGAGGAATGGAGTGGCTGGCCGTCCGGACATAGATTGTAGAGAGAAGTGAGTCAAGAATATTAGACCTATCAGCTTTTATAATAAGTGGCTATGTGACAGAAGGTAGAACGAAAAGTATTCACTAATTTGAAATTAATTCAAGGGAAGGCTATTAAAAGAAAGATGATCTAATATTAGAAGGTAACGTTTTTCTAAGCCTACCGAAATATAACTGGAGTGAGATGAATTCAGTTCTTACTAAAATAAAACTTTAATAAAGTAAATTGAATAATGTGACAGTCAAATAATAAAATATTAATTTTAGTCTTCTTTTTTCACCCATGTATAGATATTAGACTGTTAGCACCATATCTTCACCAATTTTGCTCATGTTAAAGATGTTACAAAATGATATGGCTCTGAATTAACATATTTTGTATCTGTATAGGTTTTGCTGAAGGTGAATGCATACGCAGCTATATCTTTGTATGGTGCTCTCTGCATCATAGCTACTGTAGCAGCATTCTTTTTGCCTATAGAGACCAAGGGTAGAGACATGAAGGTAAGGCTTTTGACATTGTTATTGAAACGAGTTCAAAGTTCATTCTGTCATCACGAATAGACCACAAAATATTTGGGTGTTCCAGAACATGCAGTTATTTCCTTCCCCCCCCCCCCCCCCCCCTTCCTTAAAAAACAAAAACATCAATAAAAACAATAACAACATTTGGATCACTGGGTAGAAAAAAAATTCTTTTCCTGCAATTTTAAGCTTCAACCTCAATTTTGAGGGCAGATGTTCTTTTAGGACGACCAAAGAGGCTTGTCCTGCCAAAGAAAATTCTTTGTGAAAATAAAAATGATAAACAATTTGATATAAAAAAGCCTCTACCAAAATCCAGTCATCAAGTTCTTCTGCCCAATCAAATATTTTAAGTTGGATGAGAGTGATTCAGTTAAAACTAAGGAATTGCTAAGTTGAATAAATAAATAGGAATAAATCAGAAAAAAAAACAATCAAAAGATAATGATAATAGATGAATAAAAAAGTTAGTGACGATAACAGTGTAATGTACACCGTTAACCCTCGGTAGCCACAAGAGCATTATTCGGAGACTTTTTCCTTTTCTTAATTTTTTATGTGCTTCATGGTATGCCACTCATTGAAAGGTCATGGGTTCGAGTTTTCTGGTGCATTGTTACAGTATTTTACTTATATCCTCTCACCAAACTCAGGTGTAAAATGAGAGCCAGACAGTTAATTGGCGTCGTGTCTCGTCCTGCATGTTAAGTGTTGCTGTTGGCTAGGGATCCCTTGTAAAGCGCTTTTAGGACATTAAGTGGATATTGCACTACATAAATGCTCAAATTTTTGTTATATTGTTCTTTTTAAACATCCCTTTGTCTATTTTACTTATCCTACAAATCAGATATCCAACACTATTTGTCTAGAAAGAGCCATGCCAGATAACAGGCAGTGGACTGTATCCAGATTGTATACAATTTTCTTATAGAAATCCCTCCTTGTGGTTATGCACTAAACCAATGGTTGTCAACCATTTTTGAAATCGTACACACTTCAAACTTTTACTTAAAAGCTTCTACACCCCAGTCATCACAAAATACTAAAATTGCAGCGACTGGGAACAAATATATCTTGAATGAATGAATGAATTTATATAGCGCCTAGATCCACAATGTGCTCAGCGGTGCTTTACAATATGCAAATAAAACAAAACAATAAATTAATAATTCAAGCATAAAATCTATCATATTTGAATAGCATCAATCAATTTGTAATTTAATTACCACGTACTGTGCTACAAGATGAAAATTTAGGATATCTATAATATGTAGGTCTGATAGAAATGTTAAACATCACATGATTTTCTAAAGAGATGTGTTTTAAGTCTCTTGTGGTAATAAATATGATATCAAAATCCACTCATGGCTAATCCATTACATTTACAAAGATGCTTTGGTAGAGTGACTACATTGTTTCATGCCTGTATGTTATACACCTCAAATACACCCAATCAGAGTGGTACACCTTAAAAAAATTTGGGACTCTCTGGGATGTGCAACACACGCGGTTGAAAAGCACTGCACTAAACCTTCATTGTCATGATCAGAGTTCAAATACTGTTAAAATTAAAAGATATGGCAAATAATAATGTTATTCACATTGTAATTAATTGAGATGAGGTGTCTTGTTTTAGTTTATATTCTTATCACACCTTTTTTTATATTTTTTATTGAGGCCAAATGTATATCACAATTTAACCCATGCTTTTATTCGAATCCCTCCGTTTAGGACTCCAGTCACGAGGTTACCAAAAAGATTGAACAGAAATAATAGCAACCTGTCCATATGAAATCGTTTGAACAGAAAGACAACCCGTTTATAATGAAGATAGGCTGAAAAGAAGCACATCCTATTCATATGAAGATTATTGACATATCATCTCAGGCCGTTCTGGTTCAGATGGGATTTTCTCCAATAATAAATATAAAACTCTATCATATTTTGATAATTTCATTATAAATGTATTTATATTATGCATGCATGCATTATATACTTATTTCATGGAGACACATTCTAATATCGAGTGGAAGGGGCCATTTTATCAGTCATCGACTATTTTTGCCAAACAGCTCTTCCATTTTTATGACACGCCAATGACTTGTCTTGTATCTGTGAGACTCTTTACTGGATTTCTTTCAAATTCAAAATACAATTAAAACATAAAATGTCTTTTGTCACAGACTGCTTGTGGTCTTGTGATAAGGCACTCAACCTCTGACCTGTAGGCCCCTTGTTTAAGTCCTGCTGTGACAGTGCAAAGTTGAGTCCTTGGGAAAGGCTCTTTACCCACAATATTTCATTGTAAAATGAAAACTGGCCTTTAACCCATTTACTTACCATCCATAGGAAAATCGTTACAATACAACCAACAATTTTCTCATTCTGACATCACAAATTATAAAGAAAATATTATGTTCCAGCGATAAAAATTAGACACTGGACAATTATATGTATAGATTGTACGCGTTCCTTTTCTGTTTGAGTAGAAACAAAAATAATTTGTGTTGGATGGGTGTGAACTTTCAGGGAAAATTCTGAAAATGGCTGGTAAGGAGAGAATTAAGGCTTTGTCCCTGTCAAAAGACAAAAATTGTAATAGCGCCTCACCGTACATGAGTGCTACAAGTGCTTTGAGCTCATTTAGTGGATGTTGGGCAATATAAAAACGTGGATTTTTAAAAAAGATAATTTATGTAAACATAATAAAAGAATGAACAAATTGTCTAGTCTTTGGTAGATTTTTGTATGAAGCTTGTGAAATATTTTGCATAAAATGTTATCATTTACTTCATTTGTTATCATTTCTATATTTAATGTTTGTAAAAAAAATATTAGTTTAGTACCCCTCTCCCCCCGATGTTGTGATTTTACCATTGCATTTTCCCGTCGAACCATGGAATATTGAATATATAGAAAATGCGACGGTTTCTTTTTTTGTGAAAATGTGACATTTTCTTTGTTGTGCTCAAATTGTTACCATGTTTTCAAATTGGCTCATTTATTTAGTCTGGTGGTTTTACTTAAACTTTTTGGCTCTGTTTAAATTCGGCTCATTCTCTGGCTCACCGTATCATTGGCCCACATGAGGTCAACAGTTTTAAAAAGGTTAATTTCAATCAGGGTTCCCGCGGCCTCCCTTAAATTCAAGGACTCCTTGACAACTCATAGATTTTGATATTACTGAGAAAATCTCCTTGATAACTCCTTGGATTCTCTGAATCCACACCATCATCAACATCGTCGTCATCATCATCATCATCATCATCATTAGTACCACCACCAGTACAACAACCACAACATCATCATCACTACTACAACCACCATCACATCACATCTCCACACCACCACTACTACAGCCAGCAGCACATTACCATCCCTACAACCACTACTACAACCACCACATCATCATCACTGCATCACTACCACTAAAACCACCACATCGCCATCCCTACCACCACCACTACTACTTCAACCACCACATCACCATCTCTACCACAACTACTACAACCACTACACCACCATCTCTACCACCACTACTATAACAACCACCACATCGCCGTCCATACACCACTATTACAACAACCACTACCACATCACCATCCCTACCACCACCACTACTACTTCAACCACCACATCACCATCCCTACCAATACTACTACAACCACCACATCACCATCCCTACCACTACTACTAGAACTACCTCATCACCATCCCTACCACCACTACTACAACAACCACTATCACATCACCATCTATACTACCACTACTACAACAACCACTAAATCCCAATCCATACCACCACACCTACAACCACCATTACATCATTATTCCTACAACCACCACTACAACCACCGCCCACCACACCACCATCTATGCAACTACTATTACAACCACCACAATGCCACCCCTACCACCACCAATACTACTGCAACCAGTGTTGCAAGCGCCGTAAAAACCCTTCAAATAAACTTAGCGCAAATCTCTCTCTCTCTCCCTCTCTCTCTCTCTCTCCCCCCCTCTCTCTCTCTCTCTCTCTCTCTCTCTCTCCCTCTCTCTCTCTCCCCCTCTCTCTCTCTCTCTCTCTCTTTCTCTCTCTCCCTCTCTCTCTCTCTATCTCTCTCTCTCTATCTCTTCACACAACTACACACGCACGCACGCACGCACACAACACACGCACACACACACACACACTCACACATATACAGACACACACACAGATAAACATACACACAGATACACATACACACACACACACAAATCAATAAATTGTGCTCATTGGATTAATTTTCATGTTCACCTTCCAGTACTTGCCAATATTAGGTCATCACAAATACTTTGACCTAAAACTCTAGCCTCGTTAGTTTTTCAATTTACTTATCACTACCTGCACTTTGAGCACACTCTCTCTCTTAAACAAACACACGCACTCACACACACACACACACATACACACACACACACACACACAATTCAGTGTAGTTCACTTTTCATCTTCCTATACTTACCAAAGATATAAAATCACAACCACTTTGACCTCAAACTCTCGCTTCCTCTCTCTGTCTGTCTGTCTCTCTCTGTCTGTCTCTCTCTCTCTCTCTCTCTCTCTCTCTCTCTCTCTCTCTATATATATATATATATATATATATATATATATCTCCTCCTCTCTCTCTCTTTCTCTCTCTCTCTCTCTCTCTCTCTCTCTCTCTCTCTCTCTGTCTATCTATATATCTATCTATCTATGAACCTATCCATCTATTTATCTATCTATTAGTCTCTCTTTCTGTCTTCAACACACACACACACACACACACACACAATTCAAATCCATTAAAATGTTTATTTCTAAGCAATTGCCAATATGAAACATACATTAACTTAGTTTGATTCTGGATAAAGCATTTGTCACCCACATTGAGGGGGGATATTCATTTATCATGCTCATTTAGAGCCGCAGATAACCTTGTGAAACGTGTGCATAGTATTTCTCCTTTGTTGGTCCACATTTCACACCACATTGGTCGCACGTGAGGTTGTGAATGAAAGAGAATTCTGAATGGGTTGGACGAAAATGATCTGGGCTGTAAAAAGATTGCAGTCTGGTTCAGGCTTGTTGTGTAATTGAAGGAGGGCTCTGAGGACCTTATCGTTATCAAGACAACCTCTGGTGCCGATGTTCGACCGCAATACTCTTACAGTGAATTCTAGTCTACTGTCACTTGACAACTCCTTAGGAACCCAAATTACCCAAATATAGTGAAGAGGGAACGTAACCAGGTGATCAACCATGCATTCCTTACTAAGGGCTCCCAGATTGGGTAGAAAAAGTGCAGATAAACGGTCCCCAGTTACCAGGTAGTAGTGACATACAAACTCAAAGAATTCAGAAAAGACTAACTCGAAATGGGTGGAAGGTGAAATGATGGTTTAGACAGTAGAGGGGCCTGACAGGGTATGGGATCTTGACCATATATCCTGGTTGCAGTCATGCAAGACCATAAGGCCCTGAATGGTTGAATGCAAATTCAATGAAGTACACTCAGTTCTTTACCTCGTAGTTTTTCACTTTCATCTTTCTGTACTCATCACTACATTTACTTTGAGCACTCTCTCTCTCTCTCTGACACACACACACACACACACACACACACACACACACACACACACATACACTCAAAACAATAAAGTTCACTCAATTCTTTAGCCTTGTTAGTTTTTCACTTTCATGTTTCTGTACTTATTACTCCATGCACTTTGATCAATCTCTCACACACACACAAACATGCACACACACACACACACACACACACACACACACACACACACTATTAGCTCATCACAAATACTTTGACCTAAAACTCTAGCCTCGTTAGTTTTTCAATTTACTTATCACTACATGCACTTTGAGCACACACTCTCTCTCTTAAACAAACACACGCACGCACACACACACACACACACACACACACACACACACACATACATACACACACACAAAATCAGTGTAGTTCACTTTTCATCTTCCTGTACTTTCCAATGATAGATCAACACAAACCCTTAGACCTCGAACTCTCCTTTTCTCTCTCTCTCTCTCTCTCTCTCTCTCTCTCTCTCTCTCTCTCTCGCTCTCTCTCTCTCTCTCTCTCTCTCTCTCTCTATATATATATATATATATATATATATATATTATATATATATATATATAATATATATATATGTATATATACCATGAAGTTTATTGTTCAATCAAATGCATTGATATCTTCAGATAAGTTGAAGAAAAGTAAATTTGACGACCTTACATTGCTGTGGAAGCAGCAGTCAAGGAGTTGAGTTGCCTCTACAAGTGGAGAAACTAACTTTCGAAGGAAATTTATCTTTGTCTTTAGCCTAGAATTAAAAATAATTCACCTTGGAAACTCCTTGAATTCCACAATGGAATTGCTGTAGGAGCCCTGTTCAATATGAAATTACACAATAAAAATACACAATGAAATTGTGGGTGTCTGATGAGGCTGTGATTTCGTTGCAGGTTTAGCATTGTCTCTGAATGGAGCCAACATTTTTATTAATAATCTCTCTGTATGTGATAATATTTCCAATTTTTATATCTCATGATTTATTACTCTTGCGGACGGGTGTATTTCTTTCTTGATATTCATGATTTTCTTTTTGTTTTTTTAATTGAAATAATATTTGGCTGTAAATTTTCATTTTTACAGAGCAATAATTCTTTGATTGTTAAGTTATAAAACAAAAAGAGTTTGACACTGTTATGGTCTTTTTGGACAATAATGATTTATCGACAGATCTCTTAATTTTGGATATTTCAATAATTGTCATGTCTGGGGACAATGCAGAATTTTTTTTCTGTCTTTATACTCATTAATTGTGTTTTTTGGTTATTCAGATGTCTTTATAAAACAGTCTTGATTACAGGAACAGGCGGGTGGTTGGATGGGAGCATCACCCTTGAATCGTATACCTATGATGTTCGCATGGTGTACGATCCGATAGTGATGTCGTTTCTTCTTCTCTACTAGCTATCTGCTTCTTGTTGTGATTGTATTTTTGACAGGGATATTTTTTTCCTGTAAATCTCTGCTGTTTGTTCTTGGTATTTATAATTTGCTATGATATCTTTAGGTTATCCTTTGATTGACATTTGTACTTTTTTGTTAGATTGCTTGTTTTTTTGTTTCAGCGGTCTCTCATATAACCTCAATTGTGTTGGAAGAGACCTAAAGCAACAACAAAAAAAAAAAAAGGAACAGATATGTTCAGTTATTGACTGTTTGCGATTTCATGATGGATGCATTGAGAATCTTTGTAAAGAAATAATTTCATTTGTTTAATTCGTAACTTTATTTCTATTGAAGAAATAAGAATACTCTTCACCCTATATACATACCACTTTTTACTTAATTTTTGCTGATTGCTTTTTGGGCGAACAAGGGGGGGGGGGGGGGGGGGGGGGGGGTTGAAGGGTTCTAATATTTCCATGTTGCTCTCTATTTTTGTTCATGATCTAAAATTGCTCTTTTTTTTTTTCGGGTCCTGGAAGGGGTTCTTAGCTGAGAGGGAGTGAGACAAATGGATAGTTCCTTGTTTTTGAGAGATTATATTTTAGTGGCAAATAAGTAAAGAGAGAAATAAATAAAATTTTAAAAATGCTGAGATGGTGTTATTTTAGTGCAATATACCATCACACTCTCTCTCTCTCTCTCTCTCTCTCTCTCTCTCTCTCTCTCTCACACTCACACACACACGCATACACACATACTCAGATATAGATAGGGACAATTTTTCTTTTGCTCTCTATTTCATGCCAATGTTTTTTATTCTTTTTGTTTGTTGTTAAAAAAAATACTCAATACACCTTTGTTTGTAATTTGCACTTTGCTGTAATAATACTGACTTATTTGTTGTACGTTTGTTAATTTACCTGGGTGTTCAAAATGTTGAGGATTGTTTTCCTTTATTTTTCATAATTCTAGGTCTCAATTTTGTGAACTATCCGTTTATTACTTATGCATCAATTGTTAGATTATTAAAAACATTTTTACAAGGAAATGGAGGAAGAAATGCTCATTTGTGTCCACATTTACATTTATTAATTGTAACTGGCAAGTTTTCAGCTACAAATCTGTGACTCAAATCTGTCAAACGAAGAATAGTTAAGGAAACTGTTTAGCACCCTTGTTTTCTTTTTCCCCAAGAAAATATAAATATAACATCATATATTGCTGCCCACCACAATGTCCATTCCCTGCCGTGGTGTGGTGACTTGAGCGCCTTGCATGATCCGGAGGGCTATACCAGCAGGTTCAACCATACTGGGACAGCAAGGTAGAGCCAGACAAATTATATGGACAGGACAGATAGTGTCAGCAGTCTTGGATGGCAGACTATATATACGAGAAGAAATTACAAGAAATCAACACGAGACGGATGTGCTGGGCCTCTGGCGCATAACAGCAGCACAATGCTTTACACTCAATGATGAAGTGAGCGAGCATGAAGAAGACGAAGAAGAAGAAGAAGAAGAAGAGAAGAAGAAAGAGAAGAAAAGAAGAGAAGAGAAGATGAAGAAGAAGAAGAGAAGAAAGAAGATATATTATTGCTTAAATTTCAATTACGATAATATTTGTTTTATTCTTTTGGCTAGAGAAATAATAATCGATACATAGACTTATTGCAAATTTTTCATCAGAAATAATTAAGAAACTTGGTATTTTTCTCACTTACATTTGTCCTGTATATCATATGTATCAATTCAGCTTTTTATGCTCATTTGATTTAGGACGACAATTTGTAACAATATTTATATATTTCTTGTACATCTCTGCTATCAATTTTGAGATTTTATTTAAAACATCAGATTCATGAGAATATCTCCATTCTCTCTAAAAATATACCAAAAGCTGATGGCACTTGATAAATTCATGACAATGCAATTCATATCTTAAGAAACAGAGAAGAGTGTCATCACACCTCCTATATATTTTCATTATTTTAGATATAGTTTGAAATACTGGCATGGCAGTTTTTTTGCATTGCAAAATATCACTGATTTGCATTGCGGCTACAAAACCTACAATTTCATTTGCAAATTTTTGAGATTTTGCAAAGAAAAAAAACAAACACGTGTAGCACGTGAAAGATAATCCAGAGTAGTTTCTTTTTTATGATCTCATTTTCTTCCTTTTTACTGGCGCTGATATGACCTTACATTTGTTGCAAGTGCCGTGAAACCCTTATAAACAAACAGATACCTTTCTCTTTCATGAACTAATTATGGGTTTTTCCTAAGTTTTGCAAAAATTTGGCAAATTTTGCTGTTTTTAGCTTGCAAAATTTGAGATTTTGCTTACAAAATTTGGGATTTGTTTTTGCAAAAAACTCCCATGTCGTGAAATTGGACAAATGTATCTTTCAAGCATCCGAGCCTAACCAAATTATTGCTAAACAGAGACCAATTTGAAATTTTTTTCTTTTTCACCTTTGTTATACTAACTTTTGATAATCGAATAGAACTTATCTCCATAAGTCATCAAATCGAAAAGAACTGCATTGTATGTCGTGTTGACAAGTAAATGTTCTCTACAAAAAGTCATTTAAATGTTCTTATGCATACTTTTTGCCCAGACTGTGGGGTTATACTATTCAATGCCTATTTAATACAACAGTGTGGCGCCATCCATTGCCAAGCATTCACTTTTATTACATTTACTCATTGTTAATAGACACTTGTAGTAACTTGTGAAAACATCTTGTAACTTTATAAAGAACTAGCTGTAGTAACACCCGTTTATTTTTTATTTTTATTTTTAGTCTTTTTGCTTTGCTTTAACCAAAAATATGTCTGAGCAAAAAAATATATATCTAAGTAGCTTGCATTTCATTAAAAAAACGTGATTTTGCTGTACATTTTATGTCATGGTTTTATTTTCATCACTTGCTTTCCTTTTCAATACTTTCTTACATACTTAAAACACCTATTTTGAAAATCATTGAAACAATTCATGATCACGCTATTGGTGTAGCTGTCGCATTTGTATTTTATTTATTAAGTCAATCTAGGCCGACAACCTATACACATCATAGTAGTTGTCATTGAATGATCATTTACAAGGACTGCGTGGAAAATTAAATTTATTATTCACTGTGCGCTTCATCTTTTGTAATTTTAAAAATGTGGAACAAAAGCAAATTTCAAACACACTCTATAGCTTAACGAACAACTTTTACAATTAATAATTGAGTATTCATTGACATTTTAAAACATTGGGAAAAATGCACGTTATTATGTGTCGATTGTGAGAAAATGCTATTGGATTTTTAAATTGTAAATATAATACAACTTGATTTAGATTTTTGGGCAATTTCTGACGATTTACTTTTTTGTGAGATAACAAAGATTTTTTATTGTATTGTTTATATTTATATTCGATTTTGCCATGTGAACAAAATGTTACAGTAAACAAGATTATGTATTCTGTCTGTTATGATTCTTTTTGCTTTTATTTGTCTGTTTTTTGGACTTGACCTTGATGTTAAAGAGCATGATATTCCCCCTACATTTGAAGATGTTGCTCTTACTCAGGAAAAACTAAATATATTGTTTATTAATTAATTAATTTATTCCTTGGATGGGAACCCTGGCCTCCCAAAATGGGTGGCACTCACTGTGTCTTTTATCCCCTTATAGCTGTTTTCCAATTTGCTTTCTGTCTTTGTCTTGGAATGAGATTACTTGGTTTTGTCCTGGCCCTGGCCGGAGTCCTTGGCTGGGAGGGAAGCAGTCAAATGCATAGTTATTGTTTTGGGAGATGATATTTTTTACCTTGTAAATCATCTCTCTGTTATGTATTATTATATTTGTTATTTTGAATGTATAATATAAGCATTTGAGTGTATTCTTCTTTGTTGGATCTTGTGCTTGTGTCTAGATGAGACTTATAGGTGATCCCAAACTAAGTACATTGATAGTATGCTCTTGGAACCTAGATATGATCCCTATTTGTTCCCAGTTCCCCTTTGTCCTACTTTTTCTGGGATGCTTTAATTGTAATTCTCGAATTTGACTATCCCATTTTCTTCCTTTTTTATTGGCTGATATAACCTAAATGTATTGCAAGCGCCGTAAAACCCTGAAAAACAAACAAACGATATATTTATTTATTCATTCATTTTTAAATTTATTTACTTATTTATTTATTTATTAATTAATGATTTGTTTATTTATTCATGCATTTATTAATCACAATTTTATCAATCAATTTATTTATTTTCTGGCGGGTGGTTGGATGGGAGCATCACCCTTGAATCATATACCTATGATGTTCGCATGGGTGTACGATCCGATAGTGATGTCGTTTCTTCTTCTCTTTACTAGCCTATCCTGCTTCTTTGGTTTGTGATTGTATTTTTGACAGGGGATATTTTTTTTCCTGTAAATCCTCTGCCTGTTTGTTCTTGGTTATTTATAATTTAGCTTATGATATCTTTAGGTTATGATTTTGATTGACATTTGTACTATTTTTGTTAGATTGTTTGTTTTTTTGTTTCAGCGGTCTCTCATATAACCTCAATTTGTGTTGGAAGAGACCTAAAGCAACAAACAAACAAATATTTATTTTCTGGGATTAATCATTTCCCTGTAGGGTTTCAAGTATATCTTTCACTTATCTTTCAGTAGCCATTCCCTTGATGCGATGATTTTAAGTAGTTTAAAGCACATAGAGCTTATTTTATTAATTTTTTTTGATGAAAGTGAGATGAAGTGAAAAAAAGGCCATTTATTATTATTGTTATTATTATGATCATCATATCTTTACATATAGCTGTTATTCTTGATATTACTACTCATATTATTAATGTTGTAGTAGTTATTTTCCTATCATTGATAATATGTTTTAATTGTATGGAGGCTGGGTGAGGTTTCTGACCTCCCATAGTGCGCAGGGAGGCACTTACTGTGTCTTCTATCCCCCTATATCTGTTTTTCAACATGCTTTCTGTCTTTGTCTTGGGATGAGATTACTTGGTATTGTCCTGGCCCTGACCGGATACCCCAGCTGAGAGGGAAACAGTCAAATGTATAGTTAGAGTTTTGGGAGATGATATTTTTTGTCTTGTAAATCATCTCTCTGTTATGCACTGTATTATATTTTGTGTACTTATATGATTTGTAAACATTTGAGTGTGTTCCTCTTAGTGGGGACCTGTGCTTGTGTCTGGATGAGTGTCCTGACCTCCCATAGCGGGCAGGGAGGTACATACTGTGTATTCTATACCCTTATATCTGTTTTCCAACATGCTTTTTGTCTTTGTCTTGGAATGAGATTACTTGTTTTTTTCCTGGCCCTGGTAGGAGTCCTGGCTGGGAGGGAAACAGTCAAATGCATAGTTATTGTTTTGGGAGCTGATATTTTTTTCCTTGTAAGTCATCTCTCTGTTGTGTATTATTATTATATTTATTTTGAATGTATAATGTAAGCATTTGAGTATATTCCACTTTGCTGGATTTTGTGCTTGTGTCCAGATGAGACTTATAGGTGATCTCAAACTAAGTACATTGGTGGTATGCTCTTGGAATCTACATCTGATTCCTCTTTGTTCCCAGTTCCCCTTTGTTTTGCTTTCTCTTGGTGCTTTTTAATTGTAATTCTAGAACTTTTTACTATCCCACTTTCTTCCTTTTTACTGGCGCTGATATAACCTAAGTGTTGCAAGGGCCGCAAAACCCTTAAAAACAAAAAACATCAAACTGAGTACTTTGATAGTGGGCTCTTGGAATCTACATCTGTTTCCTATTTAAACTAATTCCCATTTGTTTCACCTTTTCTTGTGTGCTTTAATTGTAATTCTGGAACTTTTTACTGTCCCATTTTCTTCCTTTTTACTGGCGCTGATATGACCTTAATGTGTTGCAAGCGGGTGGTTGGATGGGAGCATCACCCTTGAATCATATACCTATGATGTTCGCATGGGTGTACGATCCGATAGTGATGTCGTTTCTTCTTCTCTTTACTAGCCTATCCTGCTTCTTTGGTTTGTGATTGTATTTTTGACAGGGGATATTTTTTTTTTTCTGTAAATCTTCTGCCTGTTTGTTCTTGGTTATTTATAATTTAGCTTATGATATCTTTAGGTTATGATTTTGATTTACATTTGTACTATTTTTGTTAGATTGCTTGTTTTTTTGTTTCAGCGGTCTCTCATATAACCTCAATTGTGTTGGAAGAGACCTAAAGCAACAAACAAAAAAAAAAAAAAAATGTGTTGCAAGTGCCGTAAAACCCTTAAAAACACAAAAACATGATATGACCCTAATGTGTTGCAAGCGCCGTAAAACCCTTAAAAACACAAAAACATGATATGACCCTAATGTGTTGCAAGCGCCGTAAAACCCTTAAAAACAAAAACAAGTGTATGGAGGGTACAGCATTTGGTGTTTAATATATATTTGAGCTTCCACCATTTCACTTCAAATATTTTGCTGATAAAGCATCATTGGTTTGCTAGTTTGACTTGCTTAAAAGCTTATGATGAGGTCACCTCATTGTCCAAAAATAGGATGTTTGTCATCTTTGCCTAAGCATCCCCCCCCCCCCCCCCCCCCCCCACCTCCTAATCTTACTCTTCTATAATGATGAATTTGTTGTTTTATGTGGTTTTCAAGGGTGAGCTTAAAGCTTTGGAATGACCGACTATCTTAATCTTGTATTATTTTGGGTTAACTTGTCGCTGAAAATAGAATTTGAAGTCTTAATTATAAAATTTGAGTTTAAATGTTTTTATAAAGTTTCTTAAACTGAGGAAACATTTATTTCGTAATTCTGATCGTTCTGACTTGAAATTCTGTTCTCTTCACTGGGTTCATCCTGAGATAATTCTCAATTGATGTGTTGGGTCACAGGTTTATGGAGCACTGGATGTATAATAATGTATATCGTAGATTAGTATTTCTTCGTCAAAAGAAATTCCTATTAATATTTCAATATCTCCCAAGATCACATTCCCATCCATTACTTTTTGTTTATTTGTGCAATATGATCTGGTTTAGAGAAGAGAGGATCAGTTTAGAATCAGTTTTTTTTTTAATGAAAAGAAAAAGAAAATCAATCAGGAAATATTAACGTTTTTTTATTTCACTGTTGGATCTCAACCTATATTTATGAACCTTTTTATTAAAAAAAAATAAATTGTAGAGTTTCAGTATGTTTGATATCTAGGACATACGGTTTCTAATTTGAGTTAGCACATATTGTGTTTTCAGTATATCTTAAATAAGAGATAACTTGTCATTTATCCTACCATTCATACGTGGCAAGGGTTTTGAGAGTGGGTAATTTGGTATCATCATAATCGTGCCACCGGAAAAAGGGGCTTCTTGAGTATTCCCTGTGTTAACACTACTTCATGAGCTACAGATAAAACTTGGCTGTGAGGGTTACCATCAACATTGTATTTAAGGTATTACACAAAAAGATTTATATATTTATTCATGAAATGACTAGACACAGCTGATTTATAGAGAGATAATATATTCACTCTCACTCAAGATTACTTAAAGAGTTCACTCTCTCCTTTTTTATATCTTGTAATAATTCGTCATATCGCTGCAATGTTCTTCTTTACAAAAATGATTTATTTCAAGAAATTTATATTTATACTATCATTCTACTTATTCCAAATCTAACCTCTCACTCTTGAGAAACAGATCTCATTATAATTTCAACTTTTATTATAATATACCTCTTGATTGTAACTCATCTATTTTATTGACATATCAATGTACTTGACATGGTTCTAGAGAAACTAGGAGATTTCTCAAGTCTCAGGTCTTTTTTTACAATAAATCCTCATTATAAATGGTCTTATAATAATGTTTGCAGAAATTATAATCTTGGAACTATAAAAATCTGTTGTTTTTTTTTAAACAATAGACAATACATTATCATGTAATATTCTTGGCTGTGATACAAAGTCAATAACCACAAAATAAGTGAATTTTTTGAGCATCTATATGACATTAGAACACATTGAACTAACAGTGATCTCATCTCCTCACTTTCCTTTGAAGCATATCCAGAGGGACGAATTTCTATGTCTCATAGTTCATTTTTTACTCGATACTGAACTTTTGTAACTTGTTTGGATTAAAAAATGCTCTTTTACTTATGATACTAATGTATGTTTCAATGTTGTGAAATTTTAAGTTGCTGATTAAATAAAAGTGATTGAAAAAATATTCTTCCTTGTTTTTCAATATCTCCTGACATCAATTCAATAATACACCACAGAAGATGAATCGTTATGGATTTGTAATAGCGCCTGTTGTAGATCGAATTACCTGGAGAGTAGGGGAGCATTGGCTGTCCCTGGGCCGATCTACACACTTGCTGAGAAATGATTTAAGGAGCAGGCATGAGTGAAGATAAAATTATGAAAAAAATAGTCCATCAGAGCTATTTGGCTCATGGATCTGGAATTTATCCTGCTTTCTATAATGTGAAAAGGACAACAGACATTGCTTGCTACCCTTTGGATAGGATACTAGTTTATCACAAAGTACTTTCTGCCAGATCTGTCAGATCTGTCAGCTACCCAATCGCAACAAATATTAGGCAGGCTCTGGTGTGCAACCCTTTGAGATGGAAATGATCAGGTCACACCGATAGAAAGCCTGCAACATAGACATGTTCTGATGTGCAACCATTTTAGACGGAAATGCTTAGGCCACACCATAAAGAAGTCTGCAACAATATTAGGCAGCTTCTGATGTGCAACCCGCAAGGAACGAGAATAAGAGAGCGGTATAAAATGGCTGGAGGCGGGCAGTAGTGGAGGATTTGAATAAGGAGGGTTTCACATGGAGGGAAGCAGAGAAGATGACATAAAGCTGTACAAAATGGAGAGGATTTGCCCTGGGTGGGGTTCCTGACCTCCCATAGTGGGCAGGGAGGTACATACTGTGTCTTCTATCCCCTTATGTCTGTTTTCCAACATGCTTTCTGTCTTTGTCTTGGAATGAGATTACTTGGTTTTGTCCTGGCCCTGGCCGGATTCCTGCCTGGGAGGGAAATGCATAGTTATTGTTTTGGGAGATGATATCTTTCTCCTTGTAAATCATCTCTCCGTTATGTATTATTATATTTGTTATTTTGAATGTATAATGTAAGCATTTGAGTCTATTCCTCTTTGTTGGATCTTGTGTTTGTGTCCGGATGAGACATAGGTGATCTCAAACTAAGTACATTGGTGGTATGCTCTTGGAATCTACATCTGATCCCTATTGTTCCCAGTTCCCCTTTGTCTTACTTTCTCTTGGGTGCTTTAATTGTAGTTCTAGAACTTTTTACTATCCCATTTTCTTCCTTTTTACTGTCGCTGATATAACCTAAATGTGTTGCAAGCGCTGTAAAACCCTTAAAAACAAAAACTAAAAAACCCCAGAGGATTTGCCAATGGTCTGTGATTGATCCGGGTGCCTTCAGGATATTTCTTTTGGACCCTCCTGTCCATCCAGCAGTGGTTGGGTAGGTGGGTCTATTAGATCTAGTTGAAAGTACTTCGTGATAGCCTAGAGTGCTATCAAAAGGCAGCAAGCAATTGCTATTGTCCATTTCATGCTATAGAAACCGGGGTAAACTCATTCTCCAGGAGCCAAATGGCTCTGAAGGATTATGCTCTAGCCAGAGACAAGAGCCTATGTAAGTAATATTATCAGGATTATAGTGTTTGTGTATCTTGACTTTTAGGTGATATCAAACTAGAAATGCTCTTGGAATCTGCTTGTCGTGTGCTCTGATATATCCCCCCTTTTTATAGATATAGATTTAGACTCGCATTTAAATCTAGCAGAAAGTACTTTGGGAGAGACAAGCGTCCTATCGATTGTGTAGCAATTAATCCTTTTCTTAGTGGGTTCAAAGAATTGTTTGGAACTGGGGAGAACTCTTGCAATCTGAATGGCTCTGGCATATTGAAGCATCTATTTCGTGTTTGTGTTTAATTGTGACGTTTAGGACGGACATGACGCCTGTTAGGCGACATTACAATTTTTTTCAGATAAAGAACATCAGTGTGTTATTGGCCAGGTACTCATTTCACATCTGAGAACGGTGAGAGAATATGAGTAAACCAAGGCTCAACTGTGCACCACTACGAGTGGGACTCAAATCCATGACCTTCCAATCCGAAGGCAACTGTCACACCACAAGACCACATAGCCACAGAAAGTGTAGAGAAAGGGACAACCGAAACAAGGGATATTTGTTTGATTTGTTTTTAAGGGTTTTACAGTGCTTGCAAGACATTTAGGTCATATCAGCTAAGAAAATTGGATAGTAAAAATTTTCAAGATGTACAATTGAAAGGACTTGAGGAAAAAGTAAGACAAAGGGGAATGGTTCAAATAGGGAACATACGTAGATTCCAAGAGCATACTATCAATGTACTTAGTTTGAGGTCACCTAAATGTCTCACCCAGACACCAGCTCAAGATCCCACTAAGAGGAATACACTCAAATGTTTACAAATTATGTTAAAAATAACAGTACATAACAGAGAGATGATTTACAAGGAAAAAAAAATATCATCTTCCAAAACTAAAACTATGCATTCAACTGTGTCCCTCCCAGCCAATGCCTTCGGCTAGGGTCAGGACAAACCTAAGTTGTTTGTTTGTTTGTTTTTAATGTTTTTGTTTTGTTTTTAAGGGTTTTATGGAACTTGCAACACATTAAGGTCATATCAGCGCCAGTAAAAATGAAGAAAATGGGATAGTAAAAAATTCTAGAATTACAATTAAAGCCTCCAAGAATAAGGCAGACAAAGGTGAATTGGTTCAAATAGGGAACAGATGTAGATTCCAAAAGCACACTATCAGTGTACTTAGTTTGAGATCACCTAAATTCTCATCGAGACACAAGCACAGGTCCCCACTAAGAGGAATATACTCAAACGTTTACAAATCATATATAATACATAAACAAAACATAATACAGTGCATAACAGAGAGATGATTTACATGGGAAAAAATATCATCTCCCAAAACTAACTAACATTTGACTATTTCCCTCCCAGCCAGGGCCAGGACAAAACCAAGTAATCTCATTCCAAGACAAAGACAGAAAGCATGTTGGAAAACAAACATAGGGGGATAGAAGACACAGCAAGTACCTCCCTGCCCACTATGGGAGGTCAGGAACTCCACCCAGGAAACAAGGAATAGAAGACTCTACCAAACTCCCGTATTTAAATGAATACTAATCTGCTAGAAGCTGTGGAAAGTAAATACTAATTCAGAGAAGTGCGTGTTACATGTTTGTGTTGAGAATATTGGCTTTTAAACTTAAATGCTGGACAACTTACTTCACAGCGTTTGTGTATGTCGAACCCGTGACATCAAGAAGTCGGGAACAGAGGCTCTAGATAGACATAGAGTTTGGAACGACTTTTTTTTGAGGGGTCGTGGATAGCTCACACTATAGAGTCACAATCTCCCCAGCCAGGTGAAGTTGTTGTACCAGTAAGGTTCGAGCCCCCCATCGCCGTCGCAAAGTTTTTATTCTCTGTTGTCTTCTGGCACTTTCCTACTCACATTTCTTGTTATTATCAATGTAAATAGTATTTTATAAAGATGAATACAACAGCTTACCCCCCCCCCCCCCCACAAAAAAAAAAAATGCCACAGAACGTGATGGGATCAAAACACTTCTTCAGCTAACAATAAATACAATTTAAAGGATACTATTGTTTTAACCATTTTTATTGGTGACTGAAGAAGGGATTCGAGCCATAAAAGTTATGTTTTAAGTATGGTATTTTGTTCAATTTTAAAAGCTATTGCATTCAATTTTGCTGAAAACCTCCGACGTCTAGACTTTTTTAATTGGGGCAAAATTTCCGTTTAACATGAAAGAAACATCAACAGGTCATAGTAAAATAATGTTTTTTATTAATATAAAATATTTATAGTTAAGCTCCAATTCAGTTCTAAAACTAACAAATAGATAACGTCATTTAAAATTCTTTTTATGTGAAAAGTATAAAAACAATATGATATGTTTTAAAAATATAGTGAGAATACATTATAAAAAAGGCACTTTAAGTATTTGTTTTGTTTTTAAGGGTTGACCTATATGTGTTGCAAACGTCGTAAAACCCTTAAAAACAAAAACAACACAGCAGCAGTCCTTGGACTGAATGAGAAAACTTCTTTCTTGGCTTATCATTGTAAGATGGTTTGTAAAGCAATAAGATTTTTAATAAAAAGGCGATCAATGCAATCGTAAATACCGAGGCCATTTTAATTTTCGAGCATTCGTTCAGGCATAAACAACAATGAGCATATGAACTCATTTACAGAACAATTTGCAAGTTAAAAAAATAGTTCTAATTGACCTCTAGATAGTTCATAAAGGTTGGGTGTTTATATGATATGTTAACAGGAAAATCATAACTTAGGTCAAGACATTTAGTGTTTATTTATGTTCACAACGGTGAAAACCTTAAAAACCAATGCAATGTGATGGGATTAAAAAAAAAATCAATAAATAAAATACCATTATTAATTTCTTAAAAATTATACCATGTTTCTTTATTTATTCTTTTCAATATATTTTGTGACATCACAGTAAATTAAAGTCTTTCTCTTATCTCACAACACAAATGAATGGAGGGAAACAAAGAAAGTTTTTTCAGGTGATCAATGATGCAAATATGAGATGACTGAACACATTTATGTATATACATAATATATGGAGAGGTCCAGTCGTTTTCTACTTCACTATAACACCTCATTAGAAAAAAATATTTGTAAATGAATGAAGTTTAAACAGTCCAAGAGGGATTTTTGTAGAAAAAAAAACGTCTTTTTAAACAATAACAATAAACCCTCCCCCTTCGAAAAAAACCCAAAAAACAACAAGAAAACCAATAAAAAATAAAAAGCAAACACAAAATAATAACAACAACAACATCACATAAACGACAATTATTTAATAGGAATAACAGTTATACACACATTCATGTTGTGATAACTTTCAATTCCAAATCATCTACGGTGCACAATTTGTTCATACTTTTCAATTAAGGACATTTCTCATCAATAAGAAAATATATTTTATCCTAATCAATCTTTTCATTACTGATGTAAACTGAACTAAACAATGCATCTAAAGCCATGAGCACAGGTATAATAAAATAAGGGATATAAACCGACATAAGAAAAAGTCGCTCTTCTACAGTGGTGGGTCCTCCAAAAGATCCGTGACTAAAGTCGTGAAAAAGGATGTGCGCGAAGATGGGAATCAGAGTAGTTGCTACGTGAATCCCATAGATTAGGGAAGGTATCCTCAACCATTGGCATTTCTTGGCACCTGCAAAAAAAAATTTATATCAAAAATTATATTCCAAGATGATAATAAAATTCCCCTTTTCAATAAATGTGAGCATTTATATCGCGCAATATCCACTAAATGTGGTTTACACGTTTCACAAGGGGTCCCTGGCCAACAGTTACTGTGAAGTTATCTAAGAGCTTCTAGTCAATAAGAATCGAAAAAAAAAAAAAAGAAAAAGAGAAAAGAAAAGGTAACGAGGAATGGATATAGTATTCTGTGTTTGGTTGAGGTAATTAAAAATATGATATTTCTTTGATGAAATAACTTTGCAAACAAGTTGTTTTTTGGGGTTTTTTAAAATTATAATTTAATGACAAAATGATGAATGGCTTCTGAATAATATCTTATTTTGTTTATGAACAATGGTGAGCGAGATAAAACATTGACTTAAAATAGGTCAAAATCCTTTCTAGGGGTGTCATTCATGTTATGAGGTCATCTGGGAAAATTAACATTAGAAATGCATATATGCCTATTGCCTTATTTAAACATGCTCCCTATTTATTTTCAGATAAGTAATAAAATGGATTAAAACCATTTTTTTCCAGAGGAAAGAGGGGAAACAGAGAAATACATTTTAAAACAATGTGACATAAATTGAGTATGTATTAAATTATGATTGTCCACTTTTAAAAAAAAATCATCCACTCTAGGTACAAATTCCACAATCAAGATTTCAGATTTGTGGTCTAGTGGTATGATCTTGGCTTCGGCCCATCAGGTCCCTTGTTCGAGTCCTTCTTTAAGCAACACTGAATTGATTCCTAGTATAAGGTTCTTTACTCACATTCTGTCACAAAACTCAGGTGTAAAATGTGAGTATCTGACCCTTAATTACGTAGTTTCTACCATAAAAAAAATTGTATTAATGCAATACAGGTGACTTGTCTTGTCCTGCATGTTCAATGTTGCTGTTGGTTTGTGATCCCCGGTGAAGTAATTTGAGCATTTAAAGGATATTTTTAAAAACCCTATAAAAGCTCATAAAAATTAGGAAGTTGGAGGTGAATGTCTTTGTGTATATGTAGGTGCCTGTGTTTATTTTTGTGTGTCTCAAATTCATGTGTCCACAAGCAGACATTACGAAGTAGTCCTTCCTTCAGAGCCTTTATGCCCAAAGAGCCTGGGTTTATCCCGGTTTCTATAGCATGAAATGGTCAATGGGAATTGCTTGCTACCCTCTGGATAAGATGCTCGTCTATAGCAAAGTACTTTCCACCAGACCCAACTACCCAATCACTGCTGGATGGATATGGGGGGGGGGGGGGGGGAATCAGAAAAAAAATATCTATACGCCACCCGGGATCAATTTCATTCCCTTTGCATTTGAAGCGAGTGCTCTACCAACTGAGCTATCTGGACCCCCTTATATTTCCACATGGTTAGTCACTCCTTATGGTAACTGTCATTTGGAAGATCAAGAGATAAATAAGATCTTAAATCAGCATTGACAAATTGACCCGCTTTCAATTAAAACAAACATATTTACCTTTGAAAAACCCATAAGCAGCTATTGGAAAAAATGGGAACTGCACTAGAAATTCACAGAAAACAAAGCTGTTGTACCATGCAGGAGAACTCATCATCATTGGATCTTTAAATGTCCTACAATACCAGTGCCTTACATCTATCAACTGTGAATTATAGAGGAGAAGATTCCAAAATTGTGAATTCTAAATACGTTATCTAGACATTCCTATATAGAAGGCAACATACCTTAATTTTAAACCAATTAAAATCAACGACTACAGCAATGATAATGATGACGCTAACGGTGATGATGATGATGATGATGATAATGATAATGACAATGTCTAATATCATCAAGAAGATGATAGCAAAATGGATGGAGAATAAGATATGAGATATGTTGATATAACACGTCATCGCAATACCAAGTTAGACTCTCTTACAATGTATCCAACTCATGACGTAATTACTCTAGTCGGCCATGATCCAACTCATACATTTCACAGGGCAAAAATAAACCAAGGAGGCAGCGTTTACAGTCTAAGATGTTGACATTATCATTATCTGCAGTGCAAACAAGAAATAAAATCACTGCAAGAGTGCTTGAGTTCATGTTTTTAAAATATTTTTTGAAACCAAAAAAAAAAAAAAAAATTATCCTTTGATACAGTCCAAGGTAAACATACAAGGCCTAATGGTCCTGTCAACTGGGTTTGTGTAACATGGTGTGACGTCAAAAGCTTGTTGAACAAAGGTGTGAATGGATTTGTAACATTAAATGGCATGTTAAATGTAATGTTAACTGGATAACAAGGGCATACCGCGGAGCTATACTCATCCCATGCCCATCTTAGATTGTCTTTAATTGTTCACCTAGTCGTTGCATTGAAGCTCGCCATTGGATGGAAGTGGATGGTATTACAGAGACTGAGAAATCAAATTATGCAGCATATACTCTATAGGTATTTTTTCTAACTTGTTCCAAAAATAAATTATTTTGAAATGGAGTAAAAGAAAAACATGAACTTTAAAAAGTGACTTTATTTACCCTACTAATATTTAAAACTTAAGCTTTTTATGACATGACACATATTCGCCAATAAAATGTGACATAAGAGGGTACACCCTCTTTGGTTGTCAGCCAACACCATTAAAATATGTAGAATGAGACATGATGACTGTTAGGCAATGTTACATGATACCCAGAAAGAGACAAGGCTGTTAACGACCAGCTACTCATTTTACACCAGAGTATGGTGAGAGAATGTGAGTAAAGAACCTTTTCCACGGACCCAACTATGCAATACTCAGAGCGAGATTAGAATCCCCGACCTATCGATCCACAGGCAAGTGTCATACAGCAAGACCACACAGCTGAGCAATGCAGAGGAGGACTCATCATTATTTGATTGCTGGTCAATCTGCCAATGCTTAATTGAGATTTTTTTTTCCCTTAAAAGTGTTATCGTTAATGGTTGAATTTTATCTCATGGTCTATTAAAGAATCCTGGAGTGATACATGGTTACTCAAATTCCACCCTGATAAGTGTAAATTCCTGCATGTTGGCAAAAATGAACCAAGAGACAACTTCAAATACACTTTGATGGGTATTCCATAGAAAGAAGAAAAGGACATTGGAGTCACTATAAATGACAAATTAATTTTTGATACACATATCAGTGAAAAAGTTTTAAAAAGCCAAGTCCATGTTTGCCGTCATCAGACGAACATTCCAATACCTAAACAAAGAGACAATCTTACCCCTCTATAAAGCGCTTGTGAGATCGCACTTAGACTATGCAAGCTCAGTTTGGTTTCCTTGTATAGATAAATACAACAAGCTAATTGAAGGTGTGCAAAGGAGGGACACAAAACAGATGCCTGGACTAGGATCGCTAGATTACGAGGAAAGACTGAGGAAACTTAATTTACCAACTTTGAAATACAGAAGATATAGGGGCGACATGATAGAACTTTACAAGATGATAAGTGGTAAATATGACCAAGACATGACAGAGTTTATCAAATGGAGGAAAGACTTCACAATAGGAAAAGACACCAGAGGTAACAAAAAGAAACTGCTGACACAAAGACCAAGATTGAATGTGAGAAAACACAGTTTTACTGTGAGAACAACGAAAATATGGAACAGTTTACCAGATTCTGTTGTGAATGCAAAAACCCTAAATAGCTTCAAGAGCAGACTAGACAAATTTTGGTCTGACCAACATGTTTTGTACAATTATAAATGCGCTTTAGATTGTAAAACCGGAAGAAACTTAAGTCACAAAGACAATGAAGAAATAGAGTCTGGCAAAGAGGACATATAAGGACCTGTGCTGGAAACAATCCATAAGTATCCATAAGTAAGTATTAAAATATAAATATAAGACCACATTTTAGTAAAGACGAAAACCTTTGTAGCTTTTCCAACCATGCACACAAAGATTTAATGAGAGAGTGTGTATGTGTGTGTGTGTGTGTGTGTGTGAGAGAGAGAGAGAGAGAGAGAGAGAGAGGAGAGAGAGAGAGAGAGAGAGAGAGAGAGAGAGAGAACTTTTAAAGTTTCTCCAACTTATGTTGACGGCCATCTTCATTCATTTTCCTCCAAGTGCGTCCCGCCTATTGTAAAACTTACCTGCTGGTATAGTTTGAGAGAGATTTAGATATTTAAATTTACAGAGGCATCATCGTATATCAGGAACGCGTATCAGGAAAGTACTATTTTTTTTTCTAATTCCTATGGATATGCGCACTGATACTGATTACTCGGTTTACCTGTGATTCAGACGATATATAAGAAGAAGAAGAAGATAAAGAGAGAGAGAGAGAGAGAGAGAGAGAGAGAGAGAGAGAGAGAGGGAGAGAGGGGGGGGGGGGGAGTAAGAATAAGAAGGGGGCGTGTTACCTTATCTTTATTAAGTTTAACGTTTAAGATTTGAAAAAATCAATACCTAAATTACAGCATTGACATTTCAGTGCAAAAGAATTGTTTAGATTTGTCAATGGTTTTCTAACTCACAAGTTTGAAAATTTACTTGAAAAGTTTTGATTATATAGACACCAGTCTCTGTTACTGTTACTGGTTACCGGCTTTCGAAAATTGAAATGAATTTCAGAAATCAAAATTCTCCTTTGATTTGATGAAAATCAAGTAAATGTAGGCTAAAACCTACCGTTTGTGGGTAAATGTGCAATGGCAACACGCTCTGAAAATCAACTAAAATTGAGATAGGAATGTGTGTTGCAAAGTAAATAAAAAATACTAAATCAAGAATCCGAGCCATCTTCCACCATTCGTCGACTTTGATCGATTTGTTTGTAAACAAAACAATCTTGGAAAACGGAAATTGTTGCAATATAGTGCCACATTGTTCATTTCAGTTACCATAATTATATTCCTAATCTATTATCATTAAATGTAATCACGTCAACGCTTTAATTCAATATTTTCATAATGAATTATTTTTTTAACAATTTGATTATCATATTAATTTCGAAAACTTTAATTCTCATCGAGAACTTTTGGAAGCTATAATAATGTAGGTATATGAATTTATCTTGTTAAATATATCTGGCAATCATTTTTAAGGCCAATCTACGCAACACTTTCGTTTTCTGAGTGGTCAAGCTGTTTACTGTTCGGCATCCTGTTGCTGCTGCCGATGAACGTGAACGATTCAATCATTTACAAAGACTACTGAATTAAACTCATAACTTACACAGAGGACAGCAATTGTAGTAAGTCGTTAAATTAGAAAAAATGATATATCTTCTTAGATAGTCTAGGGATTACATTCAATATTCTTCAGATTTATTTATGTGGAAGCCAACGTCAACGTCGAGTTTCCTGACTGTTACTCTAGTTACTGAGTTGGTATCCCGAGTCATGTTTTGATTTATCTATCATTATATCCGTTTTTCATGTATTTAAATTCGTTCAGAATTGAAGAAAAGAGTGGCAAGGAGTGGTAACGTTCGTACAGTTAAATTCGGGTATAACGATTCAGACTTCAAGCACATACTTCAACTTCTCCTTATTCCCGTTGTCGTGAACGGATTTCCCAATCTCGTTCACGATGTAAAAACTAAGGAAAAAGTTTAGAAAAAGTCTCCACCGAAGTGGGCGTTCTCCATATATGTAAAGGACATATATGGGCGGTTAAAAACTGCTCTAGAGCACTTCGGGAATCGTCCCGGTCTAGCCTGATTTTTATAACATACCAAAAGTATGGCGGATCGGATCTTAGTAGCAGATACAACGATGGGCGAAGATAGTTGATATGTCTGTTTCAAATAAGGCTGTAGATAGTCGAGAGAGAGAATGAAAGGTGTCGCGAGCTTTTAAAGGGTAGAAATGATGACGTCACGTTTACGCGGGAGACAGTGAACGAACACAACATGAAGATTACTCACAACAGCTCGATCGAGACACTGACAGACATGACAAACACTTACAACAACAACAACAAACTATCACAATAATCAGTTACATAAAATCTTCCCCACATTCCTCCCCCTCCTAAAATGCTTTCTCTCCTGAAGTTATACCCGATATAGATTAAAAGTGGGAAGATCTCATGTTTGCATAAGTTTGTCTGGTCCTAAAACATTACTTAAAATATATATATCAGAACATAGTACTTATGAAAATTGGACCAAAATTTATAAAAGATAACTTGTTAGGAGGGATATAATATTTTAAATTTCATTGGGGATATAAGCAATCAAAATTGTAAGGCAATATCAGTGGTTGTTTGCTGCACTTGTAAATGGCTGGATATATATATCCCTTTTTTTTTTTTTCTTTAAAACAATGCAGCTGAAAATAGAGCTTATTTAGTATTTACATTATTGCTAGCAGGCCAGGGAATCTCTTTATTAATTAATAGACAGGATTACAATCACCAGGGATAATGTCAGAAATAAAACAAGCATGGTTGGAACCATGTCAGTTACCAATTCATGTTAATGTCTATAATACAGGTCCTGTCACAAGGTGGTAACCATCATCATTTTAAAGCTTCTGCTTCTGACTCACCTGATCGAGGTAGTAAAATACCTTCTGATGTACATACATAATTCCCTCCCTCGCCTGCTTGAGGTGATCACCCATGTGTTCATGTTATCAGTTCATAGGGATACCACATGGTCGTCGTGGTACCCTCATGGGCTCTTTCTCACATCTTGGCTTATTCTGGTTCCATCAGGTTGGGTCGGGTTCTAGAGCCATTATCAGATGGGCCTCTGGGTAGCTCTCTCCCTTCCTCGCCTGTGATTCCGAGGGGTACCATCCCTGGTATCATCAGGTCTCTGGGTTCAGGGGGGCTTACACCAGGTATCATCAAGCCTGTGGTTCCGAGGGGTTCCAACCCTGGTATCATCAGGTCTTGGTTTCAGGGCACTTTTTTAGCTGTAATCAAACCTGTGATTGCTTGGGGTATCATCAGGCTCCCTGTGGACGGTGTCTGCTCCTGGTGTCTCTAGTAGTCCCTTGTGCCATCATGATGTGAGAAGTTTCTTAGTGGGGAGGTGAAACCTCTACCCTTTGATGGGGAGGTGAAAGTGTCACCTCTACCCCTTCTCCTTCAGCCTTTGGTTCCAGTCTAGTATCATCAGGCTGAGCTTCTCTGGCATTTTCTTAGGAATTGAACCCCTTCATCACTGTCACTGCCAAGTTGACAGTGGTGGCATCGACTCGTTGCTATTCTGCTCAGTTGATACAGACCGTGATGTTGCTCCAGACAGTCATACATACTTTGTTGTTTCTTTCCATGGTCTGGGGTTTGTCTTTTTGTACATAGCAACAGATATGAGTCATGACAGAGTTGGAGGCTTCTTGATTGACCTTTCTTCTTAAAGTTTGTGTCTGTTTTTTACACATAACACTGCACCGAAGACGAAATCTGCAATGATGCTGGCAGGACTGATCAGGATTGCATTCAGTTATAAATTATTATTATTTTTTTTTTTTTTTTTTTTTTTCTTCGAAGTGCACTTTGTTGCCTCTTCTAATTCCATAGTCGAATTTCATCTATTCAACTCTGTCTTCAATGGTTTCCTAGCAGTCTTGTGAGCTTGCTTTAAATATAATTTTTAACATTTCGCCAATAATTACCCCTCTTCCTTTATGGGTTTAGGCATAAGCTCACATCCTTTGTTGTAAAATCTATCAATTGACTGCACTACAGATGATGGAAGCAATTAGTAATACATATTCTTCCTAGGTATGTAGCTTCATAATGTCACCATTTTTTTTCTTTTTTTTCTTCGCTCTTCTTGACCATTTTTCACTAGTCAGAGAGCGGTGGTTCAGGTTTTGTGCATTTAAAAGAGGCTACCCATGCCATGTCTAGTTTATTCCTTGATTTGAAATTATTATCAAGGAAATAATTCACCTGAATAAGAATTCTTAACTGCTGCTCATGTCATTACTTACACTGTGGTGGTGATTGAAGTGATCTGATTTGTGAGAGTTATTTTGCATCTTTGTTGAGGGTCATAGAATGCCATTCTCAACTTATGTCGTGGGTATCCCAAATGGATTAGAGTTGTTAGGTCCTGGCCTCTCATATTTACTTTTATATTTTAACCACAGTAAGCAACCTTAAGTAACACATTGACATCACTGGAGGGTGGCAAGAAGATATATATGACTTGTGATCTCACTCTCTTTGCTCTTTCATGGTTCTTGATGTCATGTACTGGATATGCTTACACACAATTTCAAAATCTCTTGAAGTGGCAATTTCAGCAGGTTTATTCTCCCTCACTTCATTCGTCCAAAGTGGTCATTGGGAAGTAAGAAGAGATTCTGGCTTATTGTATAATATATTATTGTGCAGCGTCCACCAGTCTTGTCTGTTGGGCATGGAGCTGAGATGTTTTAAGTTTGAAAGACGATCGTCAAAATATTTTCCAAGGACAAGGGTATCATCGAGGAAGGCTAGTATCCTTTTCTGGTTTAACCCTCTCAGCACTTAATTATTCTAGAATATGTCCTAGGGTTATTGAACAGTTCAAGGGGAGTTTATTAAACTCAAGCGTCTTTGGTATGTACGGAAATTATAATTCAGAAAAGTGAGTGGAGCAGGCACTTATGTTGGTAACAACAAGATATGAAGTGAGTAGAAAAGTGCCAGAAGACAATAGAGAATAAAAATTTTTTTCGCGGCGGTGGTGGGGTTTGAACCTGCGACCTTATTGGTACGACAACTCCGCCTGGCAGGTGAGAGCGTGGCTCTACCGTGTGAGCTATCCACGAACACAAAAAAATATTCGTTTCAAACCCAAAGTCATTTCTAGATCCCTCTCTCACCACTTCTTGAGATCGCCGATTCGTTCACCACATCGCGAAGTAATTTTGACCAGCAGTTAAGCTTAATAGCCAATATTCTCATCACAAACATATAACATAGAAACGATTGAGACATTGAGTATGCTCCGGTGTATGGGGTGAATTTATAATTCAGAAAAGTGAGTGGAGCAGGCACTTATGTTGGTAACAACAAGATATGAAGTGAGTAGAAAAGTGCCAGAAGACAATAGAGAATAAAAAATTTTTTCGCGGCGGTGGTGGGGTTTGAACCTGCGACCTTATTGGTACGACAACTCCGCCTGGCAGGTGAGAGCGTGGCTCTACCGTGTGAGCTATCCACGAACACAAAAAATATTCGTTTCAAACCCAAAGTCATTTCTAGATCCCTCTCTCACCCACTTCTTGAGATCGCCGATTCGTTCACCACCATCGCGAAGTAATTTTGACCAGCAGTTAAGCTTAATAGCCAATATTCTCATCACAAACATATAACATAGAAACGATTGAGACATTGAGTATGCTCCGGTGTATGGGGTGAATTTATAATTCAGAAAAGTGAGTGGAGCAGGCACTTATGTTGGTAACAACAATTTTTATTCTCTATTGTCTTCTGGCACTTTTCTACTCACTTCATATCTTGTTGTTGTATTGATATTCCCACAGCAATTGTTCAACTTTACCTAGTCTCTCATCTCCCAGAATGGACGTAACTCTCTGCCAGAGATCTATAAGTTTGTCTGGTAGTTGGATCGGCTGGCAGGAAGTGCTTGATATGGCACATTCCCCCTCCGCTTCTGTCATGGGGTTGCTGAGTTCATCCACTTCTGTTAAATTCAGCCAGTCATCTTCGTCATCTTCAAATATATCTCTTGCTTCCAGGGGAAGCAACTGTCCTATTTCCGTCCCTTTTTTGAGGAAGCATTCATCACCTGTGTTGATCAAGCACACTGTAACAACTGGTTTGGTTACGTGCAGGGTGTGGCCCACAGAAATTGGCAGATTTCTATATGGTTCCAGGTACATAAATGGTGAATTGGGCAGATAGTTTAACTCAACATTAGTGATTACTTCTGACTGGGCTGGTATGATCAATTTGTGGGGAATGGCAATCTTGATAGTTGTTCGGTCTCCATCATCCACTGGTAAACCTGTTTGTGCCATGTCACACTTGGGACTTACACTTTCAGTCGAATTTGTTGCAAGAGGAATAATTTGATTTTGACAAAATAATTGTTTTTCCACATCAATCTTTGCCCTTAATTTCCTCAGCAGGTCTATTCCTAATAGCATTGGGTCGAAAATGGGAGCAACATAGATATGAGTTAGCAGATGAATCTCTCCCTATCGCAAGTGTAGTGGTCCTACTAATTTTGCAGAGAAGCTTTGATCTTTACCTGCTGCAAACATCTTCATGGACTTCGTACAAGTGGGGGTGGGTAGGATTTTGTTATGGGTGTTTTCAGAGATGATGGTAACATCTGCTGCAGTATCCACCACTGCTTGTACAGGGACGTTTTCAATTGTACATTGTACTTTAAGGGCAGATTCTGACTGTAACCTTGCAATACAGATACATTCTTCATTAAAATAAGGTTTTACAATCTGTTCTGGATCTTGGCTAGACCGATATACATTGTGGCTTCCGTTGTTGGTCTGCTGGGCAAGGTTTTCCTTAGTTTCTTCATGTTTCATAAAATTAGTACAGTCAGAAGAGTAAGGGCACAAATTGCTCATAGCCTTATATCTGTGTTGTGCCTCAAAAACTGGGTCCTCTTTAATTGCCCTTGCTTGAACTGGGATCAATTCCGGGCTCAAACTGATCCCTGCCCGTTTGGCGCCTTGTCTTCCTTTGGGCGACCTTTCATGGAGCAGTCTCTAGCATAGTGGTCTTGACCTCCACATGAAAAACAGGCACTTGATGATGGGGAATTGGAGCGGGATCTTGGCTGGGCACGTCGAGCGCCTCTTTGCATAACTTCCAAGACTTGACTTTGGAGTGTAATGAGAGTGTCTAATTTACTTTGGGTTTGTTCATGCATTGATAACATCTTTTTGAACATTGCCTCAACACTCATCTCAGTCTTCTGCTGTACACCAGCTGTCTTAATGCTCGTGTTGCGAGTCACTGCTCTAATTTGGCTATAGTCTTCCAATTCCTCAGATTCTGACCCAGATTCTTCATCGTACACATTCACCGCTTGGATAGAGGGCTCTCTGAACCGCACGGTGTTGCTGGTACTTGGTCTATCCTTTCGCGCACGCCAACCAACTTGCTGAGAATTTTTAAAAAGCTTATATGTTCTCAGGGCTTGGTCCATCGTGGTGCACTCCTGACATGCAATATATTGGGCTGCCTTCACGTCATATAGTCCTGTTATAAAATGGGCTACCACTTGGGACTCTAAATTGCGGGGGGACTGTCCAGGAAATGCCTGCAGTGCCAACTCCCATAGCTTGTCAACATAGTCTAAGACATCTTCTTTTTCAGCCTGCGTAGTGCTGTTGAATTGTATCAGAGTTGCATGTTGTAGCTGCTGACCACCAAATCGATTTCTCAGGGTGTCATATGCATCTCGTATGTCTGTAAAGACTATCGACTGATGGATCCGTGAGAGATAATCCGCTGCTTTTCCTTCCAGGGCTAGGCCCAGGAAAAATAGTTGGTCACGGAGATGTTGAATATTATGATAATTCAGAAAGTTCTGAAAATTATATTCAAACGTATCCCATCTTTTTGTCCCATTGAAAGAGATAGATTTAGGCAGCTGTACCTTGGACGGGGGTGGCATAAGTGGGCCTCCACTGCTCATATCTCCATAATGATCCGTGGAATTGCGATCCGCAGGTGGGGCCTCGTAGGAATGCATGTAACTAGTCTCATTCCTCCATCCTCGTCTTTCCCTGTGCATGCTTGCCTCAATTAGAGCATCCTCCTGTTCCAAGGTTCTTCTCATAGATGGTTTTCTTCGTGGTAGCCGGCGGGTTTGCCTTACTTTGTCTCTTGCATATCCACAATCCTCTCTTTGCGGGCCCATTGATGTGAGACCCTTGTTTGAGAAATCTTGAGAGGGTGGGTCCAATGTGTGAGTTATAGATTCAGGACATTCAGAGTAAGGCACCTTGTCCATGTAATTGACAAAATTTAGCTTCATGAACGAAAGGAACCCGCTCGCGGTCGGATGCCAAAAAGGATGTTGGGTAATGGTCTTCGGTAGGCTGATCGTGCCACGCATTACGAATGGTGCGTTTCGTATTGTTACAAAATGTCGGGTTCGCAACACTACTAGCACCTTCTTGAGGATTGCTAGTAGCGTCATGTTCAGGATACGAACCTGCAGCTTTAGTTGGGGTCTGCTGCGCAGACAGTTCCCTTCGTCTGTCTCCAGCACCAGACGCATTATCATTCGAATCCATTTTATTTGGGGAACTGTCGCGAGAGGTACCAGGGGCATGTTCACCTGGTTTCTCAAAAATGCACGATTCGGAAACCGAAAAATCAAAAAGTTCTAACATGTCACCATTACTGATCTTGTCTATCACATCCTCCTTAGTGAGTAAACCTTTACGTGCTCGAATGTCAAGCAGGGTTTTAGCCAAAGGCTTGCTTATATGAGATGACCTTAAAAGGTCCTTAGCAGTAATGACATTAATCATTATCTTTGCATCCATTTTGGATTAAACTGAAATATGATAATTATTTATTTCAGTTAAAATGACAGACCAGTTGATGCAAATCATAAAGCAATGGTAAAGTCTGTAAACTTGGAATACTCTCAGATCCCTTCTCACTTGAATACAACCTCTACACCACAGCTGATAGATTTCACTATTTTCACTGTATAATCCCTGGGTTAGGGTTAGAGGTGGTTCTTCTCCTATTTAGACACTGACCAGGTGTCTAAGGCAAGTGGATATGTTTACAGAGTCTGGATGTAAAGAGTTCAGAGAAACATCCAATATATAGGGGGTTTAGGAGCGTGTAAAGCTGGAAAATAGTTTCTGTGTTTGGTGAGTAGAAACACTTTTACATGGCTGCCTAAGCTTTGAGTTTGATCATCTAAATAAAGACAGATGATACTGACAGTTACCGTTACCTTTTGTTTAGAAAAGCACAGTGAGATTGTTAAGCAACAATCTTGGCGCCAATTATTTGTATATTATTCACCGAAATAGTATTGTTGATGTCAAATATTGGAAAGTATTTAAGTAGACATGCAAATAATTTAGCTCACATGCAGGTTGAATTCCAATCTTAGTTGAGACATCAGTCTGAGTGTGGGAGTGAAAACCATGACCCCAATAATGGTTCACCAGGCTAATTCTTTGAAGTGAATTGATTAAGCCCTCATGCACTCTCAAGTAAAATTATTGAATTGTACTCACCAATTTTGCTCCATTTTGTTGAATAGAAATCACAATTGCACAATATTATTGGCAAAAATAAACGAAAGTTGAGCTCGAAGTCTCGATGAAAAAATTGAGCTGAGCTGAGATCGTGATTTCGCCAGTTCAAAAATAATTGCCGACCCCTATAAACGGCTTTCCTTCTTGTTTAAGCATGAAAAACACAACTAAACAGGACTAATTCAGGGACTATACTTACAACATCAGATGAAACAGTTTTAGATTATAATCTATTTGTTTCAAAATCTTACTGAAGAAGTCATCGTGCATGTGTCCACACTTTAAAAATGGCGGGTTCGGAATTGTCGCAGCGCCAATTGTCGTGAACGGATTTCCCAATCTCGTTCACGATGTAAAAATAAGGAAAAAGTTTAGAAAAAGTCTCCACCGAAGTGGGCGTTCTCCATATATGTAAAGGACATATATGGGCGGTTAAAAACTGCTCTAGAGCACTTCGGGAATCGTCCCGGTCTAGCCTGATTTTTATAACATACCAAAAGTATGGCGGATCGGATCTTAGTAGCAGATACAACGATGGGCGAAGATAGTTGATATGTCTGTTTCAAATAAGGCTGTAGATAGTCGAGAGAGAGAATGAAAGGTGTCGCGAGCTTTTAAAGGGTAGAAATGATGACGTCACGTTTACGCGGGAGACAGTGAACGAACACAACATGAAGATTACTCACAACAGCTCGATCGAGACACTGACAGTCATGACATGACAAACACTTACAACAACAACAACAACCTATCACAATAATCAGTTACATAAAATCTTCCCCACACTACGAATAAATACACCCTAGTACCTTTAATTTTAACTATCCAAACTAATAGGGAACTAACGACTTAGCAACTGCATAAAATAACGACTATTTTCACGTTTAATTATTTGTGTTGGAGGCCTAAAACTTGCATCTCTTTTCTGATTGGGGGGGGGTCACGATAATGATATTGGAATTCCCGTACGGCTACAAAATCAGGCCAAATTGCAACCATTTGTGCTCTGAAATGTAAATGTTATTGTATGAGCTAATATCCTGGCATGTATTTCCTCCTTCATATATCAAAAGGGATTTACGATGAATCTTTTCACTGATTTTTTTGACATTTATTTGGTACGGACTGAATCAAAATCATCTATTTTCTTATTTACAGACCCTTGATGGTGGAAGTAAGAGATCTACAAATTGCTTACAATTTTATTTTGGAAGTGCCTAGGGAGACCAAGATTTTGGTCTCCCTAGCCTAGCCAAAATCGGCCAATTTGGCTAGGGAGACCAAGATTTTGGTCTCCCGGCGTAAAACTGTATTTATAGAACTGTTTCTTTATGTTGAAGAGGCGAGTTTTTACTTCTATTTATTTATCTATTGCTTGCCTGTTTGTCTTTGTTGCTGTTTTTGCTTAAAATTTATTTTTCTTTTTTTTTAGGTTGGGGGGGGGGGGGGTATAATCACGCCAACAAATGTCAGAAAAGAGATGCAAGTTATCGGCCTGTCGCCCACACAATTTAAAAAAAATAAAAAATATTTATATAAAAATAGTAATAATTTAAAAAATCGAAATTTAAAACCAGAAAAGAGAAGTTGCATTGAAGGTAAAATAATGTTTTCGAAAGACCTTATTAAATGTGATGAACAGTCAGGTGGCTCCGTAGTGCAGTGGACAAGCTGTCAGACTCCAACCTTGAAAGTACCGGGTTCGATTCCCATTGTTGACATTTTTTTTTTTGATTTACTTTGTTTTTGTTTGCTTTTTTTTCTTTCTTTTTTTTTTTTTCAAAAAACTTTTTATCATGTTTTTAAAAAGCTTTGATTTTAATTTTCTAAAATTATTTATTTGAGATCAGTATTTGTGTGCCATGTGTCTTTTTACTTTTGGGAAATTCCACGGGTAACGGACTGACAAATCAGACCAAAAATGCATACATTTCGTGCTCTGAAATGCTAATGTATTTATTGTATGGAGCTAATATTTCCCATGGACATGTATCATGTCCGCCCTTATCATATATCAAAAGGATAAAGATGAATCTTAATCAACTTGAATTTTTTTGACATTATAATGTTGGTAACGGACTGACATCAGAAAATCCATCTTTTTCAATTTTATATGTAGATGGATCAAACTTTCTGAAGTTAAAGCCTTCCAGTAACAAATAAGTTCTTTTATAGTAACCACGAGATGTTGTTCTACAACCCACTAGCAATATTTAAAAGATTGTCCAAAATTTGAATCTGCAGTCTTGAAAAAGTGTCGGTAATGGACTGACAAATGGATGGTAACGGACTGACACCTCTGAATTTTATTACTCATGAATAACGGTTACTACATCAAATCCAGAGCAAAGAACAGATTATGTAATAATTATCAACACTGAATACCCAGTGTGATTGATCAAACCAATACTTTTCCTTATATGGATGTCAAGCTACATTGGGCGTGATGAGTAACTCGATGGGTGACATCTGATTACCTCAATCCCAACTTTGCTTTTGAAAAAAATTAAATAAGAAATAATGATTCGTGAGTTGAAATCTATTCTGTCACAGTCAAACGGGAACTTTATTTCAACTATGAAATTAAATTATCCAAAAAAAAAAAAAAATGTAGATAAGAAAGACTTTAAAACTGGGGAAGGTTTAACATTCTTTTGGTACTTATTTTAAGCTTAATTTTTATTCTGTATTTCATCTTGATTCCTCAAGCTTAGGAATTGTCAATAGGCCATGACCGTCACTGCAAACTGGTCGATAGTATTGGCAGTCAATCTCTTCCTCATCTGCACTTGACCAGAAAGCCAGTTATAAGATCTGAGAAAGATCTTCAAAAATTTCATTTGGACCATTTTAATCCTTGATTGTTACAATTTTCTTATGCAGATTGTGGGATTTCTCTTAGAAGTACATTCTGAGGTTCTGAGGGAGCAAAATAAACTTAAGCCAATTTTGATTCCTGGATGAAATTCACTAACAATCACAACCCCTTTTTCAGGGTTTTTTTACACGAAACTTTTTGGAATTTTTGTCCTTTCTTTTTTTTCATCTCTCACAATTATGAAATCTTTTTCCCTTGGTGCTTGCCAAGAGTACTTCTTGTCCAAATAGAAATTTTCGATAAATTATCTTATTTCATTTGAAAGCCCATTTCATGATTAAAATATTTAAAAACCATGGTTGATGTTTGTATGCCCTTAGCAGTCAGGCATAGTTTAATTTTTTTTAACTTTTTGGGAGGATTGTAGACCTCAAAGTTGAATTCAGTATTTACTTTCCTGTGCTGAAATGTGAGGCAGATGTGGATTTAGGTGTGCTTGGTTTACTTTCTTTTGGAGTTGTAGATTGTTGGCTTTCTCTCTTTTATTTTCCATTTTGCTTGAAAAATCCCGTTATTTCTTTTAAGCATCCTTTACAATCACTTTCAAGTTTTCTTTGAGACTCCTGCTTTTGTTGCCTATCTTTTTCCTAAACAATGTAATGCCATCAGTTTTCAGTCTTTCTTGTAATTTGAATCATGGATAGAGTAGGCATTTTGAACCTGTGAATAAAGAAAATTGAACGAAATTAAATCATAAGCTATGAAAGTCAAATCGAAATAAAAAGCAAATCTTGTTTTCTTAAAAATAATACAGCAAAACTAAGAAAATAAACTCATTTCTAACTTGTATCAATTACTTTGTAACAACTAAAATATGAGATTAAACACAGCTAAACAGCTTGCTGACCACTACATTTAAAGCCTCAGTGACTCAAAAGTTTTTCACATTCATTTAAATGTTTGATTTCTTTTTTTTTTCTCCCAGGGCTTCTTGCCCCTTCAACAGAAGACTACTACTGGCTCCATTGTCATAAGTATATTATAGAACAAAAACAGTGTTTTTCCCTCAATTCAAACATAGCAAAAATCTTCAAGTGATCAAAAGATTCACAAGCTTTAAAAGATTCAACTTACCTATTGCAAAATAGCAGGCTTGATGTTGAAGGCCAGTGTTTGAAATTTTATGGATCCAAATGTTTATAAAATGGCTGCCTGATCAGTTGAAACACATTGGAGTGGACTTTACTCTTGAGACTTAAAAAACAACTTTTATATATTGTCTTTGAATTAAAATAGAATTAGTCAGTCTGTTACTGTCAGTCCGTTACCCTAAAAAATGTCAGTCCGTTACCCAACAAAAGTACCTTAATGATAAATTTCTTGAAAAATTATCTTACAGTGCTAAAGCCATTCATGTAAGAACAGAAAATCTGAAATAGTGAGTCTGTACAACAATCACCTCTTTCGTAGATGAAAAATACTGTTTTAATGGTAATGGACTGACATACAATTTCCCAAGGTCATTAAAACGACCGATGAGGACAACATTTCATTAAAATCGTAAATTTGAATGTTTATATAGGTTCCTGATACTTATAATTGTTTTAATATCAATAAACAACAGCAAAGGTGGCTATAATTTTGTAGAAGTTGCAAAATTTATAATATTGAAGAAAATATTCTTTTGTTCTTCAAATAGGGGATACCCTTACATAAAGCTACAATAAGCATCCTGTACCACAAATATGCACGAAATATCCTTATATTCATAATCCTGAATGATTTTCCAACAAATTGGTACCAAATTTTAACATGTTCTTAAGAATTTGTAAAACACCCCTTCGGTTGACATTTTCATGGAATTTCCCTTTTGATTTTTTAAATTATTGTTATTATTCTTTAATTTATTATCATTGTACATAGGTAATCACTAAGCAGCGTGCTAAACTACAATCTAAAACTATTTAAACCTCATGGGCGTATGCAGCAACATTTTCATTAATTTACCATCACTGCCAACGGAGGTGCATAAAAACAGTGCGTTTTTGTACACCTCCAATAGAGGTGTATAAAAACGGTGCGTTTTTGTACACCTCCAACGGAGGTGTATAAAAACGCCACCTATTATTTTCTCTCCATGTCCAAAGAGGGCTCAGCATGCATTGTTATCTAATAAAAAACAAACTTGACAGTAATTATCTCAAGGTTTTGTTCTTGTTGTTTGTACATATCTTTGATTTCCATTTCGTAAATAGCGTCATGTTTTTTCCGTTTTTACATAATTCTCCCACCAGATCTGGCCCCGCGGTTTTATGCATTTTAAAAATGAAAGAACAACAAAAACATACAGGCAAGCAATTTATAATAGAAGAAAAAACTCGCCTCTTTAACATAAAGAAACAGTTCCATAAACGAAAATCTTGGTCTCCCTAGCCAAAACGGGCCATTTTGGCTAGGGAGACCAAGATTTTGGTCTCCCTAGCCTCTACCATTTTTTTTTTCGAAGTGCTTATACTTATTCGCAGTACTGCGAATAGTGATTTCACGGTGGAACCACTATTCGCAGTAGTGGAAGTGCTCTTCCATCTATGAAAATTAGTCTTTGTCCCCTCTCTGAACACAACACTGTATCTTCTGTTCAAAATGGGGTGTCGTCGAATGACTTCAAGTTGAATGAGAGTGTTAGTTTGAGAAGGAAAGAAAAAGAGGGATGGTTGAAACATTTTGTGTGACTTAGAATTGAGATTTTGAACGTTTCAACTTTTCCTTCAAGTCTTAAACTTGACAAGATTGTGTTTTGTTTTGTTTTTGTTACCCCAATCCAATCCATGAAAATTTCCATGTCCCCACCTCTCCAAATTGATCATTTGTTCACATCTTGAAATCTATCAACTTATCTGTAAGATTACTTTAATGAGAATAGTTCTGTCCTTGTTTATTGTAATAATAATAATAATGCTGAAAACTTATATAGCGCGAGAACTCCAAGACACCACACTCTAAGCGCTTAAATTACAAATTATTTTGGCTGAAACATTCTCATTCACACACACAAGCACACACACACACACAACAGAAACCAGACAGACTATCTTGCTACTCATACATCTACTAAAGACGAAACAGATATGTTTTAAGCAAACGTTTAAAATTATTGTATTATTTACAGTTACTTATATATATTTTATAAAGTTCCAGGAATCTCTCTCTCTCTCTTTCTCTCTATCTCTCTCTCTCTCTCTCTCTCTCTCTCTCTCTCTCTCTCTCTCTCTCTCACACTCGCCCTTGCTTTTGACTCAAATCTCAGTGCTCCTGCAAATAATAGAAGTTACCATCAATAAACTGCCTCTACTATTACAGCCAACACCACATCATCATAATTACTACTACTACTACCACAGCAACCTCCACATCGTTATAAAAACTATAGCAACCACCACCACCTTTACATCATCATCCTTCTCCTTGTCATCATCGCTACCACTACCACCGCCACTACTACAACCACAACCACTGCCATTACATCATCATCATTATCCTTATAGACATCATCACTACCACTACTACATCATCAACACCACTACTACAATCACAACCACCACATCAACATCATCATCACTACATAACAACAGACACATCATCATCGCATTAAAAAAGGCAACAAAAATAAAGCAGAGAACTACCGTCCAATCTCACTGACGTCAGTAATATCCAAACTATTAGAGCATATAATCTGTAAGAACATGATGAACCACTTTGAGAACAATGACATCCTAACTGACCTGAATCATGGGTTTCGCAAAGGATACTCATGTGAAAGCCAACTCCTAATAACTGTAAACGACCTGTTGAGACTCCAGAATGCCAACACTCCAGCAGACATCAGCATCCTCGACTTTTCCAAAGCGTTTGATACTGTGCCCCACCAAACACTCCTGCAGAAACTAGAAAATTACGGATTTCGTGGCTGTCTACACACATGGCTTTGTAATTTCCTAACAAAACGTACCATGAAAGTAGTCCTAGACGGCACGTCATCGGATGAATGTCCAGTCATATCAGGAGTACCACAGGGAACGGGGCTAGGACCCATACTATTTCTTTGTTTCATCAATGACCTATGTCTACGAGTAAAATCTCAGATTAGGTTATTCGCTCATGACTGTCTAATAATATACCGACCAATAAAATATGCAAACGATCAAAAATTGCTACATGAGGACTTGAATAGTCTCGAACAGTGGGGAATGAAATTTAACGCAAACAAATGCTACATCCTCAGCACAGCTAAAAAGTACAATGAGACCTACACTTTAAACAACACCGTCCTGAAACAAGTTGACGATAACCCATACCTTGGCATCACCTTCTCAAAGGACTTGAAATGGGGGAAACACATTAACAAAATAACCCAAAAGGCAAGCTCCACCCTCGCCTTTCTCCGCCGAAATCTTAGCCATGCTCCAACGTCATGCAAACAAAATGCCTACTTTGCACTTGTGAGATCACAATTGGAATACGGAGCAGTTGCTTGGGACCCCTACCTGAAAGAGGATATTTAAAAACTTGAGAGAGTCCAGAGCAGAACCCCAGGATGCATGACAAAAATGTTAGAAGAAAGAAACTTCATCAGCCTCCAACAAAGAAGAAAAGAAACCCATCTGTCATTCATGTTCAAGATTATAACAGATCAAATACCATCAATAAAGGCAGACTCCTTTTTCACGCCACGACCAAACAAAAGGAAAATCCGAGCACTCACTTTTGCCAACCACATAACCGAAAACCCCATTGAGAGATACACCACAAACAATTCAAACTGCTTCAAAATCCCACAGACAAGAACACAAAACTACAGAAATTCTTTCTTCATTAACACTATCTCGGAGTGGAATGGGCTGGATGAACTGGTCATCATGGCACCACACCTAGACGATTTCAAGGCCCGACTGACATGGGTCTGCGCCCAATGAGGACGCCGCTGAAATACAACCAGACCATTGGTGTCTTCAGCGCCAACCATAAAGATACAGATCGTCACCGAAACGCAAAATAATAATAATTTTGTAAAAAATAAATAAAAGAATGTAGTTTATTTATATTTTGCACTCAATACTCTATACAATAAAGCTCTAGGCTCGAAGGCTAGTACTGCAAATACAGAATGAACCCGCATTGGCAGTACAACTGCAAATAATTGAAATGAATTATATCTACTACTATCTGCAGTACTACTTTGAATAACGAATATGAATGCAATATTTGCAGTACTACTGCGAATAACAAAAACGAAAGCATTCTACTATTTGCAGTACTACTGCGAATAGAGGA
>NC_088362.1:22942486-22944986 GCF_034508935.2 Berghia stephanieae
ATATTTTTTTCAGGTCTGATACAACCGCACGCAGTTATGGGCCTGTTTTAACATTGTTGTAATGGACACTATTATGCGTTGGTTTATGAGAGTATTTTCATTACAACAATGGGATCATAACAATTTGGGTTATCAGGCCTGTATATAAGTACACGTCGCATCTTCCACCCTCTTTACTTCACGATGTTTCCAAAATAACTTGTGTTTCTACGTCGTCCCGAGTTCCATGTTATTTTTATATTATGTTTGAACCATTTTGTTGTTTGTGTACATTACGGATTTTTGGGGTTTTTCTAAATTATAAAAACAACAACAAAAAAGCAAAACGAAAACAAACAAAATAAACAAAAACAACACACACACAAATAAAAACCGAAAACAAATAATAAACTGATTTCATGTGGAAACCCATACTTATGACAAGGCAGATAGGTATATAGATGATAGACAAAAATGCCGACGGACAGATACATAGATAGATAGATAGACAATGCGAAGGAGAGAGAGAGAGAGAGAGAGAGAGAGAGAGAGAGAGAGAGAGAGAGAGAGAGAGAGAGAGAGAGAGAGATACATGGATGAATATCGATCTGGCTACCTATTTATCTGTCTTATTTATCCATCACCATCTAGTTTTCTGTCTTATTATCCCATCTATCTATCAATTTACCTTTGGCCTATCTTTCTATCTATCTATCAATCTGCATCCATCCATCCATTCATCTATCTATCTATCTATCTATCTATCTATCTATCTATCTATCTATCTATCTATCTATCTATCTATCTATCCGTCCATCCATCCATCCATCCATCCATCCATTTACCTATCTATCTATCTATCTATCTATCTATCTATCTATCTATCTATCTATCTATCTATCTATCTATCTATCTATCTATCTATCTATCTATCTATCTATCTATCTATCTATCTATCTTCTATCTATCTATCTATCTATCCATCTGTTTATCTAACTATCCATCCATAACATTGTCTTATTCATCAATCCTGCCATCCATTCATACAACATCCGTCCACAATCCATGCATGTTTTTTTATCCATCAATCCATTCCATCGTATTATTTCTTCCATTGCCTTACAAAAAAAACAACACATTCCGTATCCCACAGTCGTGCATGCCTCAATCCTTCCATCCTACCCATTGATTAATTAGTAATTATTGTTACCCCGCACAGTCGTGCATGCCTCAATCCTTCCATCCTACCCATTGATTAATTAGTAATTATTGTTACCCCGACAGTGCGGCGATAACGCAACACAACATGATGATTATTATTCCCTCAAATAATATCACGTTGACATTAGAGACTCCGCCAGTTAGAGGGAATGATTCCAGTTGTGTTTGTGTTGCGGTTAATTCATAGTGCCATAGGTCCTCACCATTATCATCTAGAGATGTTAATGGTCCTCACCCTCACAACAATCCTCTCTCTCTCTCTCTCTCTCTCTCTCTCTCTCTCTCTCTCTCTCTCTCTCTCTCTCTCTCCTCTCTCTCTCTTCGCCATCCATCTACCCATCTATATCAATCCATTTATCAATCTATCTATTCTTTTATCTATCTATCCATCTATCTATCCTTTTATCTCCCTATCTATCTATCCATCCATCCATCCATCCATCCATCCTCCATCAATCCCTCTATCTATCTATCTATCTATCTATCTATCTATCTATCCATCCATCCATCCATCCATCCATCCATCCATCCATCCATCCATCCATCCATCCATCCATCCATCCATCCATCCATCCATCCATCTATCTATCTCATGTACATAATTTAGACCCAAGTACTCAATCACTGTCAGAAGCGTGAGTTCAATGTGTTGATGTCTGTGATGGGTGGATCCAAACCAGGATTGTTCGTGTGGGTTGACAGGTCGATCGATGGATTACCACTATATTATATACTCTGAAGATAAAAAAAATACGCGCTTAAAATGGCCAGAAAGCTCGTTCTTCACATATTATTGATCTAAAATTGCCCCCATCTTGTCAAAAATTTTCAAACCTGGGACTTCGTTTTCGACAAGCCGGGGGGGGGGGGGGGGGGGGGGGGGGGGGGGGGGTTATTTTAATAGATCGATATTAATTGAAGAACGGTTTTTTTCTGGTTAACATTTTAAATGTATGTTGTTTTCTTTTAAAGAGTACAACTGTATTATTCTACCCCCTCTCCCTAAATAGTAACGCGTAATGATATCAAGTTTACAATAATACTTTGTGACGTCAGATTATCAATCGCTTAATTTCACTAAAATTAGATTTTTGAAAAAATGAAGTAGCCTATCTTTTAATTATTTCTGAAAATGTGTTTATACTCTTTCTTTTACTCAGAGATGACCAAATCCGAATCGATTATGGGGTAGAATAAAAGATTTCTTACACTCTTGCGTCTTGGAATTAGAACTTTGTTCCCAACGCGTACTCGCAAGCTCGTGCAGCGGTAAGGAACACGTCCGGACTTCCACAAAAAA
>NC_088362.1:22954986-22957486 GCF_034508935.2 Berghia stephanieae
GGCGAGGTGACTTGCTCAAGGCCACACAGCGCAGCGGCGGGTGATCGAACTCGGTACCTTTCGGGTAAGAAGCAAAGACTTTTACCGCGGAGCCAATATAAGGAAATTGAATGGAAACTTTAGTGTAATAAACAAAAAACAGATAATGTGGACGTTTTCGGGTTTCCCCTTTGTGAACAAAACACGATGTTTGAAACACTGAAGATGAATGAGATGTTGAGAGCTCGTTTCATATTCTTGTGAATAAAGAGCCTTTTCCAAGGACTCAACTATGCAACGAGCGAAGCTTGAACGTGACACAAACACCGAATGTAATTGAGCTGTTTTTTTGGGAGCTTTTTTATATAGCGCAATATCTATCCACTAAACGTGCTCATAGCGCTTTACAATGGGTCCCTGACCAACAGCAACATTCCACATATAGGACGGGACATGACGCCTGTTAGGCGATATTTCAATTTTTTCGGACAGGAACAACGCTGTTAACGTCCAGGTGTCATTTTGCACCTGAGTACGGTGGGAGAATGTGAGTAAAGAGCCTTCTCCAAGAACTCAACTATGCGCCAAGCGAGGCTCGAACCCAGGACTTTCCGATCTGAAAGCGAGTGTCTTACCACTAGGCCACATAGCCACAGAATGTAAGTGTAATCGATATGGGTATCGATCCCAATCGGTTATGACGCCTGTGTATCGCAATACGTCCCCTTAGAACCGATAACGCACCGTGACGTTTACTATTTTCATAGTTGTTATCCAATCGGCAACGTGCTGCTGTGTGACGTACATCCCGGCCGCCCTATCGATAACAGGCATGCCATTCATCCATTCATCCATCCACCCATCTATCGACCCCAGTTAATCATTACGGCCTAATGGCGACCCTGTCCAATCCTAAATATTACCGGGAGCAATGCCAACAATTCATCATTGTTCACGGGAAGTCTCTTAGAGCTGCCCACCCACATTGATGTACTGTATAAAACAGTCTTTAGTAGTAATCTCCCCAAGACAGACCTCAAACAACCAACACGTTTCACCCAAACAAGTCACGAAAAACGTTTTGTATCACTACTCTCTAACAGTAACAGCGCAAATTAAACTACCGGAAATTCTCAATCTTTCCTAGAACGATTGCTGCAAACTGGAACAAACTTTCTGAAGACATCACATTATCAACTCCACTCTTAGAAACCTCCACACACACCTCCTCTCCCACTTCATGTCATGTCATCTTTCAGCAAAGCCATCTTTTCATCTCCTTTTCAAATATTATTATATATTCGTATACTTAATTAGTTTTGTCCAAAAACAATGAAGTCTTGTAACATGCCAAAATCTTCACAATGAAGGTCGACATTATACTCCCAGATACAAATGCACAATGACAGTAAAATACAATAAGACCTTAAAGATCGCGATTTTGATTTTTAAAACCATGATTATTTCCTCGAAACCAAAAGCAACAAAAAATCAGCTATTATTTATATAATGTTAAAAAACCCGTTTTAAAGCGGGATAATAATCGGGAGTCGGCAGCTCTGGGTCTCTGTGCTTCATGTAGCTGATGGATTGCTGCTGCCCTCCCAGCCTGTGGTGATGATTAGTGTATCGAGATTGGATAGTCTGCCTGACCACTACGTGTCCATATCATTGACAATTTACACTATTTCATAAACACCAAAAACAATCCACTGAAATCGATCGTAAAAGTAGATAGTGATTTAGTGATACAGAGACATCAGGTTCTTGGAGTCGGAAGAATATTATCTTCATTTCTGCAGAGATCGACGGACAGAAGATAATATTGCTTTCTAGCTCGTAGATATGACGCTAGTTTATCACAAAGTACTTTTCGCCATCTATCTATCATTCTATCTATCTATGTATCTATCTATCTATCCATCCATCTATCTATCTATCCGTCCGTCCGTCCGCCCATCTATCTATCTATCTATCTATCTATCTATCTATCTATCTATCTATCTATCTATCTATCTAGCTAGCTAGCTATCTATCTATCTATCTATCTATCTATCTATCTATCTATCTATCTATCTATCTATCTATCTATCTAGCTAGCTATCTATCTATCTAGCTATCTATCTACATACCTACCTACCTACTTACTTACGTTCATGCTTACTTACTTACTTACGTACGACGTACGTGCGTACTTACTTACTTACTTACAGACAGACAGACAGACTGACACATCGTGTTATAACAAATTAAACATTCACTAACCCACACAGACACACTCTTTATTAACAAACATACTAATACTAAATAAAGACGAGAGAGAGAGAGAGAGAGAGAGAGAGAGAGAGAGAGAGAGAGAGAGAGAGAGAGAGAGAGAGAGAGAGAGAGAGAGAGAGAGAGAGAGAGCATGGTTATATTATTATTTAGTGCGAGGGAGCCATTGTAAACCACCCGCTTATTGCAACAAAAAGACAATTTATTATGCAGAGAGTTTGGTATTGTATAACAATCGAAAATGTTT
>NC_088362.1:22961980-22966980 GCF_034508935.2 Berghia stephanieae
TTATGTAAGGTAGAAAATGAAGATAGATAGTTGGGGATAGTGATGATGATAGGGAGGGGGTTAGATAGAAATGTAGTTATAGATAGATATTTTAGATAGATAGATAATAGAAGATAGATAATAGAATGGATAATAGAAAATAATAGTTTGAAATAGATAAGAAAGATAGTAGATAGATAGTAGATAGAAATTTGATAGATAGAAGTAGAAGATAGAAAGATAGATGATAGATAGTAGAAAATAGAAGATGTAGAAATAATGATAGATAGAGATTAGTAAAATGGAAAGAAAATAGATGTAGTGGGCGGGCAGGCGGCAGGGGAGGCGGGCGGGCAGGCAGGCACGGCAGGCGGGGCAGGCAGGAGCAGGCAGACAGACAGAAGACAGACAGACAGACGACAGACAGACAGACAGACAGACAGACAGACAGACAGACAGAAGACAGACAGACAACGACAGACAGACAGACAGACAGACAGACAGACAGACAGACAGACAGACAGACAGACAGATAGATAGATAGATAGATAGATAGATAGATAGATAGATAGATAGATAGATAGATAGATAGATAGATAGATAGATAGATAGATAGATAGATGGATTAATTTACTGATACAATAGATGGGTAGATGGATGGCGAAAAGAGAGAGAGAGAGAGGGGGGGGGGGGGATTGTTGTGAGGGTGAGGACCTATGGCACTATGAATTAGATAACATCCAACTGTTGCTACCCGTTTCAATATAATATATACAGATCAGAATATAATCCGGCTCGATAAGAAACGTGCCTCAATGACTGACGGGCTACTCTGGAAAAGGGCATCCCCAATAGCTGTTGATAGAGCACTCGCTTCACACGCAAAGGGACCCAGATCGATCCCGGGTGCAGTCGAGATTTTTTCCCCTGAACCCCCCCCCCCCCCCCCCCCCCTTCCACTCGACAGTGATTGGGTAGCTGGGTCTTTTAGATCTGGCAGAAAGTACTTTGTACAATCCAAGGGGTAGCAAGCAATTGCTATTGTCCTTTCACGCTATGGAAACCGGGATAAACTCCGGCTCAATGGGCCCCATGGCTCTGAAGGAGGACTCTGGAAAAACACGTATTTAAAATTTTAGCTAGAAAACGCGTTCTTCAAATTATATCGATCGATAAAAATGTCTTGACTAGTAGTCCTTCAGAGCTAATTTGCATATTTTATGGAGCCGTGGTTTATCCCGGACAATAGATATTGCTTGCTACCATTTGGAAAAGACGCTATTCAAACGCAAAGAAGTTTCCACCGGATCAAACAATCACTGCTGGTGGACAGAAAGTGGGGGGGGGGGGGGGGGGGGGGGTCGGATAAGTATCTTGGCTTCACCCTTTGCGTAAGAAGCGAGTGCTAAGCTATCGGGACCCACACCCTAGGTGGGGATCAATTTAATCAGTCGATATATTATTATCATTATTATTATTATTATTATTATTATTATTATTATTATTATTATTATTATTATTAATATTATTATATTATTATTATTATTATTATTATTATTATTATTATTATTATTATTATTATTATTATGGAGTAAATATCTTCGGGCCAAAATGTGAAAAGGATTTTTGTCAGTGTCCGTCAGTACTTGACTAGTAGTCTGGACTCTAAAACCGGATCTTCGTCGGAAGCGTTTGTTTGTGGTTGCTGTTTGTTTTTTTTTTGTTTTGTTGTTTTGTTTTTTTTGTTTTTTTTTTTCAAAAACAAAAAGTTCTTATCATTTTTATGACAATAATAAAGAGCTGAGTGACGTCAATGGCATTCCTTCTATATCATGAATGGCTTGAATCAGGTACACGCTGACCCATTGGCAATGCAAAGAAAAGTCATACATTATCTTAATGTATATATTCCGAGATGCCCGGATGCTAAAGCACAGAAAGTCAGACAAGGCAAGCAAATATTATAGAAATTACAAGTGTTAATAGAAAGAAGGATCGATGGGTGGGTGGGTGGATCGATTGATGGATTGATGGATGGATAGATAGATGATAGATATATAAATAGATAGAGAGATAGATAAGATAGATAGATAGATAGATAGATAAGATAGATAGATAGATAGATAGATAGATAGATAGATAGATAGATAGATAGATAGATAGGTAGATAGATAGATAGATAGATAGATAGATAGATATAGATTATATATAGATAGATAGATAGATAGATAGATAGATAGATAGATAGATAGATAGATAGATAGATAGATAGATAGATAGATAGATAGATAGATAGATAGATAGATAGATCGATAGAGATAGATAGATAGATAGATAGATAGATAGATAGATAGATGGATTGATGGAGGATGGATGGATGGATGGATAGATAGATAGATAGGGAGATAAAAGGATAGATAGATGGATAGATAGATAATAGGATAGATAGATGGATAAATGGATTGATATAGATGGGTAGATGGATGGCGAAGAGAGAGAGAGAGAGAGAGAGAGAGAGAGAGAGAGAGAGAGAGAGAGAGAGAGAGAGAGAGAGAAAGAGAGAGAGAGGATTGTTGTGAGGGTGAGGACCATTAACATCTCTAGATGATAATGGTGAGGACCTATGGCACTATGAATTAACCGCAACACAAACACAACTGGAATCATTCCCTCTAACTGGCGGAGTCCCTAATGTCAACGTGATATTATTTGAGGGAATAATAATCATCATGTTGTGTTGCGTTATCGCCGCACTGTCGAGGTAACAATAATTACTAATTAATCAATGGGTAGGATGGAAGGATTGAGGCATGCACGACTGTGGGATACGGAATGTGTTGTTTGTTTTTTTGTTGTTGTTGTAAGGCAATGGAAGAAATAATACGATGGAATGGATTGATGGATAAAAAACCATGCATGGATTGTGGACGGATCATGTATGAATGGATGGCAGGATTGATGAATAAGACAATGTTATGGATGGATAGTTAGATAAACAGATGGATAGATAGATAGATAGATAGATAGAAGATAGATAGATAGATAGATAGATAGATAGATAGATAGATAGATAGATAGATAGATAGATAGATAGATAGATGGATAGATAGGTAAATGGATGGATGGATGGATGGATGGACGGATAGATAGATAGATAGATAGATAGATAGATAGATGAATGGATGGATGCAGATTGATAGATAGATAGAAAGATAGGCCAAAGGTAAATTGATAGATAGATGGGATAATAAGACAGATAACTAGATAGTGATGGATAAATAAGACAGATAAATAGGTAGCCAGATCGATATTCATCCATGTATCTCTCTCTCTCTCTCTCTCTCTCTCTCTCTCTCTCTCTCTCTCTCTCTCTCTCTCTCTCTCTCTCTCTCTCTCTCTCTCTCCTTCGCATTGTCTATCTACCTATCTATGTATCTGTCCGTCGGCATTTTTGTCTATCATCTATATACCTATCTGCCTTGTCATAAGTATGGGTTTCCACATGAAATCAGTTTATTATTTGTTTTCGGTTTTTGTTTGTTTGTGTGTTGTTTTTGTTTATTTTGTTTGTTTTTTGTTTTGCTTTTTTGTTGTTGTTTTTATAATTTAGAAAAACCCCAAAAATCAGTAATGTACACAAACAACAAAATGGTTCAAACATAATATAAAAATAACATGGAACTCAGGACGACGTAGAAACACAAGTTATTTGGGAAACATCGTGAAGCAAAGAGGGTGGAAGATGCGACGTGTACTTATATACAGGCCTGATAACCCAAATTGTTATGGTCTCATTGTTGTAATGGAAATACTCTTATAAACCAACGCATAATAGTGTCCATTACAACAATGTTAAAACAGGCCCATAATTGCGTTCGATTATATCAGACCTGAAAAAATATGTGCACGTAATTTATTTATTTAATTTATTGGGGGGGGGGGGATGTAATAAACTTACCTGTCGATAGACTATTGTTACAAATCCAATTATTCATTAAAAACACAAAATCCACTCCCTTCGAGAATCGACACAGATTTAATTCATGATAACAATAACAATAACAATATTAATCCAATTCTTTTATTTGTTGGGCCGTAAAAAGGTAATAAAATCAACAATATTATTATTATGATCTGCCGTCACAACAATCCCGACCGTAAACAGACACTACTACCACCAACAACGATAAAAGCATCACGACCGCAAAAACAACTACGACGTCAATACCTAACACTGACTGACAAAAGCTGCAAAAACGAGAAGAAAAGTCCAATCCGTAAACTCGATAATAAAATACATCACTTCTGTCTACCAGTCAGTCAGCACAGCAGCACACGGTTACACAAACAACGACAACACCACACCAACAACGCTGAGGACACCGTTGTAGCGTTGTTGTAGTGACTTATTTGATTTAGAACGTTAGTCGTCCTCGCAACGGCAGAGGCATCATCGTCATCACCACCGAACCTTCTCTCTAAAACTAACAGTATATTATAACGCTTTTTATATTTCAGCTCCAACACGAAGACGCAACCATCAGAGTTGGTAATAATAAGCGCGCGCATACGACATAGCTACGACGACCAGGACGCAAGCAACGCACGTGCGGTTTCGCGTCACGTTTGATTCAGTCATAGTACGTACGGCTCGGCAATCGCTAAGCGCGGGAGGAGATTCACTCAACACCAGAAGTGAGTGAGAGAACAAACAAACGTGAGCATTATTTGCTTTCTTTTTTTTTTTAATTAATAAATAATACAGATAGTATGCGCTTGGCTAAGAATCTCACAACATTGCCATCCGGAAGTATATAACTGACAAACACACAAACGATGTGTAAACCATGAACGTTTATAGTCTGGTTAGTACAGTTTAGTGAGAATTACTCATAAACGCGGATGGCAAAAAAAAACAACAACAAAAAAACAACAATAACAAAGACTTCATTCTATCTATAGCGTGAAACGGTCAACACTAATGGCTTGCTACCCTTTGGTTAGGAATGTAGATCTATCGC
>NC_088362.1:22969480-22977425 GCF_034508935.2 Berghia stephanieae
GAGTTAAAAAGACATAGTATGAATGGGAGTCTTAAAGAAAGAAAGAGAGATATTGTAAAAGGACCAACCGTGATACTGTAACCATTATAAATTAGCAGACAATACGTCATTCATGGCAAAGCCTAATTTTACAAAATGAGGTTGAGATTGCATAAGTTTCTCATGGTGTGCTTGGAATTGTTAACAACCGATGCTCACTTTTTTTGCAGGTCTGATAACCCAAATTGTTAAAGGCCCATCATATTTGGAAAAAAATATCAACTTTAAATTAAATAAAATGTAACTTTAGTTTTTATATAGCGCTAAACGTGCTCAAAGCACTTTACAAGGGGTCCCTGGCCAACAGCAAAACCTAACATGTAGGACGGGACATGACGCCTGTTAGGCGATATTACAATTTTTTCGGACAGAGACAACGCTGTTAATGGCCAGGTACTCATGTTACACCTGAGTATGGTGAGAGAATGTGAGTAAAGAGCCTTTCCCAAGGACTCAACTATGAGCCGAGCGAGGCTCGAACCCAGGACCTTCCGATCCAAAAGCGAGCTTCATACCACAAGACCAAATTGAGCTATTGTGACATCCTCTTTAAAGTATCATGTTACTTTGCCTGTTGGACTGGGGGAAAACATTTAAAGTATTTAAATAATGTCACTGTACATTTTTTTTTTCTTTTTGTCTTAAAAGAAACAAGAGAGTGTAGATTATAGTGCAATTAATTTCTTGAAAAGTTAAGTCACCAAAGCCAAATTACATGCTTGTCCCATTCAATAATATCCATTCGTCACGAACGAAAGTTTGATCTGTTATTACTTGAGATATATATATACTACCATCCTATATAAAGATTAGCAAGCAATTGTTGGTGTCCTTTAAATGATAGAGAACCCGTGATTTTAAAAAAAATGGCTTTAGGATATTTCTGGTTTAAATAGACGGATTACGGATTACACATAACAATATAAAGACATATATTCCAATTATTAACTATGACAGTAACATAACGTTCTTTCAATATCAAGGATTTTAGCCAATTTCAGTTCAAGTGACCATAACTCAATAACCATCGCTTAACTGGCAATTTTGTTTTCACCATGATAAAATAAAGAAATCAAATCTGTACAGTGACATTTTAATAAAACTAATATTTTATTCAATGCACTCTTGGTAAAAAAAAAAATTTTAGGTACCTTTTTAAATTATACCCTAATAATTTATTTCTGGATGAAATTTCTTCATTAAAAGCAATTTAAAAGAAGAAAGACGAATATTTAAGTAAACTGAAGAAAAACTGACTCATAATTTGATAATTTAATCACCGAATTTGTAATTTTAAAAAGCATATTTTTTCCTACTCAATGATCTCCCCTTACTCAATCCTCTGCAGCAGGAATTAATTACTCAGTGACAGCATTACCTCTTGTAATCGGCAAGCGGTACAGTTGTTCAGGATAGATCACAGAAACTCTGTGTGTGTGTGTGTGTGGGGAAGGGGTGGGGGGGGGGGGGAGTTACTAATTTATTCTAAGTTTCAGCACGATTTTCGGGGCCATGCTCTTTTGCCAAACACAAAGGACATCAGCTTGAATGGTGGGAGCATGCCCAAGGAAATGTGACAAATATGCATTATCTATATATACTTAATGAGATTGTCAGAGACATTGAAAGTGAATGAGAAGAAAATGCTCTACTATAATTTCAAAAATTAAAAAGTTGATCACCTCCATTATCTACCGACACATTTTTTAAAAGATTCTGATACGGATATTTTAAAAAAGGCCACCTCTATTCGCAGTAGTACTAAGAAAAGTGATTTCCTCTATCCGCAGTACTACTGCGCATAATGATTTCCTCTATTCGCAGTAGTACTGCAAATAGTAGATAGCATTCGTTTTTGTACTGTAGATAGTAGTAGATATAATTATAATTCATTTTAGTTATTTGCAGTAGTCCTGCCAATGCTGGTTTATTCTGTATTTGCAGCAGTAGCCTTCGAGCCTAGAGCTTTATTGTATAGAGTATTGAGCGCAAAATATAAATAAACTACATTCTTTTATTTATTTTGTACAAAATTATTATTATTTTGCGAATCGGTGATGATCTGTATCTGTATGGTTGGTGCTGAAGAAACTAATGGTCTGGTTGTATTTCAGTGGCATCCTCATTGGGCGCAGGCCCATGTCAGTCGGGCCTTGAAATCATTTAGGTGTGGTGCCATGATGACCAGTTCATCCAGCCCATTCCACTCCGAGATAATGTTAATGAAGAAAGAATTTCTGTAGTTTTGTGTTCTTGTCTGTGGGATTTTGAAGCAGTTTGAATTGTTTGTGGTGTATCTCTCAATGGGGTTTTCGGTTATGTGGTTGGCAAAAGTGAGTGCTCGGATTTTCCTTTTGTTTGGTCGTGGCGTGAAAAAGGAGTCTGCCTTTATTGATGGTATTTGATCTGTTATAATCTTGAACATGAACGAAAGACGGTTTTCTTTTCTTCTTTGTTGGAGGCTGATGAGGTTTCTTTCTTCTATTCTAACATTTTTGTCATGCATCCTGGGGTTCTGCTCTTATAGTTCCCAGTTATGAATCGGGTGCCTTATCTCTGGACTCTCTCAAGTTTTTGAATATCCTCTTTCAGGTAGGGGTCCCAAGCAACTGCTCCGTATTCCAATTGTGATCTCACAAGTGCAAGTTAGGCATTTTGTTTGCATGACATTGGGGTGTGGCTAAGATTTCTGCGGAGAAAGGCGAGGGTGGAGCTTGCCTTTTGGGTTATTTTGTTAATGTGTTTCCCCCATTTCAAGTCCTTTGAGAAGGTGATGCCAAGGTATGGGTTATCGTCAACTTGTTTCAGGACGATGTTGTTTAACGTGTAGGTCTCATTGTACTTTTTAGCTGTGCTGAGGATGTAGCATTTGTTTGCGTTAAATTTAATTCCCCAATCGTTAGCCCACTGTTCGAAACTATTCAAGTAATCTTGTAGCAATTTTTGATCGTTTGTAGACTTTATTGGTCGGTATATTAGACAGTTATCAGCGAATAACCTAATCTGAGATTTTACTTGTAGAGGTAGGTCATTGATGAAACACAGAAATAGTACGGGTCCCTGTGGTACTCCTGATATGACTGGATATTCATCCTATGACATGCTGTCTAGGACTACTTTCATGGTACGTTTTGTGAGGAAATTACAAAGCCATGTGTGTAGACAGCCACGATTCCGTAATTTTCTAGTTTCTGCAGGAGTTTTTGGTGGGGCATAGTATCAAACGTTTTGGAAAAGTCGAGGATGCCGATGTCTGCCTGAGTGTTGGCATTCTGGAGTCTCAACAGGTTGTTTACAGTTATTAGGAGTTGGCTTTCACATGAGTATCCTTTGCGAAACCCATGATTCAGGTCAGTTAGGATGTCATTGTTCTCAAAGTGGTTCATCATGTTCTTACAGATTATATGTTCTATTAGTTTGGATATTACAGACATCAGTGAGAATGGACGGTAGTTCTCTGCTTTATCTTTGTTGCCTTTTTTTAATACGATGATGATGTGTCTGTTGTTATGTAGTGATGATGATGTTGATGTGGTGGTTGTGATTGTAGTAGTGGTGTTGATGATGTAGTAGTGGTAGTGATGATGACTATAAGGATAATGATGATGATGTAATGGCAATGGCGGTGGTAGTGGTAGCAATGATGACAAAGAGGATGATGATGTAAAGGTGGTGGTGGTTGCTATAGTTTTTATAACGATGTGGAGGTTGCTGTGGTAGTAGTAGTAGTAATTATGATGATGAGGTGTAGGCTGTGATAGTAGAGGTAGTTTATTGATGGTAACTTCTATTATTTGCAGGAGCACTGAGATTTGAGTCAAAAGCAAGGGCGAGTGTGTGTGTGTGTGTGTGTGAGAAAGAGAGAGAGAGAGAGAGAGAGAGAGAGAGAGAGAGAGAGAGAGAGAGAGAGAGAGAGAGAGAGAGAGAGAAAGAGAGAGAGATTCCTGGAACTTTATAAAATATATTTAAGTAACTGTAAATAATGCAATAATTTTAAACGTTTGCTTAAAACATATCTGTTTCGTCTTTAGTAGATGTATGAGAAGCAAGATAGGTCTGTCTGGCTTCTGTTGTGTGTGTGTGTGTGTGTGTGTATGCTTGTGTGTGTGAATGAGAATGTTTCAGCCAAAGTAATTTGTAATTTAAGCGCTTAGAGTGTGGTGTCTTGGAGTTATAGCGCTATATAAGTTTTCAGCATTATTATTATTATTATTATTATTACAATAAACAGGGACAGAACTATTCTCATTAAAGTAATCTTACAGATAAGTTGATAGATTTCACGATGTGAACAAATGATCAAGTCGGAGAGGTGGGGACAGGGAAATTTTCATGGATTGGATTGGGGTAACAAAAACAAAACAAAACACGATCTTGTCAAGTTTAAGACTTGAAGGAAAAGTTGAAACATTCAAAATCTCAATTCTAAGTCACACAAAATATTTCAACCATCCCTCCTTTTCTTTCCTTCTCAATCTAACACTATCATTCAACTTGAAGTCATTCGACGACACCCCATTTTGAACAGAAAATACAGTGTTGTGTTCAGTGAGGGGACAAAGACTAATTTTCATAGATGGAAGAGCGCTTCCACTACTGCGAATAGTGGTTCCACCGTGAAATCACTATTCGCAGTACTGCGAATAAGTATAATAAGCACTTCGAAAAAAAAAATGGTAGAGGCTAGGGAGACCAAGATTTTGGTCTCCCTAGCCATAATGGTCAATTTTGGCTAGGGAGACCAAGATTTTGGTCTCCCTAGCCAAAATGGCCCGTTTTGGCTAGGGAGACCAAGATTTTCGTTTATGGAACTGTTTCTTTATGTTAAAGAGGCGAGTTTTTTCTTCTATTATTCATTGCTTGCCTGTATGTTTTTGTTGTTGTTCTTTCATTTTTAAAATGCATAAAACCGCGGGGCCAGATCTGGTGGGAGAATTATGTAAAAACGGAAAAAATCATGACGCTATTTACGAAATGGAAATCAAAGATACGTACAAGCAACAAGAACAAAACCTTGAGATAATTACTGTCAAGTTTGTTTTTTTTTAACAATGCATGCTGAGCCCTCTTTGGACACGGACAGAAAATAATAGGTGGCGTTTTTATACACCTCCGTTGGAGGTGTACAAAAACGCACCGTTTTTATACACCTCTATTGAAGGTGTTCAAAAACGCACCGTTTTTATGCACCTCCGTTGGCGGTGATGGTAAATTAATGAAAATGTTGCTGCATACGTCCATGAGGTTTAAATAGTTTTAGATTGTAGTTTAGCACGCTGCTTAGTGATTACCGATGAACAATGATAATAAATTAAAGAATAATAACAATAATTTAAAAAATCAAAAGTAAAAAGACACACGGCACACAAATACTGATCTCAAATAAATAATTTTAGAAAATTAAAATCGAAGCTTTTTAAAAACATGATAAAAAGTTTTTGAAAAAAAAAAAAACAAGAAAGAAAAAAAAGCAAACAAAAACAAAGTAAATCAAAAAAAAAAAAAATGTCAACAATGGGAATCGAACCCGGTACTTTCAAGGTTGGAGTCTGACAGCTTGCCCACTGCGCTACGGAGCCACCTGACTGTTCATCACATTTAATAACATTATTTTACCTTCAATGCAACTTCTATTTTCTGGTTTTATATTTCGATTTTTTAAATTATTACTATTTTTATACAAATTTTTTTTTTTTTTTTTAAATTGTGTGGGCGACCGGCCGATAACTTGCATCTCTTTTCTGACATTTGTTGGCGTGATTATACCAAAAATAAAAGAAATAAAATTTTAAAGCAAAAACAGCAACAAAGACAAACAGGCAAGAAATAGATAAATAAACAGAAGTAAAAACTCGCCTCTTCAACATAAAGAAACAGTTCTTATAAATACAGTTTTACGCCGGGAGACCAAAATCTTGGTCTCCCTAGCCAAATTGGCCGATTTTGGCTAGGGAGACCAAAATCTTGGTCTCCCTAGACACTTCCAAAAAAAATTGCAATTTGTAGATCTCTTACTTCCACCATCAAGGGTCTGTAAATAAGAAAATATCTTATTTTATATCTCTCTCGTATTCAGAGTCAGCGTCAGATATACGTTTGTGAATATCCGCAAAATGACAAACTTTAACAAAGTTTAAAACGGCAACGGGAATAAGGAGAAGTATGTGCTTGAAGTCTGAATCAGGGTCTCGTTATACCCGAATTTAACTGTACGAACGTTAACACTCCTTGCCAATCTTTTCTTCAATTCTGAACGAATTTAAGTACATGAAAAACGGATATAATGATAGATAAATCAAAACATGACTCGGGATCACAACAGTAACAGTCGGGGGACTCGACGTTGACGTTGGCTTCCACATAAATAAATCTGAAGAATATTGAATGTAATCCCTAGACTATCTAAGTAGATATATCATTTTTCTAATTTAACGACTTACTACAATTGCTGTCCTCTGTGTAAGTTATGAGTTTAATTCAGTAGTCTTTGTAAATGATTGAATCGTTCACGTTCATCGGCAGCAGCAACAGGATGCCGAACAGTAAACAGCTTGACCACTCAGAAAACGAAAGTGTTGCGTAGATTGGCCTGAAAAATGATTGCCAGATATATTTAACAAGATAAATTCATATACTTACATTATTTAGGCTTCCAAAAAGTTCTCGATGAGAATTAAAGTTTTTGAAATTAATATAATAATCAAATTGTTAAAAAAATAATTCATTATAAAAATATTGAATTAAAGCGTTTACGTGATTACATTTAATGATAATAAATTAGGAATATAATTATGGTAACTGAAATGAACAATGTGGCACTACATTGCATCCATTTCCGTTTTCCAAGATTGTTTTGTTTACAAACAAATCGATCAAAGTCGACGAATGGTGGAAGATGGCTCGGATTCTTGATTTAGTATTTTTTATTTACTTTGCAACACACATTCCTATCTCAATTTTAGTTGATTTTCAGAGCGTGTTGCCATTGCACATTTACCCACAAACGGTAGGTTTTAGCCTACATTTACTTGATTTTCGTCAAATCAAAGGAGAATTTTGATTTCTGAAATTCATTTCAATTTTCGAAAGCCGGGAACCCGTAACAGAGACAGGTGTCTATATAATCAAAACTTTTCAAGTAAATTTTCAAACTCGTAAGTTAGAAAACCATTGACAAATCTAAACAATTTTTTTGCACTGAAATGTCAATGCTGTAATTTAGGTATTCATTTTTGTCAAATCTCAAACGTTAAACTTAATAAAGATAAGGTAACATTAACACGCCCCCTTCTTACTCCCCCCCCCCCCCCCTCTCTCTCTCTCTCTCTCTCTCTCTCTCACACACACACACACACTCTCTCTCTCTTTATCTTCTTCTTCTTCTTCTTCTTCTTCTTCTTCTTCTTCTTCTTCTTCTTCTTCTTCTTCTTATATATCGTCTGAATCACAGGTAAACCAAGTAATCAGTGCGTATATCCAGAAAAAAATAGTACTTTCCTGATACGCGTTCCTGGTAAATTTAAATATCTAAATCTCTCTCAAACTATACCAGCAGGTAGTTTTACAATAGGCGGGACGCACTTGGAGGAAAATGAATGAAGATGGCCGTCAACATAAGTTGGAGAAACTTTAAAAGTTCTCTCTCTCTCTCTCTCTCTCTCTCTCTCTCTCTCTCTCTCTCTCTCTCTCTCTCTCTCTCTCACACACACACACACACACACACACACATACACACTCTCTCATTAAATCTTTGTGTGCATGGTTGGAAAAGCTACAAAGGTTTTCGTCTTTACTAAAATGTGGTCTTATATTTATATTTTATAATACTTACTTATGGATACTTATGGATTGTTTCCAGCACAGGTCCTTATATGTCCTCTTTGCCAGACTCTATTTCTTCATTGTC
>NC_088362.1:22977525-22983146 GCF_034508935.2 Berghia stephanieae
TACTTGGTTTTTGTCTTGGCCCTGGCCGGATACTCTGACTGGGAGGGAAACAGTCAAATATATAGTTAAGAGTTTTGGGAGATGATATTTTTTTTGTCTTGTGAACCTGTTATGCACTGTATTATGTTTTGTTTACACATTAGACATGATTTTTGAGCATTTGAGTTCGTTCTTCTTTGTTGGGGGGCCTGAGCTTGTGTCTGGATGGATCCCTTTATTTTTACATTACACTTTTGTTCCCTGTTCCATCGAGATTCAAAGCGTGCAAAGAGGATGAATCCGGGTTTAGTTATAATGTGATGGATTACAGGTTAATTCCACATAATAAGAACCCCCCCCCCCTCCCCCATCTGCTCGATATTTGGCCCGGCTATTTATGGTTATTACAAAACTGTAATAATGACATTGGCGCTAATATTATGTCCCTAAAATGCCAACCAACGCCCTTTTTTTGTGTGTTCGTGTTTGGTGTTTTTGTTGTTGTTTTTTTTTGTGTGTTTTTTTTTTTGTTTTTTTTTTTTTGGTTTAAAATCGTCAATAATATTTATTATATGGTCAGAAATTTTGACGACTTAGTCAAGACTTGATGAGTGAAACAGTTATAAATATCACAGTCCACCTCCTCCTCTTCTCTCTTCTCCTCCTCATCCTCCTCCTCCTCCTCCTCTTCTTCTTCTTCTTCTTCTTCTTCTTCTTCTTCTTCTTCTTCTTCTTCTTCTTCTTCTTCTTCTTCTTCTTCTTCTTCTTCTTCTTCTTCTTCTTCTTCTACTTCTTCTTCTTCGTCTTCGTCTTCTTCTTCTTCTTCTTCTTCTTCTTCTTCTTCTTCTTCTTCTTCTTCGAATTGGAGGAAAGCTGAGATAATTAGAACTGATCAGTGTTAGTGATAATCAGGATTCTAGGACTGAGATCTATCCAAATACAACCTATATATTGCCCCCTGTCACGAATCAAAATTGTTTGATTTCTCTCTCTCGCTCCTAAATCCACGATTATCTTCCTACACCGCCGTACTTTTGAAAAAGAAAAAATATCCCGAAAAACAAAAAAAAAAAAAAACAAAACAAAAAAAAAAAAAAAAAAACAAAAAACAAAACAACCCCGACGTATTTAACATTTGGCAAGTAAACTCGTCCTTCAATTATCGATCGATCAAAATGACTCGTAAGATCGCGTGGCCCTCGCGTGGTCCGAAAACAAGGAACGCTTAAAGGATAATTTACGGATAATAATGATAATAATTAATTGATTAATTCATAATTAATTTTTTAGCTTCATGGTATTGGGAGTCGATATATAATTTGATTGAACAAGTGATAATTGAAACATAATTTAAGAAATTCTGAACGTCTCAAAGGTTTGGGTGCTTGTATTTGTTAAACGTGGGATGTTTTTATAAAAATAATTTGCCAATAGGTGAACACACACAGGAAAACAATTTTTTTTTAACGAAATGGAACAAAAGGAGGAAAGCACTCGCCATGGACAGGATTGATCGGTGGATAATGGGAAATCCATGTCGTTTCGGGGTAATGATTACATATTAACATTGGGTTGCATTTTCCGTCGTTCGATGTTTGTTTGTGTTTGATTGTGGTGTACAGCACTCACTGGATTCTCGCACTCAGAATTGATTGCAGCACGTTCTGTCTGCGATACGGCACGTTGGAGCTGGGTGACCGAATATATTAGTTACCTCCCATGAGCATCGGATTGCTAACACGCTTTTTGTCTTCTCCCGAGAGCGTGCTTGAATCCAACGAGTACTGTACTTTCGACAGATAATAACAAGAAATTGAATTGAAGTGAGTAGAAAAGTGCCAGAAGACAATAGAGAATGAGAAAACTTCGCGGCGTTGGGGGCTGGAATCCGCGACTTTACTGGTACAACTCCGCCTGGCAGGTAAAGGGTAGCTCTACAGTCGAAGCTATCCACCATCCTCTCTCTCTCTCTCTCTCTCTCTCTCTCTCTCTCCCCCCCCCCCCCCCCAAAAAAAAAAAAAAAAAAAAAAAAGAAAAAAAGATAAGTGTTGTCAAGCATCGTGTCTATCCTGAACCGCTCTTAGCCAAGCGCACACCACGCATTTCTCATTTGCCAGCCTAGAATGGCCGGAAAAAAAACCCCCAACAAAAACGGACGGCCTTTTCTGTCTATCTGTAGACGGCTTCAGTTTGTAGGCCCCGTTAACTGCGTTTTGATTTTGTTTGTAGTGATTGTAACCATGCACTCGTGTACACATCAATGGCATGATGTGATTCGATTGGGTCGGTATGTGGAATGAATCAATTATTTTTGTATGAACATAACATGGATGAATGGACCAACTGATTAAAGGTTAAATATACGGGTGGATAGGATAATTCATTTGAAAGAGCACTCGCTTCACGTGTAAAGGGACCGAGATCGATCCCAAGTACAGTCGAGATTATTTGTTTTTCTGACCCCCTGTCCACCCAGTACTGATTGGGAAGCTGAGTCTTTTAGATCTGGCGGAAAGTATTTTGATATAGATATGAGTCCCATCCAAAGGGTCGCAAGCAATTACTGTTATCCATTTCACGCTATATATAACCGGAATAAACTCCCGTCTCCATGGGCCCAATAGTCCTGAAGTTCTGCATTATGGATAATTGAATGGATTGGTAATTGGTTAGTCTTCTTCTTCTTCTTCTTCTTTCTTCTCTGGATACACTTTTATGCTCGTCGGAGAAGTATTTCATAAGGGCGTGCGCCATGGTTCCGATAGTTTAGAACCTGTTACTCTGCGTCATTACGAGGGAAGTGACGTTACGAGTGTTGAAGCCTATTGCCAATCTGAAATATATACCAATGCCCGCTCCCGAAGTTTTCATTTAATTAAACAAACCTCCCTCCATGTAAATAATTCTATTCTCATCCCTTAGACTCGATAATAGGATGTTTATATTGGCCGTGGAGAAAGACGGAATCGTCAGTTATCGATTTCAAACAAAGTAAGTTGCAAAACGACGAAATAATTGGCTGATAATGATAGTACGCCTAACAAGACAATCAGACGTCGAGACAATATACAAACACCCTTCGGGTTTTATGTATTTAATATATATATATATATATATATATATATATATATATATATATATTATATATATATATATATATATATATATATATATATATATATATATATATATATATATATATATATTATTTTTAAAAGTATGTTTTCAGTTGAAGGAAAATCTGTTATGTATGTCATGGTGACAATTTTTTTGCAGCTTTATATCATAAAAGAAAAAGAAAATTATGCAGTGATTATTATCATCATCTTAGTTGACTGTTGACTCATTTTTAATTCAGTCACGTGATTTTATGTAGGTTATATTTATATACTGGTTATTTTCTTATGTGTTTGCCTCGAGAAGACTGTTTGCATTGATATCGATGGCTCAGCGATACGATGTCTCGCCTTGTAACAAAGTCAAGCATTGCTGATTGTGACTATTGACCATATGGGTGACAGTAAAAGGAGAGACTCTAGTCGTGGCGTTCTGTCCGCCGATAAGGCACTTCCCGTACATTACTCTAATTCTAATAGATTCATGCGTGAACGAGTAGCTGGCTAAATAAACAGGGGTGGGTATGATAAGACGATGTGCACTTTGTGCTTTGGAAATTTGCTTCCACATGATTTCCTTGGGTAATAAATGAAGCATGTCAAGTGTATATTATTTAATTTTAATTTTGATTTTCTCTCTCGTTATATTAAAACATTGTATTGATGCTCATTAAAACTCGCATCAGTACAGGATTTGATATAACTCATTAAGTAAACTGTAATAAAAGGCACTCAATTGATTATCTGCTATATATTGAACCTCATCAAACCAGGAATATGGGGCCAATAAAAAATTCTTAATCTAAGTATTGCTATTTTATAACTCACGTGAATTTGACTTGACTTGACTTAGATGCCTTTCGCGTCTCGACCGAAAGATCGGGTCGCCTTGGCTGTTTCCAGTATTTCCTGTGTGAGGTGTCTCCAATATTGCCGGTCCTCTGCTAGGGTTCTCAGATTTTCAAGGTCCTCTGCCGTTATGAGACTAATGCTTTGTCCAAGTGTTGTGAAGTTTTTGTTTAGGATCACAGGGAGTGTTGTGATCGGTCTTCCTCTGAAAAGGTTCCCGTGTTTTTGGAAATATCCCGACATGGCTTGGTTTGCTGGTATGTTTTTGTCCCTGCGTAGTATGTGACCGAAAAGTTGCCATCGTTGTTGTAAAATGTCAAGGGAGATTGGTCTTTCTTTTGTGATCTTATAGAGTGATTCATTTGAGATCTTTTTGGGGTATTTGATGTCCAGTACCCTTCTTAGCTGTGAATTTAATGATGGGTAAAGGCACGAACACATAAACAATATAATGTAGTTGTGCATTAGTGGGAACATTTTGAAATCGATTACAGATCGGATTATTATTATTATTATTTTTTTTTTTTTTTTTTTGGATATGCGACTTTGCCAAAATATCGTCTTTGTGACGTCCGCCACAAAAATAATACAAAATTGGTTGTTTGGGGAAAAATAACGAAACGTTTCACTTCCATCAGGTTCTCTAGGTTAATTTATGATCTTCTTCTTCTTCTAGGTTCCATGCCTGGTCCAGGCTTCGGATACTGCATGAATTATCTCTCTATTCCTCCCTGTCTCTTGCCTTTTCAAACAGCTCTTGGATTGTTAGGCTGGTGAAGCCCTTCAGTTGGTCTATGAGTGTTTTTCTTTGTCTCCCCGGGCGCGTTTACCAGGTATTTTTCCACAACTTGCCAGGTATTCATTCTTATCTTTCCTTACTATGTGTCCGAAAAAGGATAGTTGTCGATCCACTATTAAGGGCATTAGTTTCCTTTGTTGGTATGTTTGTTTTAGCACTTCTTCGTTCGTTTTGTGTGCAGTATACGATATTCTCTGCATCCTTCTCAAGCACCACATTTCAAAAGCTTCAATGTTCTTTTGTGTTTCTGCATTTGTAGTCCAGCTTTCGCATCCGTATAACAAGATTGGCCACACGTAGCACTTCAAGACTCGGAATCTAATCCCGAACGACATCTGTTTGTTTTTCAAAATGTTTCCCAGGTCCATGAAGGCCTGTTTGGCTTGAGCTATTCTTGCTCGTATGTCTCGGTTACATCTTCCATCTGTTGTCACTATTGAACCTAGGTATTTAAAACTTTCTACGTTGGTAAGTTGCTCGCCGTGAATCGTTATATTGCAGGTGTTGTTGTTTTCGGGGTTTTTCTGTATTACCATGCATTCCGTTTTGGTGATATTCACTTCCATTCCCTTGGCTTCACTATCTACTACCACTTTGTCAACAATCTTTTGAAGTTGGATTTCTGATGTTGCAATGAGTACCGTATCGTCTGCGTATCTTATATTATTTATGTTGTGACCTCCCACTTTTATTCCCTCCATATTATTTATGCCCCTCATGATTGTTTCTTGGTATAGATTAAACAGATCTGGTGAGGCAACACACCCTTGACGGACTCCTTTCTTAATAGGAATGTAATTTCCTGTAGAGTTTCCGATTTTGATAGATGCCTGCTGGGTGTAGTATAATGTTTGCATGAGTCTGAGGTCTTTCTCATC
>NC_088362.1:22983246-23008246 GCF_034508935.2 Berghia stephanieae
ACATTGAGTATGCTCCGGTGTATGGGGTGAATTTTAATTCAGAAAAGTGAGTGGAGCAGACACTTATGTTGGTAACAACAAGATATGAAGTGAATAGAAAAGTGCCAGAAGACAATAGAGAATAAAAATTACTGCGTTTTGATTTTGTTTGTAGTGATTGTAACCATGCACTCGTGCACACATCAATGGCATGATGTGATTCGATTGGGTCGGTATGTGGAATGAATCAATTATTTTTGTATGAACATAACATGGATGAATGGACCAACTGATTAAAGGTTAAATATACGGGTGGATAGGATAATTCATTTGAAAGAGCACTCGCTTCACGTGTAAAGGGACCGAGATCGATCCCAAGCACAGTCGAGATTATTTGTTTTTCTGACCCCCTGTCCACCCAGTGCAGATTGGGAAGCTGAGTCTTTTAGATCTGGCGGAAAGTATTTTGATATAGATATGAGTCCCATCCAAAGGGTCGCAAGCAATTACTGTTATCCATTTCACGCTATATATAACCGGAATAAACTCCCGTCTCCATGGGCCCAATAGTCCTGAAGTTCTGCATAATGGATAATTGAATGGATTGGTAATTGGTTAAAGTCTTCTTCTTCTTCTTCCTCTTCTTCTTCTTCTTTCTTCTCTGGATACACTTTTATGCTCGTCGGAGAAGTATTTCATAAGGGCGACCGCCATTGTTCCGATAGTTTAGAATCTGTTACTCTGCGTCATTACGAGGGAAGTGACGTTACGAGTGTTGAAGCCTATTGCCAATCTGAAATATATACCAATGCCCGCTCCCGAAGTTTTCATTTAATTAAACAAACCTCCCTCCATGTAAATAATTCTATTCTCATCCCTTAGACTCGATAATAGGATGTTTATATTGGCCTGGAGAAAGACGGAATCGTCAGTTATCGATTTCAAACAAAGTAAGTTGCAAAACGACGAAATAATTGGCTGACACATAATCTAACCAGTTAATTGCCGCACCCTGGAAAAACACGTATTTAAAAACTTGGCCAGAAAACTCGTACTTCAATTATCGATCAATTTATAGAAAGAACCCTCATCTTGGCAAATAACTTGCAAACCTGGGATTTTGCACTTGGGACTTCTTCGCGAAGTCCCAGGTTTGAGATATTTTCTCATGATTAGTGTCATTTAAATCGATAGATATTTGAATGACGAGTTTTCTGGCCCAATTTTTAAAAAACGTGTTTTTCCAGAGTACGACAGTTTACTGGTTAATGTCAATGACTATAATGATAGTACGCCTAACAAGACAATCAGGCGTCAAGACAATACGCAAACACCCTTCGGGTTTTATGTATTTAATATATATATATATATATATATATATATATATATATATATATATATATATATATATATATAATATATATATATATATATTATTTTTAAAAGTATGTTTTCAGTTGAAGGAAAATCTGTTATGTATGTCATGGTGACAATTTTTTTGCAGCTTTATATCATAAAAGAAAAAGAAAATTATGCAGTGATTATTATCATCATCTTAGTTGACTGTTGACTCATTTTTAATTCAGTCACGTGATTTTATTTAGGTTATATTTATATACTGTTTATTTTCTTATGTGTTTGCATCGAGAAGACTGTTTGCATTGATATAGATGGCTCAGCGATACGATGTCTCGCCTTGTTACAAAGTCAAGCATTGCTGATTTTGACTATTGACCAGATGGGTGACAGTAAAAGGAGAGACTCTAGTCTTGGCGTTCTGTCCGCCGATAAGGCACTTCCCTTACATTACTCTAATTCTAATAGATTCATGCGTGAACGAGTAGCTGGCTAAATAAACAGGGGTGGGTATGATAAGACGATGTGCACTTTGTGCTTTGGGAATTTGCTTCCACATGATTTGCTTGGGTAATAAATGAAGCATGTCAAGTGTATATTATTTAATTTTAATTTTGATTTTCTCTCTCGTTATATTAAAACATTGTATTGATGCTCATTACAACTCGCATCAATACTCATGAAATAACAAACTGTAATAAAAGGCACTCATCGATTATCTGCTATATTGAACCTCATCAAACCAGGAATATGGGGCCAGTAAAGAATTCTCAATCTAAGTATTGCTATTTTATAACTCACGTGAATTTAATGATGGGTAAAGGCACGAACACATCAACAATATAATGTAGTTGTGCATTAGTGGGAACATTTTGAAATCGATTACGGATCGGATTATTATTCTTTTTTTTTTATTTATTTTTTTTTTTTGGCTATGCGACTTTGCCAAAATATCGTCTTTGTGACGTCCGCCACAAAAATAATACAAAATAGGTTGTTTGGGGAACAATAACGAAACGTTTCACTTCCATCAGGTTCTCTAGGTTAATTTATGATAAGTAAACAAAATCTATCTGATGATCTAGCATCAACATTATAGTAGTTATCGCTGTTTAAAATATCGAAAAGGTATGGACAAAATTGATACTCTGTCTACACTTTAATGTTTAAAAAAAAACAACAAACCTTTTAGAAACTATTTCTGCTATTCTATTGGAGCTAGATCTCCGGTTTAAAAAAATATTTTACATTATTGAAATGATATAAACTGGTAAAAACGAATTGTTTCCTTAATTTTTCAAGAACTAAACAAAAAAAAAATAAATTGGGGTATGTTTTTTGTGTGTGGCGAACATCACAAAAACAACATTTTGGTACAGACTCGTATACGGCGGATGTTGAATTTGTTTGTTTATTTGTTGTTTTAAAAAAAAAATCACTATCGTTTGTTTTTTTTTTTTTTTTAATGCGCTAACAGAAATCAGAGTGGATGTTGATGATGTTTGCTTTCAACTAAATCCCTCTTCTCGTTTGCAACTCACTGAATTCCAAAGCTATAGAACAGCCGATAAGTCTTGATGGGATGTAATCGATTTTGGACCGGATTGTTGGAGGAGTGTTGAATCGATTCCGTAAAAATTTTTGATGACACAAAGGGCTTATCTGTGGTTACTCAGTGGGAAATTCAGAAAAAGCGTGGAGCGGGCACTTACTTGTATCAATAATGATGAGCAAAATAGGGTATGTAGAAGTGCCAGATGAAAACTAGAGAATACTCAGGATACTCAGGATTCAATTGACACAACGCCCTCCGCCTGGCTGAGAGAGAGAGAGAGAGAGAGAGAGAGAGAGAGAGAGAGAGAGAGAGAGAGAGAGCGAGAGAGAGAGAGCGAGAGAGAGAGAGAGAAAAGAGAGAGGGAGAGGGGAGAGAGAGAGGTATATAGATAGAGAGTGTGAGAGAGAGAGAGAGAGAGAGAGAGAGAGAGAGAGAGAGAGAGAGAGAACAGTGAGCGGATGCTCTATCGACTGAACCATCCAGGCACACTACGATGGTTGTGAATTACTTCCACATTATTTAATAAATAATTGAGCTTTTATACAGTGCAATATCCGCTAAACGTACTTAAAGCGCGTTTACAAGGGGTACCTAGCCGACAGCAACACTTAACACGTAGAGTGAGACATGACGCCTGTTATGCGATATTACTCTTCTTCTAGGACAGAGACAATACTGTTAACGATTTGATACTCATTTGCACTTGAGATGACTCAACTATGTGCCGCTCATCGGCAATGAATGATATGGACATTTCGAGCTTCCCTTTATCAATAATTTGTTAAACGTGGTTTTGATTAATTTTGATAATGCAATCTCTTGAGATATTATGTATAATGCTGTTTGTTTATATATCAGTTATCTCATTCCTATTATCGCCATCAGCTGTTTATATATTCTGACGATGGTTTTTTCATCATGCATTACTCATGAGATTAAATGATAACACAGTATTAATTCACGTATAACAAATTATTGATAAAGGAGAAGAATCTTGTTAAAATAAAATATAAGTTTTTTCTCTTTCATCTTGGTATTTTATTTCTTGATTAATTTGTATATTTGTCATGAAAATGTTCTCACTGTAAAATAAGATAATAATAATAAAAAAAATTCCCTTTATTCATTCCATTGGTGGAATTTATCTCTTGGGTCTATTCTAAAGGAAGACTGGAATAACCCAGGCGTCAGCGAATTGCAGCGCCGCAAATTGAGCTAAGGCGAGGTGACTTGCTCAAGGCCACACAGCGCAGCGACGGTTGGTCGAACTCGGTAACTTTCGGGCACGAAGCAAAGACCGTAGCGCTGAGCCACGATACCCCCTGTAAATGATATTAGTAGCGAAACCAATAAATAAACTGGGAACTTTGACTTTAATTTGATAAGCTAAGATTTGAGGGACTGGAGGCAAAAAAACTGGAGATTCTAATCCGCGATTGCAACCCCCCCCCCCCCCTATCCTCTCCCTCTCCCGTCTCCCTATCAACCAAATCATTTGGCGGCTTGGTCAAGTCTGTCGGAAAATACTCAGTGTGAGATTTGATACTATGCAGTAAAAAAAACAAAACAACAACCAACCCCCCCCCCAAAAAAAAAAAAAAACAAAAAACAAAAACCCAAAAAAAAAAAAAAAAAACAAAAAAAAAAACATCAAAACATTGTAATTGTTTTATCTGTTTCTTGCTGTATAAACCTGATATACTATTCTGACCCCAGGAGCCCTATGTCTCTAAAGGATAAATCCAGGTTCCATATTGCCTTCAGCGATCTGTGCATTGCTGACCAGTGGCAACAATAGCCTCACTAATTAATTCTCGATTGCTTTCCGCTTCCCATCCATCCCCGACAGCTAGATTGTTATTACTGTGATGGCGTGATAGTGCTATCTAGTAGTTTTAACACTAATATTGTGATAATCGATAGGATGATGGCACCCCGCTGGTGACCTTGTTGTTACTGTTATGGATACTTCAGGAGTAGTAGTAGTAGTAGTAGTAGTAGTAGTAGTAGTAGTATAGTGTAATAGTAGTAGAGTGTAGTAGTATAGTAGTAGTTAGTGTATAGTAGGTATTTAGTAGTAGATGATTATGGTATTGTATAGTGTAGATATGGTCAGTAGTAGTAGGGTAGTAGTAGTGTAGTAGTAGTAGTATAGTGTATATAGTAGTAGTAGTAGTAGTAGTAGTAGTAGTAGTAGTAGTAGCAGCAGCAGCAGCAGCAGCAGCAGCAGCAGCAGTAGTAGTAGTAGTAGTAGTAGTATAGCGCTCAGGTTGTAATGATAATAGCAGCTGTAGTAGTTGTTGTTGTCGTAATGTTAATAATCTTTCTACACAACAAAAAAAGGCACTAATTACAGCGAAAATCAGGGTTCTATTATTGTAGGTAGCGTTTTATTATTATAATATGTATACTAGTTCAAACTCCAACCACGGAGTTTTTCATACTTTTATATACCCTTTCCTATATATTCTTTCATTCATTATCATTATGTCTGCATATTTTTCGGTGACAGGATAATGAAAGACAATCGCCAATCTGTGGTCGTATAGAATTGTATCATACCGTGTCCGGAAATTTAAAGTTCACTAATTAGCTAGGTTCATGGAACAGACAATTTCCATGAAGCAAAGCACTCTCTCTCTCTTCCATATTCTCTCTCTCTCTCTTCTCTCTCTCTCTCTCTCTCTCTCTCTCTCTCTCGTGTTATTTATATCATATTTATATATTATAGATAATAGTATATATATATATATAACATAACGAAAGATATTGATTATTATTATAAGTTACATTATTTATCCAGTATATGTCAGATTAACGGAAAGCAATGTTATGTCTAATTCCTACTTTTTCCCCCTATTTTCTGACGCTGACCTTTTCTAATTCTATCTCTCAAACTCAATTGTCATTTTCATGTCATTTATCCCTTCTGTTGGACTCTTATTCACTTCAGTGATTACAAACATGGCGCTTAATTCCAATATAAATATTATGTCAACTTGTAAACCCCCCACCCCGCATTTCATTACATCTCAGTAGTCGTTGAGAGCCATTAGGTTTCTATAGCGTGAAAAGGACAATAGCCATTGCTTGCGACCTTTTGGATTGGACGTTAGTCTATCGCAACGTAGTTTCCGCCAGATCTAACAGACACAGCTATCCAATCATTGCCGTGTGGACAAGGGGTCAGAAAAAGAAAACACTTCACCCAAGATCATTCTCCATCCCTTTGCTTGTAAAGCGAATGCTCTACCAACTGAGCTATCGGGAGCAAAACATACAGTAGTTTCTTGAACTTTGGATTCTGCCCCGCCTTTGAGTCTAAGTAAGTTTCTTCCATTGTGTCAGTCGCACGATCACAGTGAATCAGCTCCATAATTTACTTGCTTACCAAAATAATTAAACTATCATCTACTTCTTCATCTAGCTGGTCAATACTGCCGTACTCTGAAAAAAAAAAAAAAGAAAACCCCAAAACAAACACGTATTTACAATTTTGGCCAGAAAATTCGTCCTTCAAATATATGGATCGATTAAAATGACCCTCATCTTGGGCTTTCTGTAAATATTATAATTTAGCCTATTGGAGAGGGCCCTACACACTCCATCTTAGTCCATTGACTGGTTGGGAGGTCAATAACCCGCTAACTGTCTGCTGTACTCTGGAAAGACACGCATTTTAAGATTTGACCAGGAAACTCGTCCTTCAAATATCGATCGATTTAGATGACCCTCATCTGGGCAAACACTCTCAAACCTAGGGCGGAAGACCACGCGAAGTCCCAGATTTGAGAGTTTTTTCCTCAAGATCAGGGTCGTTTAAATCGATCGATATTTGAAGGACCCGGTTTTCTGGCCAAATCTTTCTAGAGTTAACTGGTTAATTAATGGGGTGCATGGGATGCAGACAGAAGTCACACCTAATTTCCTCCCAGCTTGCCGACCTTCTACAGCAACTCTGGCAACAGCATCATATTACATTCCCTGATGCTATCCTTCGTGTTTTCTTTGGGCTTCCTGTTCTTTGTCCATTGAGGGCCGAGGTACGCTGTAGTACTATCTTGCACAGTCCATCATTAGTGTAGGAGAGGTGCAACAAAACCGCAAGAAGAAAGGAAAAGAATAGCGAAAGAAACAAAAAACTATTGGGGTGTGAATACAATTGGGTGACTTTCAATATTATGAAAAATATACATTCATGAGAGTAAAATGAGTTCGCGTTTTCAATGAAAATTTAATAACTTCCCCATTCGAGCGTAAATATACATTTTTGCAAATTTCAAATGTGATGGTTTGCTCTATCTACTGCATTTCATTGTGTTTCTTTTGGTTTTATTTCCTTGCGATTCTTAAATCAGTCCGACGACATACATGTTAAGTGACAAGGAAGGCAACTGTAAGTCAATAATTTAAGGCAAGACGGCAAGTTTGTGAATAACGCCTTTTTCCAATTATTGCCAAGGATCTTGTTATTTTATATTGGTAGATTGAGATGACACCCCGAACATAAATATGCCAAAACGCCTTACAACGACGTGTCCTTATTTGCAGGTCTTACAGCCCAAATTGTTGTAATGGGAATACTCTCAAATCAATAGCAAACATGTCATTTAAAACTATGTTCACCATCAAATTCAGAAATTAAGGAGTAGGCACTGGTGTAAGATAAACGGGAAACCTCTGGTTTCTATTGATGGCACGTCGGTACTCAGGAGGTCTGAGGTTCGATCCCCAATTGAGAAAGATTGATTTGTTTTCCTTGTATTTTTTCTTTCTTCGTCTAGCGCTGTTTCATATACAATTTTGTCATATTATCTTAAACAATGTTTAACCAAGCCCATTGCGTTCTATTGTCAGACCTGCAAATATATGCACGTGGGTCTTACACTTTTTTTTTTTTTTGTTAATCTATCGATATGATATGAAAGATTTCGAGCCAAAACGAGACAAATGTATTTTTTCATTTTACGGCGGTATTGTGTGCTTACCCGTTTTTTTCCCTATCGATTCCTACAACAATATTTCTTATGTTATATGTAGTTCTTTTCTATTTTATTTCTTTTTCGATTTGCACTAGAAACAACCGTGTAATTCGTTCAATAGAGAATGGTTTCCACAAGACTTATATTATACATTCGTATAGAAGTCTATACTAAATATATGAATAATAGAGCTCAAATTTTCAATTTCTCTCTCTCTCTCTCTCTCTCTCTCTCTCTCTCTCTCTCTCTCTCTCTCTCTCTCTCTTTCTCTCTCTCTTTCTCTCTCTCTCTTTCTCTCTCTCTCTCTCACACACACAGACACACACACTCACACACTCGTTTCCGCCCTCCGTTCTCACACCCCTTACATAATCACCCTCCCCCCTTTCTCCCTCTCCCCCCCCCCTCTCTCTCTCTTTCTCTCTCTCTCTATCTCTCTCTCTCTCTCTCCATCTATACTTACCCTCTTTTACTTACTGCTTGTCCAGCATGGCCGCCCCCCCCCCCCCCCCCCCCATCAGGCCCCCGAAGCCAACCAATAACGCCGGTGGTGACGGATGCCGAGACGAGAGCTGTCAAATTACCCAGATAAACCGATCATAATATTGGACGGACCCTCCTTGGGTACCAATAACCTTTATCTCCTTCTTCCCTTCTATAGAAGGAACGGAATTAAATGTCACTCAGCTGTTTTTTGTTGTTTTTAGACAGCCATTTTGGTGATTAGTTCTCACTAACTTAATTTAAGCAGACTATAGATAGAATGCGCTTGGCCAAGGAGTTCACAACATTGCCATCCGGAAGTATAACGGACCAACACACAAACTCTGTGTAACCATGAACTTTTATAGTCTGGTTAATACAGTTTAGTGAGAACAACTCACAAACACGGATGGCAAAAACAATAACAAAGGCCTGAGTGACGTCATCTGCATACTATCTATAAACGTTCAAGATGACGGACCATCCTTGGGTACCAATAAACCTTTATCTCATTCTTTCCTTCTATGGAAGGAACGGAATTAACGTCCCTCAGCTGTTTGTTTTTAATTATTTGACAGCCATTTTGGTGATTAATTCTCACTAACTTAATTTAAGCAGACTATAAACGTTCAATGTGCGGCTATGTAGTCTAGTGGTATGACACTCACTCGCTTTCGGTTCGGAAGGTCCTGGGTTTCGAGTCTCGCTCCGCGCATAGTTGATTCCTTGGAAAAGGCTCTTTACTTACATTCTCTCACTGTACTCAGGTGTAAAATGAGTACCTGTCTGTTAACAGCGTTGTCTCTGTCGGGAAACATTGTAGTATCACCTAACAGGCGTCGTGTCTCGTTCTATAAATATGCGTGTTGCTGTCGGTCAGGGACCCTCTGTAATGCGCTTTGAGCACGTTTAGTGGATATTGAGCTATATTTAAAAAGCTCAAAGCTCAAGGCTACTCACAGTTTTGTGTGTTGGTACGTTATATCCGTCTGGCGGATGTTGTGAGCATTTTACCTAAAAGGCATCAATACTGCCGTACTCTGGGTGGGAAAACCCGTATTAAAAAAATTGGCCATAAAACTCGTCCTCCAAATATCGATCGATTTAAATTATTCTCGTGTTGGTAAAACCTCTCAAACCTGGGACTTCGCGAAATTTTGGCCAAAAAACCTCGACCTTCAAAGATTGATTGATTATAATGACGCTCATCTTGGCAAAAACTCTCAAACCTGGGACTTCACGAAGTACCAAGTGGAAATAATACAGTATGGCTGTCACTTACAACGACCACGATTGAAAAGAATTGAATATGGGACGCTTTTTCGGCATTTTTTTTCGACCTTTGGTTGTATCTTGCGTAATAAGTGGATTAAAAGAATGAAACTTGAAGAGCAAATTAGGATGGTGTTTTGTAAAATACGGGAAAAGTACTCGTCATATTCATATGAAATTTTACAACCAAAAAGAAGAAATGTTCATGTATTACCTTAACAGCGACAAAACCTCCACGCCCGGTAGTTTTAGAAATATTTTACTCCAAAGAGTAAAAATCTATTTTTAACGGTCTTCTGGTAATCGCACGAGTTTTGTCGCTTGACATAATCTAAAATGACCTTTTTTCTAACTGTGTGCCAACTTTCAGTCATATTCATCGATAAACAGCGTCGTAATTAATTTTTTTAAATAGCATATACGAAACGGCTTCGTCCCATATTTTGACGCGAATTCGGTCACTTCGTGAGCGAAAAAGAGGCCCAAAGATTTGTGCGGGATAGTCATTGCTAAATAATATTATAGAGTATTTGATCGCCGGGTTTAAGCGGTGGAAAGAATGACAGAAATTATCACGAGCACGCAAATCTGTCGGGTTAGTTTACAGGTTTGCTAGTCTAATGTCGCAGAAAATAGAAAAGTCGAAAGCGTCTTGTCATTTTGTATAACAGCTTGGGGAGGCAATTGCTTAGCAGTCTAAAGGAACAAAATAAATTCAAATATTTAAAAATCCATTAAACGCTATATAAATGATGTTGACGATGTAGATCTTTTATACGAGAAATTTTGTATTAGTAAAATAACTAAAATATTAAATGACCAGAATCATCCACTAAGACCATCAGTTATTATGTCAGGAAGGAGTGGTCGCCCTTTCTCTATTTCAACAAAAACAGAGAAGACACCGAAAATCTTTTCTGCCGTCCAGTATTAGGCTTTATAACAACAAACAATAATCATTTTATATAATTATTTCTCATTTTTACTTTCAAATAGTGTAAATATTAATGTATTAATTTATTTGTTTTGCAATCTTTTCAATTTTCAATTTATAGTGACAGTTTTAACAATTTTAACTGTTGAAATTATTCATATTATAAAGCGCTGCTCTGGTTCGGGAGCTGCTCCTTTTTTATATGCTACATCCTATTCCCATTGTATTTTTTTTTATCTTATTGTCTAAATTATAACATGTCTGTACAAAAAATTTCCTTTTTGGGATGCAATAAAGTATTATTATTATTATTATTATTATTATTATTATTATTATTATTATTATTATATTATTATTATTATTATTATTATTATTATTATTATTATTATTATTATTATTATTATTATTATTATTATTATTATTATTATTATTATTATTATTATTATTATTATTATTATTATTATTATTATTATTATTATTATTATTATTATTATTATTATTATTATTATTATTATTATTTATTATTATTATTATTATTATTATTATTATTATTATTATTATTATTATTATTATTATTATTATTATTATTATTATTATTAATATTATTATTATTTTTATTATTATTTTATTATTATTATTATTATTATTATTATTATTATTATTATTATTATTATTATTATTATTATTATATATTATTATTATTTATTATCATTATTATTATCATTATTATTATTATTATCATTATTATTATTATTATTATTATTATTATTATTATTATTATTATTATTATTATTATTATTATTATGAACATATAGGTATAGATCGACGCACACTTCTTTGCAGCGCTGAAAACCCAATTCATTATGGGCTCATTGCAATAGAAATCTCAAAAAAAAATTTTTTTTAAATGACGCAAAATATTCTATATGATAACAATGTTAAACTAGGCCCATTATTGGGTTAGGACTTGAATATATGTTCACGTCGATATAGATGTAGAATAGTTGGAGAGGAAGGGGGAAAAGAGGGGAAACTATTATTCGATGGTTATTTCTTATCGAGATGGGAGAGCGCATCACTCAGCCACTAACACTTCACCAGTCAGAAAGCAAGTGCGGATATGTGGTGGTCTTGTGGTATGACACTCCCTGCACTTTCGGATCGGACGTTCCTAGGTTCGAGCCTCGATCGGCGCATAGTTGAGTCCTTGGAAAAGGCTCGTTACTAACATTCTCTCAACGCACTCAGGTGTAAAATGAGTAGCTGACCATTAACAGCGTTGTCTATGGTCGGAAAAAAAATGTAATATCTCCTCACAAGTACCATGTCTCGTGGGGGGGGGGGGGGGGGGGGGGGGGGGGGTCGAAGCCAGTTTGAAACGGTTTAATGAATGATATAGGTTTTCAGAAACCAGACAATTTGTTACAAAAAAATATTGATTAGTTATTTATTATTATTATTATAATTATTATTTTATATAACGCCAGTAACCACAAAAAATGTTCATTCATTCGACTATAAAATCAGACTACGGCATGGCAGTATAGTTGGGTAGTCATCTGGACCATTGGGTTCAAAACAGACATCTGGACTATTGGGTTCAAAATAGTATTCAGGACCATTGGGTTCAAAATAGTCATCTGGACCATTGGGTTCAAAATAGTCATCTGGACCAGACCACTATATTTTATATTTTGTTTACTCTAGTTCTTTATGGGACATCAATGTTTTTGTTTATTCATGTTTAACACCACTAGCACATTATCTCATTCGTCTGTAATGTTCCATTCATCCTGTTTTGTTGATAAAGGGGAAACCTGAAACGTCCATTTTATCTTTTTTTTTTCGTATATTAAATTGAAGCTTACATTCCATTTCACATCGTTACTTACACCTTAGAAAATAGACGAGTTTACCGTAATATATTTTCTTTCCAATGTGTTTTCCATCTTTACTCCCCGTTCCAAGTCCGTCGTCTTTTCTTGTCATAATAAACGACCATGATGGCATTTTTGGGGACTGCCAGGCGTAATCTTCTTATTCTTATACTATAATAATATAGGCCCACGAACCCATCCACAGTGTTCATCGACCTCTCCAGCCATTACATTCTATTACATTAATCAGATTAAATTGGGACATTAGTACTGTCGATGACCTAATCTGCCGCGCACTGACGAAACGCATTTTTTTCTCTCATTTTGCGCAGACAGCTTTTACATCTTTTTACTTACTTAATCGCCATCGTTCATCACTCACTCACACTCAATCCTCTGTGCGCCGTCGGATGCTTGAAGCAACAGCAAGTGATCGCCAAATGTTCTCAGACATTCGCTGCACGAGTTGCAGTCTGTAGGCTGAGATCCTGGGCTTTTATTTCTCTCTGAACAGAGTACTTCTCCAGGTTTCCTTAGGTTCCTTTTCCCTTGTGGAGTCCACAGCACAATTTTCCCAGTTTTCTGGAAGCGATCCTCGTGGTAATGACATTTGGCTGAAAGATTCTTCGCAGACGACGTTTGATCTGCACTTCTAACTTCTGTTCTGTATTTATTGTCTTCCAACATTTTGATTGAAGCATACCGTGTCGTGCATGTGGGTGCATATAAGGCAGCTACCAAGGACTTCCATTGTAAGAGCGTACGCTTATGCAAAAAGATTACACGAGAATTCTAGTGATCAATTATTCCAGCAAATGAATTGAATGTATTTAAGAAGCAGGTATTCCGGTGAAACTTGGTCAATATTTAATGGGTTAAGGACAGTTTTACGTCCTAATTTAATGGAATGGTCATTGTGTTGAGTACTAGAAAATTTCTTTGATTGGTGTTAATTGGTATTTGGGAATAAAATAATCAGATTGTAGTTGGTTTTTGTTATTTGGGCATAAAAAGTGACGTTTACCAAAATAATATTTTATCCTAAAAGGTGGGGTTTAGCATTAATATTTAAGGATTTAACGTTTTGAGTTAAGTATGATTCGCTTTTACTTTTAGGGGGCCGGTTTTAGACTGACATGGGGCGGTCAAAATCAGTAGGAGGAGTGGTTTGAAGAATTGTGGAAACAGTTTACAATAGGGTATAAAATAGAGTGTTTCTGACCAAACCGGGATTCTACTTTACTTTGGGCTGCACATTTTTACTTTAAACTTTTTGTGCTCACTATCGTTGACTGCATGTCTTATTTTGGACTGAGTATATTTTTGACATAAATTGTGTCGAATTTGTAAGTTGAATTTTTAAAGTCTTGAATAAAGCCAATGAAAAGCCACTAAACGAGTCATTAGCCTTTATATATTTGTGCAACTACGCCGCACTGTTTGCGAAGGTGCACAAGTTCGGTAAAGAATTTGCGGATTGGGTCGATCGTCATAACAGAGTAGTGTGAGCACCATTACAAGCTGCTGCCTCCATTCTGCAACACACACATCCATCTTTACATCTTATTATGTCCATCGATTATTATTATTATCACCCCCGAAATGTTAAAATATTTTCAAAGAAATCCCAGTTTTAAGATTAAAAAAAAGAAGACGGGAGTCAATATAATCGATTGAAACAATACTGTGAAGAGAAAGATTTCTGACCAAAATATCAATAAAGAGTTTTGTCGGTGTCCGGCAATAAATCATAGTGTTCTTATCTTTTCTCTGGTTCTTAACGTTATATTAAATCATCTCCGACCTCTTCGCTTTCCTTTCTTCGTCTCTTTCTTCATGTACGGCTATGTGGTCTTGTGGTATAATACTCGCCCTCAGATCAGAAATCCAGGTTCGAGTCCCGCTCCCATATTCTCTTACCGTACTCAGGTGTGTAAAATGTTTATCTGACCGTTAACAGCGTTGTATCTGGAAAAAAAATTGTATCAACGCCTGACAGGCGTCATGTCTCGTCCTACATGTTAAGTGTTGCTATTGACTAAGGGCCCCTTGTAAAGAAAGCTCTTTGAGAAAGTTTTGTGAATATTACCCTATATAAATGCTCCTGTTTATGTTAAGAAAATAAAACAACACCCCGTTTTGTCAGTGCCCGGCAATTAATTGTGTTCTCGTCTTTTAATGCTATATATTATGTACGAGTATATCAAAAAATCTCTTATCAGACTGTGCGCTTTCCTTTCTTTGTTTCACGTTTCCTGGCTACGATAGAATCTCGTTTGTATCGTCACGTTTGGGACATTGGCAATATTTTATGTTATATCTATCCACAATATTTATCAATATAAGTAAACACAGTTTCTGGGGTATCCTGGTGGCTCGATCGGTAGAGAACTCGCTTCACACGCAAAGGCACCGAGATCAATTCCTAGTGAAGTCGAGATTTTTTTTCTTCTGACCCTCTACCCACTGTCCAGCCAGAGTGATAATGTAGTTGGTCTCTTTGATCCGGCGGAAAGTAATCTGCGATAGATTAGCGTGCTATTAAAATGGTAGCAAGCAATTGGCATAGCTCGTTTCACGCTATAAAAAACAAAAAAAAACAAAAACAGAATAAACTCCGACTAGTGGGTCTTTTGTCTTCGAAGGACCACTGGTTTTTTTTTATCGTCACGTTTGGGATAGTGGCAATATTTGACTTCATAATTAATTATGTCGACTCGATTTATCTTGAAGTAAACAAAGTTCCCGTTTATCGCCGCAGTGGTGTAGCGGTGAGGTCTTGGACTCACGATTACCTAGTTTTATCCGGGGGTTCAAGCGTGGGACAGTATGGCAATAAATTAATAATAAATAAAATTCCCTTTATTCCTCCCCAAGGGGAAATTTTTCTTTAGGATCTATTCCAAGGGAAGACTGGAATAACCCAGGCGTCAGCCACAGTGCAGCGCCGCAAATTGAGCTACGGTGAAGGTGGCTTCCTCAAGGCCACACAGTGCAGCGGTAGGTGATCGAACTCGGTACCTTTTGGTTTACGAAGCAAAGACCACGCTGCCCCAAGGACCAAGCATTTTTTACTGTCTGTCCAGCGTTACCGAAACCGGGATAAACCCCCTGCTCCCGAGATCTTGTTGCTGTGAAAGATTATAAATCAGGTCTTACTCGTCTTAAATAAAATTGATGATAAACGAGATTGCCAGAATGCGTTTGTCACCGATTATGCCCCTTAGTTGTGTCCAACACAGTAAACACTACTATAAGGACAGCTCAAATAATAATATGAAATATCTCCATGTTAAAGGGCTTGATGATTTCTACGAGTGAACAAAACTCATAAATCACTCATCGAGACAACATAGAAAACAAGCCACAACAGTGCGATGCTTGTCCCTTTTGAGTGGGGCTTTTTGTGCTTATTACTCAGTCACTGATCAAGGGACTGAATCAGGCAAGAAACGCATTCACTCTATAGTGGGGGCCGTTATGTCTGCATTGTTGTCTTTATTTAAGCTCAGTGATGTGTTTTTTTTCTCTATCTGTGGGGGGAGGGTGGAAAAGGGAGTGGGGGGGGGGGGGGGGGAGGAATGTATGGATTTGGAAGCGGCACTCAAAAGCTTACTCTATCCATCTTTCCATGAAGTGTTCATCCGGTTGTATAGCCATATTTATCCTTCCATCGATCTGTCTGTCCATTGTTCATTATTATAGGGATGGAGCATTTATAGCGTCGTCGTATGGAGGTTATTCGGGTGGAGGTTATTATTTGGGTACCCTGTATGTGTCAACCTTTCCTTCGCGTCCCTTTAAATAAAAAAATGGAGTCAGAGGCAGAAGGACCATGATACATTTCATATTTTTTGTTAAAGAAAGATAAACGGTAGATTTTTTTTATGTAGCACAATTTAATTTTCACTTAATGTGTTCAAAGTGATTTACAACGGGTAATATATATAACTTTGTTTTCTTTGAACGTTTTAACACACCATAGGATATTTATATGGTCTTTTACCCTCTCCTTACCACCTACAGAAAAATCGTCACATTTGTTGCGATATAATATGCATTTTTTCTTATTCAGATTTATTTTGTACATCACAATGTTCTTTGTTTAATTAATAAGAACATAAAGTTGTTTTGTAGAGAGATTGTTTGAGTTTAAAAAGTCAATGTTTCTGCTGGGCAAGCCTGTCATTTTGGGAAAACACTGGAAATGATCGGTAAGGGGAGAGTTAAATATAAAAAGTGTGGATACTATAGTCATAAGACATGCAGGGAATAGAGAAGTGCCAGACCAAAAACATGAAAAATATCACGGTGTCTGGGTGCCAGAACAGGGAACTAACTGGTGCGGCACCCATCGCCTGGCGGACTGACCGACAGACACTGAGAGAGAGAGAGAGAGAGAGAGAGAGAGAGAGAGAGAGAGAGAGGGGGAGAGAGAGAGAGAGAGAGAGAGGAGGAGAGAGAGAGAGGAGAGAGAGAGAGAGAGAGAGAGAGAGAGAGAGGGAGAGATATGTGGATGGTTCAGTGTTAGGGCGCTGCTTGTGTGGCTATGTAGTTTTGTCATATGACACTCGCCTTCGGATCGGAAGGTCCTGGGTTCGAGTCTTGCTTTGAACGGCGCATTGTTGAGTCCGTGCAAAGGATTCTTTACTCACCGTACTAATGTGTAAAATGAGTACCTGGCCGTTAATAGCGTTGTCTCTATCGGAAATAAAATTGAAATATCTTCCAACTGGCATCACGGCCCGTCCTACATGTTGAGTGCTGCTCTTGGCTGGGCCCCTTGTAAAGCGCCTTGAGCATGTTTAGTGGATGCTCACGTTTTTGAAAGCTCTTTCGCTCACTAACCTATTTCGATCAACCTGGCGGTGTGTGCCGTACCAGTTTTGCACTGAGCTTGACTCCCAAAGACCGGGATCATTTAAAAAAATCCTGTTTTCATCTCGCTCTTCTTTATTTCTTTATTCCCATCTATTAGATTCCCCGATTGGTTGAAAATGAGGAAGGGGGGAAAGGGGGAGGGGGGGGGGGGGTAGAAGGGATGGGGATCTTAAGTTGATATCTTTTTCTACGGCTTCGTTCATTTAAGATTATTATATGAGAAAGTGAGAGAGAGAGAGAGAGAGAGAGAGAGAGAGAGAGCGAGAGAGAGAGAGAGAGAGGGGGGGGGGGGGGGGGGGGGAAGTTCATTGACATTACGATTTGACGACAATCATTACGTGTATTTTGACTACTGCAATTCTTCTTCTTCTTCTTCTTCTTCTTCTTCTTCTTCTTCTTCTTCTTCTTCTTCTTCTTCTTATTCTTCTTCTTCTTCTTCTTCTTCTTCTTCTTCTTCTTCTTCTTCTTCTTCTTCTTATTCTTCTTCTTTGTTACTCAACGCTTTGTATTCATAAATAAATCAGAACTCCCTCGTGTAGTAGTGGAATTTGGGGGGGGGGGGGGGGGGGGGGGGGAGGGAGAAGAAGAGGACAGTGAGGAAGGATGTTAAATCCACAAAATGTTAAGTATTTTTTCATGTTATTTTTTCAATTTCATAAAAGAACAGATACGTCACTTTAACTTTCAGCGGTAATATTTTTTTCGACCTGCAAAAAAAAAAAAAACTAACCCAAAAAAAACACCCAAACAAACAAACAAACGAGCTTTTATATAGCGCAATATCCACCAAACGTGCTCAAAGCGCTTTACAGAGGGTCCCTGGCAACAGCAACACGTAACGTGTTGAATGAGACATGACGCCTGTTAGGCGATATTACAAAAAAAAATTCCGACAAAGACAACGCTGTTTACGGCCGGGTACTCATTTTATACCTGAGTATGGTGAGAGATTGTGAGTAAAGAGCCTTTTCCAAGGACTCAACTATGCGCCGATCGAGGCTCGAACCCAGGACCTTCCGATCCGAAAGCGAGTGTCATACCGCTAGACCACATAGCCGCACAAGGCTTGACAAGGCTTTGGTAAAAAGCAATAACAAAACCAAACCATAAAATCAAGTCATTGGTACTACAATAAACTACAATGCTGTATAGAGGCATAGGCCACACGAAGTTCCGTTTCTGTAACGTTAAACCGCAACAATTGCTTATCCCCTCTGGAAAGGACGCTAGTTTATAATAATAATAATAATAATAATAATAATAATAATAATAATAATAATAATAATAATAATAATAATAATAATAATAATGAAGAAGAAGAAGAATTTGAAAAAAAAAAAAATTCCGACTTATTTAACACGCTAGCTGCCGTACTCTGAAAAAAATAATCAAACAACTCAAACTCCCCAAACACTCTAAAACCTGGGCCTTCCCGGAGTGTTTGGTAAGACGATGGTCATTGTAATCGATCGATATTTGAAGGACTTGTTTCCAGGCCAAATTGTTCAATACGTTTTATTTATTTTCTCATTTGCGGCAGTACTGGGTACCTTAAGGGGTCTCGTTTGCTTGAGAGTCGAGTCTTCTATTAACTCTCTCCTTACCAACCATAGAAAAATCGTCACATTCGTTACGATGCAACCGACAATTTTCTCATTCTGATTTCTCTTGTACATCACAAAATGTAAAGGCATGCTTTGATTACAACTATAAATATTAAACACTGTGTTGTAGACATCATTTTGCTGAACAGCATTCTGTATAGAATGCACTTGTTACTTTTTTGTTTGATTAGGAAAAGTATATTTTTGTGTCGGGTGGATGTGAATTTTCGGGGGAAATCTATAAATAGCTGGTAAGGAGAGGGTTAAATAAGCTATCGAGATCTCCAAGAGCCCTCAGTGTGTCTTGATTAAAAATCTTATTGGATTTAATAATGTATTTTGTTGCCGAGTTTTTATTGAAGCATGAAAGGAAAATAAAAAAAATGGATTTCGGGTGGTTGGAGTAGTAATAGGCGAGATTATTAACAATGGTATGAAACTTTATCGTTCGATTTGGCACATTGCCCTGATTTCAAAATGATGCATCGATTCACAATATATTACACAGAAAGCTTTTATTAAAGCACATAATCCCCTTCACTGTTATGCTTATTGAACTCGTACTCACGCAAACGCACGCACACACAAATACACATACACAACCACACACATACACACACACACACACACACACACACACACGCACATACATATACATTCATCTCGTCTTCATTTTTTTTCGCCTTTGTATGTCGATCTCGAGATTTTACTCGCTCGTCGTCATAAATCTCTGTCGCGCAAAGCAGGAGTGGTCCTTCAAACTTATATATTATATATATATATATATATATATATATATATATATATATATATATATATATATATATATATATATACTGCCTCTGTTTCTTTACATGTCCGAACCATTTGAATCATATATATAATATATATATATATATATATATATATATATATATATATATATATATATATATGTCATGTCTCGTTCTGATTGTTACGCGTTGCTGTTCGTCAGAGACCCTTTGTAAAGAGCTTTGAGCACATTTAGTGGATATTGCGCTATATTAAAGCTCAATTTTATTATGTCAACAATCTCGAGAACTCACAATTCCACACCCTTTCACCCGCTGAGTCTCCTTTCCCTCCCGACTATTATGTTTATTTATGTTTTCTTCTCTATGTTCTCTTGCCTATTTCTTGCTTGCTGTCCATTCATATGTTATTGATATCTCCGTCACATCCCCCTTTCCGTTCCGTGTCTTCAGATCACCATCACCCCCCCCCCCCCCCACCCCATCTCCGTCTGGTTTATATCACCTCCTCCCATAATATTCATGAGTATATGATTTATTTATGATGTCGTTACGTCATGTCTGCTTTATTGTTCTTCCGAAATCTCATCTCTCAGATTATATATTATGGAAAAACCCATGTCATCCTGGCGCGATCTAAGACTGCACCTACATTTTGAAATGCAAACTTTTTCAAATTATCTGCTATTGATATTATGGGAGACAAAGAATTCTGGCTATAGAATGATATTATAAGAAAAAACAAAACGACAACACAAAATCAAAACAGAAAGACAAAAAAAAAAAACCCAAAAAAACAAAGGACAAAAAACAAACAAAAACAAATACGAAAACAAATAATAAATAAATAATAAAATAAAATTCCCTTTATTCATCCCATAGGGGAAATTATTCTCTAGGGTCTATTCCAAGGGGAGACTGGAATAACCCAGGCGTCAGCCGCAGTGCAGCACCGCAAATTGAGCTAGGGCGAGATGGCTTGCTCAAGGCCACACAGCGCAGCGGCGGGTGATCGAACTTGGTACCTTTCGGGTACGAAGCAAAGACCGTACCGCTGAGCCACGCTGACCTCACAAAACAATTTTTTAAAAAATCAATCCCCAAAATTAAATAAACAATATTATAACAAATGAAGAGTGCTTTTCCAAAACTCCCTCCTCACTGTTTGTCCCATTGTGAGGTATTGAGGATTATTTCCCTTAACATTTCTCATTTGGTCTATTCTTTCATCATATTTTTAAACTCCAAATTGACACAAATCTAAGGAAAGTTTTGTGCCAATCGATGCTTAAAATAAAGTTTACATTTCGAATTATCTCACGGATGGAAAATCTCAAACGAAAGGGAGATAGAAAAATTCGCCTTTACGAGTTTTGGAAAACCAGCCTTCAAATGAAAACAAACTAATAAGTAAAAGGTAACGTACAGCAGATTTCCTTTGGGCAAAACACACACTTCCATCATATCTGACCGTGATGGAATGAAAAGTAAATAGTGGGAGATTGATCCTCCTAGAGAAAATTTTTATTTATAAACTTTATATATTTTTCTACTTAAACATTATTGTTCAATTGCGTGTCTTCTATCCCCCTATATTTTTTTCCAACATGCTTTCTGTCTTTGTCTTAGGATGAGATTACTTGGTTTTGTTCTTGCCCTTGCCGTATACCCTGGCTGGAAGGGAAACAGTCAAACATATCGTTAGCGTTTTGGGAGATTATATTTTTTTCTTGTAAATCATCTCTCTTTTATGCATTGTATTGTTTTTGTTTTACATATTTGTAAACGTTTGAGTGTGTTCCTCTTTGTGGGGAGATGTGCTTGTGTCAGGATGAGACATTTAGGTGATCTCAAACTAAGTACACTGACAGTGTGTTCCTGGAATCTTCATCTGTTCCATATTTGAACTGATCCCCTCTGTCTTCCTTTTTCTTGGGTACTAATTGTAATTCTGGAACTTTTTACTATCCCAACTTCTTCCTCTTTACTGGCGCTGATATGACCTTGATATGTACAAAGCACCGTAAAACTCTTTAAATAATTTTTTTTTAATTAAAAAAATCATTGTTCAAGAGAGAAAATCACAATGGACATGCGTTTGTGAGGGCTCGCATTAGCTTTTCCTTTCAAAGTCGATACAGTCCTTCAAAGACATGGGGCCTATTGGAGACGGGGTTTATTAAGGTTTTTATTCAGGTTTATAAAGCGTTAAACTGACAATAGCCGTTGCCCGCTACCCACCGGATAGGAGCTAGTCTACAGCAACGTAAAAGGGGGAGGGGGGCATTTTAATTCATTGATATATTATAAAGTCAAAGATTTCTGGCCATTATAAATTATAAAAAAGAAGCAAGAAACAAAACAAAACGAAAAGAAAGTGAGAGAGCAAAAAAAAAAAAAAAACAACAACAACAAAAAAAAACAAAAAAACAAAAAAACAAAACAAAACAAAACAAAACAAAAAAACAAACAAAAAACAACCCCCAAGTAAACGACAACAAATAAAAACAAACAAGTAAAAGGTACCGTACAGTAGATTTCCTTTGGGCAAAACACACACTTCCATCATACGAGGGCTCTTTCAGAAATAACCGAAAAATGCCCATTGCTCAGCAACCAGTGGAGATTTTTTAATTCTGTAAACGACATGATATTCCTTATTTCCTTACGGATATTCCCAGAAATTATGAACTGCATCATTTTTCACAATGAATTTCTAGACGATTTTAAAGATGGCTGCCCACCTTGAAACTTGGTCAAAGGAGGAAATCAGAGCTGTCATACGATTTTTGAACACCAAAAGTCTGAATCCTACCGAAATTCATAAAGAACTTCAGAGTGTATATGGTGAGCATGTTATAAGCCGTACACAAGTCTATCACTGGTGTAATTTGTTTGAAGCCGGCCATTCCGACTTGACAGACAGGGAAGGGAGAGGGCATTCGATAACTGCGACGTCAGAAGACAATGTGAAGCGAGTTGATGAGCTTATTCGTCAAGACAGGAGGTTGAAACTTCATGAAATCGCAAGCAGTCTTGAAATTTCGGAAACTTCTGCCCATAGAATTGAATTTGATGAACTTGGCTACAGAAAAGTCAACGCAAGATGGGTTCCTAAGCAATTGACAGACAATCATAAAGAACAAAGATTGGACATCTGCAGGGAACACGACAACGCTACACCCCACACAGCACGAGTGACGCAAGGTTGGCTAGAGAAATATGGATGGGAGATTTTGCCACACCCACCACACAGTCCAGACCTCGCACCATCTGATTATCACCTCTTTGGGCCACTGAAACGTGAGCTGGCAGGAAAGCGCTTTGATGTCGATGAAGAGCTTGTTGACCATGTGCGGAAATGGCTACAAAACCTTGACGGAAATTTCTTCCGAGAGGGTATCTATTCCATGGTGCGGCGTTGGCAGAAGTGTGTCGACAGACTTGGCTGTTACGTAGAGAAATGAAGGACGAGTCAAGGTATGAACACGTGCAAGAATTTTGTTGATAGCATAAAAAACGCTGATTTTACAGGCATTTTTCGGTTAATTATGAAAGAGCCCTCGTATCTGACCGTGATGGAATGAAAAGTAAACAGTGGAAGATTGATCCTCCTAGAGACAATTTTTATTTATAAACTTATATATTTTTCTACTCAAACATAATTGTTCTACTGGGTGGGGTTCCTGACCTCCCATAGTGGGCAGGGAGGCACTTAGGGTGTCTTCTATCCCGCTATATTATTTTCCAACATGCTTTCTGTCTTTGTCTTAGGATGAGATTACTTGGTTTTGTTCTTGCCAGGCCGGATACCCTGGCTGGAGGGGAAACAGTCAAACATATTGTTAGAGTTTTGGGACATTATATTTTTTTTCTTGTAAATCAGCTCTCTTTTATGCATTGTATTGTTTTTGTTTTACATATTTGTAAACATTTGAGTGTGTTCCTCTTAGTGGGGAGATGTGCTTGTGTCAGGATGAGACATTTAGGTGATCTCAAACTAAGTACACTGACAGTGTGCTCCTGGAATCTTCATCTGTTCCATATTTGAACTGATCCACTCTGTCTTCCTTTTTCTTGGGTACTAATTGTAATTCTGGAACTTTTTGCTATCCCAATTTCTTCCTTTTTACTGGCGCTGATATGACCTTGATATGTACAAAGCACAGTAAAACTCTTTAAATATTTTTTTTTTTAAAATTAAAAAAATCATTGTTCAAGACCGAAAATCACAATGGACATGCGTTTGTGAGGGCTCGCATTCGCTTTTCCTTTCAAAGTAGATATAGTTCTTCAAAGACATGGGGCCTATTGGAGACGGGGTTTATTAAGGTTTTTATTCAGGTTTATAAAGCGTTAAACTGACAATAGCCGTTGCCCGCTATCCTCTGGATAGGAGCTAGTCTACAGCAACGTAAAAGGGGGAGGGGGGCATTTTAAATCAATGATATAATAATATAAAGTCAAAGATTTCTGGCCATTAAAAATTATAAAACAAGAAGCAAGAAACAAAACAAAACGAAAAAGAAAGTGAGAGAGAAAAAAAAAAAAAAAAAAAACGAAAAAAAAAAAAACGAAAAAAAAACGACCCCCAAGTAAACGACACAACAAATAAAAACAAACAAGTAAAAGGTAACGTACAGTAGATTTCCTTTGGGCAAAACACACATTTCCATCATATCTGACCGTGATGGAATGAAAAGTAAACAGTGGGAGATTGATCCTCCTAGAGACAATTTTTATTTATAATCTTTATATATTATTCTACTCAAACATAATTGTTCCAAGAGAGAAAATCACGACAATGGACATAAAAAAAATATATATATATATATATATCCGAACATCTGTTTGTGAGGCCACTCACTGGCTTTTCCGTTCAAAGTAGATGTAAAGCTTCAAAGGCTTGCGGCCTATGGAGAACGGGGTTTGTTCTGGTTTATGATATGCAGCGTTAAACTGAAAATAACAGTTGCTCGCTACCCTCTGGATAGGAGCTTGTCTACCGCGAGTAGAAGGGGTGGGGGCAAAACACACTTCCTTCATATCTGACCGTGGTGGAATGAAAAGTAAACAGTGGGAGATTGATCCTCGGGAGACAGTTTTTATCTATAAACTAATATGTATAGATAGCATGCGCTTGGCTAAGAAGCTCACAACATTGCCATCCGGAAGTATAACGGAAAAAACACACTAAACTGTGTAACCATGAACTTTTATAGTCTAGATAATACAGTTAAGTGAGAATTACTCATAAACGCGGATGGCAAAAACAGTAACATAGGCCCGAGTGACGTCAACTTC
>NC_088362.1:23018246-23020746 GCF_034508935.2 Berghia stephanieae
TTTGCCATCCGCGTTTATGAGTAATAGACATTTAGATAACCACGCCTCTCAGACAGTCGTCATATGTAAACTATGGCAGTGGTTGGGAAACATAGCAAACTACACATGTTTTACTATCAATGGCATGTGTCTAAGTAAAATACCCACTCTTCTATCGCTTGATCATTAGAGTCAACACATAAATCTATGTGTAAACTTAAATATTTACCATACGATCGAGAAAATCGTGTGATAACTAGTCACTCATTCGGCGGTATAGATAGTATGCACTTAGCTAAGAAGTTCACAACATTGCCATCCGGAAGTAAAACTGGCCAACTCACAAAACTGTGTGTAACCTTGAAGGTTTATAGTCTGTTTAATACAGTTTAGTGAGATGTACTCATGAACGCGGATGGCAAAAAACAATATCAAAGACACGAGTGACGTCATCTTCGAACTATCTATAAATACAATAACAACGATCAGAGAGACTATAAATAGTATGCGCTTGGCTAAGAAGTTCACAACATTGCCATCCGGAAGTATAACGGACCGACACACAAAACTGTGTGTAACCATGAACGTTATAGTCAGGTTAATACAGTTAAGTGAGAATTACTCATAAACGCGGATGTAAAAAAACAACAACAAAGACCCGAGTGACGTCAACTTCGAACTATCTATAAACATTCAAGGTTACACATAGCTTTGTGTGTTAGTCCGTTATACTTCCGGATGGCAATGTTGTGAGCTTCTTAGCCAAGCGCATACTACCATAAACGGTCATGGTTACACACAGTTTTATGTGCTGGTACGGTTTATTGAGCATTTATATAGAGCAATATCCTCTAAACGTGCGCAAAGCGCTTTACAAGGGGTCCCTGGGCAACAGCAACATTTACATGTAGGACGGGACATGACGCCTGTTAGGCGATATTACATTTTTCTTTTTCGAACACAGACAACGCTGTTAACCGCCAGGTACTCATTTTACACATGAGTACGGTGAGAGGATGTGAGTAGAGAGCCTTCTCCAAGGACTCAACAACTGTGCGCCGAGCAAGAAGCTTATAATATGAACTGGAGTGAGAGGCTGTGACGTCAGCGTGCACATTTTAACTACCTGCTCGCGAGACTGGAGCGCTGTCCGCCATGCCCATTGTGGCAAGAGGAGGGTTGCTAAGTGGTTGTTTATCACGTACCGCCCCGCTTGCTATAGTATTTTGTGCTTGTTTTAGTCGTTGTTTGTGGTAGTAGTAGTAGTAGTAGTAGTAGTAGTAGTAGTAGTAGTAGTAGTAGTAGTAGTAGTAGTAGTAGTAGTAGTAGTTCTTACTGCATTGTAGATACTATGTTTTTAAGTAATCTTGCTAAAGTATATATATATATATATATATATATATATATATATATATATAATTATATATATATTTTTATATATATATATATATATATATATATATATATATATATATATATATATATATATAAGGTATACGGTTTAATTAAATTTTGTTTTTACATGCATTGATAAGTATCCATTCTTTTGAACGTTTCCAAATTAAATGTCTGGTTAATAGACGAAATGTTTTAAAACTTTGTTGCAAATGTTGCTGCTTGGAGTTCGATGAAATAAATTCTTTCTTAAACTGCGCAACACATTTTTTATTGCACTCCTTTTATAAATATTTATTATATTCTATTTTAATTCGTGTTTCCTCACTAAGGAACGGTCTATTTCCTGTCCCATCACTGTGTTGTTCATTAGCCTTAACAAGGCCCATCTCTCATATTTTTAATTAATTATTCCCGGTACTTAGCGATGTTTTCCAGCACAGGTTCTCATAGATCCTCTTCACTGGACTCCAGTTGTTATAATTTATCAGGCCAGGTCCCCATACGCCTACTGTTTTTTTTTTCTTTTTGTTTGTTTGTTTGTTTTTTTTTTGGTCTGTTTTCATAATATAGTATTTCTTGCTCCATCTAGTATTTATCAAGTTATCGAGCGGCTATGTGGTCTTGTGGTATGACACTCGCTTTCGGATCGGAAGGTCCTGGGTTCGAGCCTCGCGCTCGGCGCATAGTTGAGTCCTTGGAAAAGGCTCTTTACTCACATTCTCTCACCGTACTCAGGTGTTAAAATGAGTACCTGGCCGTTGACAGCGTTGTCTTTGTCCGAAAAATTGTAATATCGCCTAACAGGCGGCATGTCCCGTCCTACATGTTAAATGTTGCTGTTGACCAGGGACCCCTTGTAAAGCACTTTGAGCACGTTTGGTGGATATAATATATATATATATATATATATATATATATATATATATATATATATATATATATATATATATGTGTGTGTGTGTGTGTGTGTGTAAGAAGAAGAAGAAGAAGAAGAAGAAGAAGAAGAAGAAGAAGAAGAAGAAGAAGAAGAAGAAGAAGAAGAAGAAGAAGAAGAAGAAGAAGAAGAAGAAAAGAAGAAGAAGAAGAAGAAGAAGAAGAAGAAGAAGAAGAAGAAGAAGAAGAA
>NC_088362.1:23025746-23030746 GCF_034508935.2 Berghia stephanieae
TATTATTATATTAGTTATTAATTATTTTTTATTTTTTTTTTGGAAAACTATTTGATGTATTCATGAGCTCAATCATTAAAACCCGTTTCTATCCTCCCCCCCCCCCCTTCCACCCCCCTCCACCCCCAACTTTCCAATATTTTCGATCTCCATGTCAGGCTGGGCACGGGGTGGTCAGTCCACACCAATCGTGTCAACAGTATCGGCCGTCCCGACCAGCTGAGCGTAGATGAGCAGGAGCACATATTGCGGGTCATAAACAGAGCTGAGTATCTGGACAGTGTGGAGCAAGAGCGGATTGGGTAAGTCTAGCTTTTAAACTAGAGCATTTAAACAAAGAGGGGCGAAGTGGCCGAGTGGTTAAGGCATTGCACTGTGTTTGGCCATGAAGGTCTAGGGTTCGAGTCCCGCTTCAGGCACTTTCTTTTTTTTTCCTTCGGCAAGATTATTAATCCCGAATTTTCTCGGTTAGACAACATGGGTGATTCCGGTTGAAACCAGACATCCTGTTTTATGGATTATCTATTTTCCTTCATGGATCGCCTAGGCGATGGTATCTTATGAAGTCGTGGCGGATGGGCGTCATTTAAAAAAAAAGAAGATTTAAACAAAACAAAACAAACTTGAGCTTTAACTCACTCAATCGTAGAGATTTTTGTTACTTTTCAAAATTAGAAAAAATATATTTAAAAATGAGCATGTGTCTAGATAGTTATATTCAACTATCATTAACATGTAAAAACTAAAAAACATTAGCTTTGATACTACGCCTATAATTTGTCTTAGAAAAATGTAATACATTATAGGCATGGGGTAAAAGTAACCCAGGTAAACTACGGATATAGTCGTTGTTAGGGTTGAGTGAGTTAATATAGTGCAATATCCACAGAACGTACTCAATGCGCTTTACAAAGGATCCCTAACCAACAGCAACACGTAACTTGTAGAACGATATAGAGCAATTTCCTCTAAACGTGCTCAAAGCTCTTTGCAAGGGGTCACACAGCACAATGTAGGACCAGACAGGAGGAGGCCTGTTAGGCGATATTAATGCAACTTTATTCTGGCACAAACTAATCTGTTAACCGCAGTGCTCCTATTTGGTACCTGGTAAGTTCTTAGTGTTTCTTGTGTTGATGTGAGTGTTGCCCACTATTAACTATGCAGCTATGTCGTCTTGTAGTGTGACACTCGCCTTAGGAGCGGATAGTCCAGGGTTCGAGTCCCGCTCTAGTTGTGCCCTTGGAAAAAGCCTTTTTTTAAAACTCATATTCTCTCACCGTACTCAAGTGTGAAATGAGTAAGTGGCCGTTAACAGCGTTGTCTGTTTCCGAAAACAAAATGTAATATCCCCTAACAGGCATCATGTCTCGTCCTACATATAAATTGTTGCTGTTGGCTTGGTGCCACTTGTAATGCGCGTTGAGCATGTTTAGTCGAGATTACTCAAGATTAAAGCTCAAGTTTTTTTTAATGGCTCTGAAGAACTACAAACAAGTATTGTAATACTTCTTGTCCTTCACTTTTTTTATCTTCAGAATAAAGTATTACATATTATACAGTTAATCACTTTACTTAAATGAAATCCCCAACTCAAGAACAAACCATCATCTTTACTCTTTCTTCCCCTCCACCATCCGACTTTGGATCTTCCTACCAACCAGTTGTAAACAAGTCCTTTCGACTGATGACTTCAAAAATTCGCTCCTTGCTTCCCTCTAAAACCCCTGTTACTGTAAAAACGGCCATACAATCTTCAGCCTGAAGCTTTGGCCTTATTGAAGAAGAAGAAGAGGAATAAATGCTATAATCTGCAAAAAATCTTCCGATATTATGATTTGATATTCATCGTGCTTCAATTCTTGCAAAGTGACAAATTAGGGAGCAGGCACTGGTGTAAGATAATGATCTGAAAACAAAGTGTGAATGAAACAGTGCCACACAAAGCCGACCGAATAATATAAGAAAAACAAAATCATCCCTGCCTCGACTTTTTGCTGATATTTTGAGACGTTTTTTTAAAATGTTGTTATGCAGCTGTGTGGTCTAGTGGCATGACACTCGCTTTCGGATCGGAAGGTCCAGGGGTTCGAGCCTCACTCGGGGCATAGTTGAGTCCTTGGAAAAGGCTCTTTACGCAGATAATTCTCTCAGAGTACTCAGGTGTAAAATGAGTACCTGGTCGTTAACAGCGTTGTCTCTGTCCGAAAAAAAAAAACAACGCAATATCGCCTAACAAGCGTCATGTCCAGTCCTACATGTTAAGTGTTGCTGTTGGCCATGGCCTCCTTGTAAAGCGCGTTGAGCACGTTTAGTAGATATTCGTCCTGCCTTGCCAAGCTCTGTTTCATGCACCCTTTTTTTCTTAGATCTTTATCTCTCAAGGCTGCAATCCTTCCTTCCTTTATTTATTTATTTATTTATTTATTTATTTATTTATTTATTTATTTATTTATTTATTTATCTATAACGTCAATGATTATTTTATTGTTTGTATTGATGAGGGTTTTTAAATTACAGAAAATATTGAAAAACCACAATCTTAAAAAGAAAAAAAAGAATAACTAAAAGCAAAACAAAACACAAAAGAAAAAAAAACAACCCCCCCCCCCCCCCAAATAAAAAGAAAAAAAAGAAAAATCCAAAAAATAAAAAAAGGGGGGAAAACGGCGGCATAGAGTTTCGTTAGAATTCAGAATTTTATTACTGTAATTTGCAATGAAATTGGTACGCACGTGAGTTGCATCTGTGACATGTTCAAATATCCACACGGGGGTTTGGGGGGGGGGGGTGGGGGGGCTGGCGGTGGATGCCATTGGGAGAGGAGACAACGCGAATGGAGATAATGGAATTTTACGGAATCCAATTCAATGTAGCGGGTTTCCGTAGATTTCTCCCCTGTCCAAAATTGTTATGTTGCGAATGTGCAAACCTGAGATAAAGATCAAAGTTAAAAAATAAGAAATGTTTCGTTCAGAGTATGAAGCAAACATAGATGGGTTACAAGAATGAATATAACAGCCTCAAATAAGAACAAAATACCAAACACGGAATATTTCGGACTCAAAACCCTTTAATGCCAACAAACCCCCCCCCCCCCCCCCCCCCCAAAAAAAAAAAAAAAAAAAAAAAAAAAAAAAAAAAAAAAACGGTTTTTGTTGTTGGCTGTAGAAGGGTTTTTGAGCCCGAAACGAATAATTGTTCTGGTTGTTGATTGGCCGAAGAAAAAGAATATATGGTTTTTATATAGCGCCTTACCCCGTAAATCAACAAGTTCAGAGCGCTTAACAGTAACGTGGCTACTTTCACTCAAACATACAACCACTCAAACATGCAATGTGAAACAAAGCAATATAATTCTACAGTGCTACATATTAAAAAAGAAACGTATTAAGATGGGTTTTTATAAAAAAGGGATCTGCATCATTACTGTCTCTGATATATCTTGGAAGGGAGTTCCAGATAAGGGGTGCCGAATATTCAAACGCATGCTCGCCAATTTTGCGAGTCACTTTTTGGCTTCACAAGTATGTGATTATCAGACTTTGACGGTGTTTTGAGCGCGAAACGCTCCGTGTTCGGAATTTATTTATTTTTTTAAAAAGCTGTTATATTCATTTTTGTGTATCTTCATTTTATAGCCCACAGCTTCTAGCAGCTTTATATTCATTTTGATGGATGGGTTACATAGTATCCTCACATAGATATAAAGGGTACGAAGTTAACCTGTGATTAGTTCTCACTGAATGATAACAATCAGACTATAAGCGTTTGTTTTGTGTGTTTGTACGTTATATATACGATTGGCTGATGTTGTGAGTATTTTACCTAAACGCATCCCATGAATACTGTTTTCTGTTTCAGCCGCTTGGTGGATAAGTTGGACAACATGAAAAAGAACGCAATCGGTAATGGGACGTCCCAGTGTATACTGTGTGGAGATGAATTTAGGATACTAGGGGCCTCGACCACGTACTGTGATGACTGTGCCAAGGTAACGTAGACACGGTTTATTATTATTATTATATTATTATTATTATTATTATTATTATTATTATTATTATTATTATTATTGTTATTATTATTATTATTATTATATTATTATTATTATATTATTATTATTATTATTATTATTATTATTATTATTATTATTATTATTATTATTATTATTATTATTATTATTTATTATTATTTATTATTATTATTATTATTATTATTATTATTATTATTATTAATGTTATTATTATTATTATTATTATTATTATTATTATCTCATGCAATATCTGTCTGGGATATTCGCCAAGAATCAGAGGTTTACCAAAACATTTTATTTTAAAAACATATTTATTTTTTTATTTTTTTAATGGAGAACTGTGATGACTGTATGTACCAAGTAAGGTAAAGTAGACGGATTTTATTATTATTATCTCAAGTCTCATGCAAATCTGACTGGATATTCGCCAAGAATCACGGGTTTACCGATTTTTAAAACATTTTTTTAAAATGGAGAAGTGGTGTGGGGCTTACTGTGATGACTGCCACAAACAAGGTAAAGTAGACGGATTTTATTATTATTATTATTATTATTATTATTATTATTATTATTATTATTATTATTATTATTATTATTATTATTATTATTATTATTATTATTATTATTATTATTATTAATTATTATTATTATCTCAATCTCTGCGATATTCGCCAAGAATCACGAGTTTACCAAATTTCTTTTTGGTGGGGAAGGGGTGTTGGGATGTTGAACAATGTAGCAATGAGTATGAAAAATGTTTTTTTTCTCTTTTTGAGGAAAATTTTTGTCTAAAATCCAAGCCCTATCTCCACTGAGTAAACATGTTTTTGAATTTTGAAAATCCATTCATAAATAAACAAGTTATACAGTTTTAAAGGTGTCATTTATTTGGATGACCCGCAAAGAGGAAAAAAACGCGAAAATATGGGACGCTTTTTCGGCATTTTTTTTTTTGACCTTTGGTTGT
>NC_088362.1:23035746-23038246 GCF_034508935.2 Berghia stephanieae
GTGGTGATCTTGATCGCGTTGGTGGTCATGGTGTGAATAGTAATGGTGATGGAGACATGAATGGTGATAAGAAGTATAGTGATGGTGGTGGTGGTGTGGATGGTGATGGTAATGGTGCGGATGTGATAGTGGTGACGGTGTTGATATGGTTGGTGATGGTTGTGGTGATGGTGGTCGTGGTGATCTGGATCGCGTTGGTGGTCTTAGTGTGAATAGTAATGGTGATGGAAATAGACACGAATGGTGATAAGTATAGTGATGGTGGTGGTGGTCTGGATGGTGATGGTAATGGTGCAGATTTGATGGTGGTGATGGTGTTGATATGGTTGGTGATGGTTTGTGGTGATGGTGGTCGTGGTGATCTGGATCGCGTTGATGGTGATGGTGTGAATAGTAATGGTGATAGAGACTTGAGTGGTGATTGTGATGGTTAGTGGTGATTGTGATGGTTGATAAGTATAGTGATGGTGGTGGTGTGGATGGTGATGCTAATGCTGCGGATGTGATGGTGGCGCGGTGGTGCTGGTGTTGTTGACGATATGGTTGGTGATGACGATGATTGTTTTGTTGATGCGGATGGGGATGGTGGTTGATGAAATTAAATGTGGAATGGTAATGATGGTGATGGAGACTTGAATTGTCATGGTGGTTGTTATGAGGATAGAGGTGGTGTGGATGATAACGGTAGTGATGTGGAGGTTGATGGTGGTAGTGATGATTGCGGCGATGGTGATGGTATTGATATGGATGTCGATGGCGGTGATGATGTGAATGGTAATGGTGATTGAGACGTTAATGATGATGATCGTGGTGATAAAGATAGTGATGTAGGGTTGATGTCGGTGGTGGTCATTGCAATATGGATGATGGTAGTGATGTCGATGACGGTGGTTCGTGGTGATGGTATTTGTATGGGGTATAGTAGACTAGAGACGGGGACTAAGGATGGTGATGGTGTGGATGGTAGTGGTGAGGATAATGGCGATGATATGAATGATGGTAATGCGGATAGTGGTGACGATTTGGATGGTGGTGATGACATAGATTTAATTGATGATACTATGAATGGTGACAATGAGATGGTTGTCGGTGTTGTTGACGATATGGATGGTGATGGTGATATAGATGATGGTGATAAGGATGATAATGATAAGGATGATTGTGATGTGTATAAGGGTTTGGGTATGGATGATGATATGATGATGATGATGATGATGATGATGATGATGATGATGATGATGATGATGGTGGTTATTCAGATGGAGGTGATGATATTGAATGTCATGATGATACGGATGGTGGTTATGTGGAAATTAATGGTGGCGTGGTTTATGGGGATGATAGTGATGATTTAAAATAAGATTGTGACGATGATGATGTTATCTGTAGTATTCCTGTTGTGATTGTGTCACATGTGATGATCATAGTGATGGTAATGTTGATGATGGTATTCATGATGTTCCTGATGGTGATGTTCATGGTTTGGATTGCACTGGTTGTGTTTAGTAGAGGATTCACAAGGAGCTGAGTGACGTCAATTTCGTTCCTTCTATAGAAGAATCAAAATTGACGTCACTCAGCTTTTTGTTATTCTTTTTGGACAGCCATTTTAATGATTATATTTCACTAAATTATATAAATCAGACTATAAACATTTACGGTTACACATAGTTTTGTGTTTGTACCTAAGGTCCGACTGGCGGATGTTGTGAGTATTTTACTTAACCTCATAACATCAATAGTATTTAATTGGAATAATGCGAGAGTGTTGGTGCCGCTAGTGTTTTTGATTGGTCGACGTGGAAATATTGCCGATGGTAAGGATGGTAATGGGCATAGCGTTGGCAATGACTTTTTAATTATGTTTTTTTTTCTTTCTTTTTTTTTTTTAACGGAGAAATTAATTGAATGTAAGCCACAGTATATTCAGGGAAGCTTTTGATAAAAGGAGCGAAGCGATGGTACCCGGGGAATTTTCTTGCTCTTGGTGTTGTTGTTGTTGTTTTAATCAATGTGTTTTAAGTGGTTGTCGTAGGGTGTTTTAATATCACATGTCACCCGTTAGACATCAAATAGTGATGCAACGCTCACAATGGCATTTAATTATTATTTGCTTTTATTTATAAAACATGCACACACGTAGAGGTTTTCAGTGGTTTCACCGAGCCTAGTTCAATTGACAATTTAGCTGTATGTTTTTAAACATAATTTTGGCCAGAAATTGTATGACTTAAAAATCTATTCATTTAAACAATCCTTAGCTCGTCAAAACCCTTAGCTTGTCAAGATTTTTACTTGTTAAAATTCTTATCTTTCAAAAGTCGTAATATTGTCAAATATCCGTAGTTTATCAAAAATCCCCACCTTGTTAAAATTCCTTAACTTGTCAAAAAAAATCAATGGCTTGTCAAAAACCCTGAGCTTGTCAAAAATTATATTTTGTCAAAAATCTGGGGTTTTTTTGTGGAAAAATTCTTAACTTGTAGAAAACCCTTAGCTT
>NC_088362.1:23055746-23068246 GCF_034508935.2 Berghia stephanieae
ACGATTCAAATGGCTGTCTAAAAACAATCAAAGAGCTGAGTGACGTCAATTTCGTTCCATCGTCTCAACAAATTAATCGTTCTTCCCTTGCCATAATATTATATCTTATTACTTTAAAAAATTAATCTAGCATAATCAGTCCCGTACGAGATCTGAGCATGTGATGATTGTAGTCTAACTATTTTTTACTGCACTAATGTCATTTTCCAATAGATAGCCGTTACGAGTTGTATGAAATTGCTATTAATTTGTTTGTGCGGAGGGTCCAAGATCGAGTCCATGCGGCGGCGCATAGTTGAGTCCTCGGAAAAGGCCCTTTAATCACATTCTCTCACCGTTCTCGGGTATGGAATGAGTACCTGATCTTTAACAGTGTTATCTCTGTCAACATTTTTTTTGATCGTCTAGTAATATCGCATAACAGGTGTCATATCTCTTCTTACACGTTTAGTGTTGCTGTTGGCTAGGAGGGACCCTTTGTAAAGCCCTTTGAGCACGTTGGTGGATATTGTGCTTTATTTTAAAGATTTTAATCGAGCATAAACCCGTACAAAATCTGGGCATTTGACTATTTTGGTCTAATTAATTTTTCCGCATCAGTACCATTCCACAGTGGAGTGCTATTAACACCCCCCCCCCCCTTTTTTTTTTTCACACCACCCTCAAAAGGTAAACACACTCGATATTGAAGAAAAGTAAAGATCAAGATTGTATAGCTGAATCAATGTGTTTTCGTACATCTGTTGTTGTTGTTGTTGTTGTTGTTGTTGTTGTTGTTGTTTTCGTACATGTTGTTGTTGTTGTTTTGTTGTTGTTATGTTGTTGATTATGATGATTATCTTTGACCTTTCAAAAATTATTGTCTTCCAATACTAAGGAGAGTTGTTGATTTGATGAAATATAGAACATGATGATGGACTAGTAATTAACAATATTAAACCTATCTATATACCGAGATGTGTGTGTGTGTGTGTGTGTGTGTGTGTGTGTGTGTGTGGGTCTGTGTGGGTATTTGTGTGTGCTGTCATGAGAGACTTGAGGATTAATGGTGAATTAGAGAGAGAAAGAGGGAGAGATAGAGAGAGAGAGAGAGAGAGAGAGAGAGAGAGAGAGAGAGAGGGCGAGGGAGAAAGAGAGGGGGAGACAGACAGTGAGAGAGAGAGAGAGAGAGAGAGAGAGAGAGAGAGAGAGAGAGAGAGAGAGAGAGGTGGGATGGGGAGTCTGGTGGGAAGGGGGGTTCCGACCTCTACCATCAAAAGACAAACATGTTAGATGTTGGAATGCTTCATTTAATTTCTAAATCAAACTCTACACAGTCCTGGTCTTGCGGTGCTACAGTGTCTTGTGAGCTGTACACAAGAGATTCTCATCCTCCTTCCTCCTTCTCCTCCACCACAACCTCCTCCTCCTCCTCCTCTTCCTCCACCGCCTCCGCCGCTTAATGATACAATGCGTTTAGGTTAAATACTCACAACATCCGCCAGCAAAATTTAACATACCAATACACAAAACTCTGTGTAACCTTTTACGATTATAGTCTGATTTATATAATTTACTTAAGAACTTATCACTATCAGACTATTTAAAAATAATAACAAATAGCTGAGTGTCGTCAACTTTGTTCCTTCTATAGTATCACAATAGTTGTCGTCACCAGAATCTTTGTCCACAATCCTGACTTGCGGAGAAGTAACACAGATTATTTTTCTCGTTGGGGTTTCTGATCTCCCATAGTGAGCAAGGAGGCACTTACGGTGTCTTCTATCTCCCTATATCTGTTTTCAAACATGCTTTCTGTCTTTGTCTTGGAATGAGAATACTTGGTTTTGTCCTGGCCCTTGTCTGATACCCTGGCTGGGAGAGAAACAGTCAAATGTATAGTTAGAGTTTTGGGTGAGGGTATTTTTTTCTCTCTCAAACTAAGTACACTGATCGTGTGTTCTTGAGATCTACGCCTGTTCTCTATGAGAACCAATTCCCCCTTATCTTACTTTTTCTTTGGCGCTGTAGTTGTGGTTCAGGAACGTTTTTACTATCTTATTTTCTTCTTTTTTACTGGCGCTGACATGACCTAAATGTACTGTAAGCTCCGTTAAACCCAAATATTAAACTAAACAGTATTTTGGATGTAAAATATAAGGGTTTAATTGCATCCGAACACCAAAGATGACAGTCAAACGATGTCACCTTACTATACTATGTCTCTATTTCGGGTATCCTTTGACAGAAAAATCGATAAAATCAGATAGGGACTCGGAATTCATTTGAAGATTTAATGACATGTATTATTTTTTTTCATGACGAGAGGCCAGTGTATGATTTGCGATCGGATTTGAGGGGAGAAAATTGATATTATCAATCACCGCCGGCCACTGCTGTCATTATATACGATGGTGGACGTGGTCGTCACCGTTGTCGTCTTCGTCGTCCTTGTCATTATCGTCTTGGTCGTCTTTGTCTTTGATCACCACCACCAACACCAATACCACCGTCATCATCATCAGCATCGTCATCATCATCATCATCATCATCATCATTATCATCATCATCATCATCATCATCATCATCATCATCAGCGTCATTATCATCATCATCATCATCATCGTCATCGTCGACCAACAACACTACCTCTATAACTGCTGTCACAACCAGTCGTAGCCCCCAATCCTTGTTCACACAATCATTTTCCAATATGGTGGAAGGCACCGGTCTCATATGATTGACATGTTCAAGAGCATCAAGTGTCGGATGGGTTAATAAAGGTCTCGCATCAAACAGCGCCACCAAGTACAATAAAAACCGATTAAACGAACAGCAACTTTTGGGATTAAAATAACAATGAGACAAAAAAAACAAACAAACAAAAAAACAAACACAAACAACAAACAAACAAAAAAAAACCCAACAAAAAACAAAAAAAAAACAAAAACAAAATAAAATAAACAAACAAACAAACAAACAAACCCATACTCTGATGAACTGTGCTTTTTGGAATGTCCATCTCTCCCCCACCCGACAACAAGACGTGATAATCTTTGAAGGCTGAAATGAAGTAGCTTCAAATGAAGATTTATCTTTAAACGGTTTCGACTGCAATCCAAATGGATCGACCGATGCACAACGTCTCAGATCAGGTCGGGGATATAAAAAAACAAACAACTTGAGCTTTTATATAAAGCAATATTCACTAAACATACTCAAAGCACTTTACATGGCTTTCCAAGCAAACAGCAACACTTAGCACGTAGGACGAGACTGTTGGGCGATATTATAATTTGTTTCGGACAGAGATAACGCTGTTACGATCAGATACTCATTTCACATCTGATTACGGTGAGATGAGAGAATGTAAGTAAAGAGCCTTTTCCAAGGACTTAACTCAACTATGCACCGCTCGGGACTCGAACCAAGGACCTTCCGATCCGAAGGCGAGTGTCATACCATTAGACCACATAGCCGCACAAAGGGCAAAAAGGGATATAGCGGATTGTTTTAACACTTTAACACCCCTCCGTCCACATAATTTGACGAAACAAAATTGATTTTTTTTTTTTTTGGATAGAATGATCAAGATATCTAATCAATCTCATAATACACACAAACCTTCTTCTTGTCAATTGTAAACATCATGCAAGATTTGATGTCGATTGATACAGTGGTATTGGAGCCTTAGTGTTACAAAAAAAAATAATTAAAAAGAATAAACAAATTTGCCTAATATGTAATAAGATATCTGTCAACCTCTGTGCTTTCTTACATCGTGTTTTGACAGAAGAGTGAAATAGGAGAACTTCAACGAATGAGGATTTAATCGTAGAATTAATTATTCAGTGAAGTCCTTTCTTTTACCCTCGAGAGTAAATGCTTATTCGTTGAAGCCCTCTCATTTCACCCTTATTTTGTCAATACACGATGTAAATAAACACTCTAGCTGAACAAAGATAATAATGATAATATAATGGCAACCAAAATCAGGCACCACGAATAACTAGAAAGGCTACTATTACCATGGGGGCCTCGATAACTCAGTTGGTAGAGCACTCGCTTCACACGCAAAGGGAGTGAGATCGATCCCGGGTGCAGCCGAGATTTTTTAACTAACCCCCTCCCCCCTCCTCCCGTCTGTCCACCCAGCAGTGAATGGGTAGCTGAATCTGTTAGATTTGGCGGAAAGTACTTTGCGATAGACTAGCGTCCCGTATAAAGGATAGCAAGCAATTGCTATTGTCTGTTTCACGTAAATAGAAACCGGGATAAACTCCGGCTCCATGGGCCGAATATGGCTCTGAAGGACTACTACTAGTATTATCATCATTCCTGGCAGAATTCTAAATCAACGAAGATGTTTTGCATCTTGATTCCCAAATTCATACATCTTTTAATCCAAATCATGAACTCGGTATGTTTTGTACACCGAAAAAAAAAAGAAATTAATTTTAAAAAATCAAAAATCAAGTCCAATCAGTATCTATGTATTAAGACAACTCTCAACTCGTCGAAAATATTTAAAATTGAGATTTGTTTTGAAATGTCGGGTTTCAGAATTATTTGACAATGTGTCGGTTATCTTAATTCGATATTTAGAGCGGAAAATAAATGTCTGACCGAATCAAAAAGATGTGTTTTGTCACTATACGGGTTACATGTTCGGGCATTGATATCCTGTGAATGACGTCATAGACGTTTTTGAAATGTAAATAGCAACCGTAGAGCTTGAGATTTCAATCTAAATAAAGATCAGCGCGGTTGAGACACTGCAATAAATAAGAAAATAAATGAAAACAGTCCGACAAGCTAAGATTGATATTACTCGATTACGCGTGGTATATCGACCTCACGTTCCTGTTTTATTTTGATTTCGCTCTGGATTCAGTTGTTATGTTATTGTTGTTGTTGTTTTTGTTGTTGTTGCTGGTATTGCTCTTGTTATTGTGGTGATTATTGTTGTCGTTTTCGTTGTTGTAAATGTTGTTATGATTGGTGTTGCTTTTATTGTTGATATTGTTTGTTGTTGTTTGATGTTCTTGTTGATGTAATTTAATTGTTAGTATTGTTTTCGCTGTAGTAGTATTGGTACTAGTAGTAGTAGTAGTAGTAGTAGTAGTAGTAGTAGTAGTAGTAGTAGTAGTAGTAGTAGTAGTAGTAGTAGTAATAGTAAGTAGTAGTAGTAGTTGTGGTTGTGGTGGTGGTAGTAGTAGTAGTAGTAGTAGTAGTAGTAGTAGTAGTAGTAGTAGTAGTAGTAGTAGTAGTAGCAGCAGTAGCAGCAGCATCGCAGCTAACAACGGAAAGGGGGGAGGGGGGCTTCCTTTAAAACTTACAATAGCATGAGATTTAAACGTTTTGGTGATCAGTGTACTGCCATTCTCTGAATATAAAAACACGTTAAAATTTTTTTGGCTAGAAAACTCGTCTTTCAAATACCAATTGATTAAAATGACCCAAATCTTGTCAAAAACTCTCAAACATGGGACTTACAACATGAACACTTCCTCAAATTCCAGGTTTGAGAGTTTTTGGGGTTTTGTTTTGACAAGATGAGGGTCATTTTATTTGATCGATATTTGAATGACGAGTTAATTATTTAATATCTGAAATAAATAAATAAATTAATAAATAAATAAATAAATAAATAAATAAATAAATAGATCAATCAATCAATCAATTTATCAATCAATCAATAAATAGATAAATAAGTAATAAATAAATAAATAAATAAATAAATAACATGTTTTTAAATTCAGAGTAGGGCGATGGCATTGTTTGTAGTGATTGGACTGTGCTTGCTTTGTCGTCGTTTTAATTCCACCCTTTATTTTCTCTCAAGGTGTGGAAACGTTCGGGTGCCTGGTTTTTTAAAGGAATTCCAAAGTACGTCCTTCCAGAGAAGAAGACTGAGTCCGGAAAATACCCAATGCGCATGCGTCCTGCCACCCGTGGGTCTATCAAGGGACCCCACCATGGCGGTATCGGGCACTCTCAAGACTCGTCATACACGTGGCACAAGGCACGTGGCAGTGCTAGCACAGGTGGGTCCTCAATGTTTCACATAATATCGTACCCATTCACAATACAGTATGTCCGAAATTGGGGATAGGAATTCTCATTCGAACACATTCACAATACAGTATGTCCGAGATTAGGGATAGGAATTATCATCCGTACACATTCATATGCATTATGTCCGTTATTATTGGGGATAGGAATCTACATTCGTACACATTCACATATAGTATGCCCGAGATTAGGGATAGGAATTATCATCTGTACACATTCATATGCATTATGTCCGTTATTATTGGGGATAGGAATTTACATTCGTACACATTCACATATAGTATGTCCGAGATTTGGGATAGGAATTCTCATTCGAACATATTCACAATACAGTATGTCCGAGATTAGGGATAGGAATTATCATCTGTACACATTCATATGCATTATATCCGTTATTATTGGGGATAGGAATTTACATTCGTACACATTCACAAACATTATGTCCGAGATTGGGGATAGGAATTCTCATTCGAATACATTCACAATACATTTTGTCCGTTATTATTGGGGGTAGGAATTCTCATTCGTACACATTCACAAACAGATTGGGGATATGAATTCTCATTCATACATATTCACAAACAGTATGTCCCAGATAGGGGATATGACTTATCATTCGTAAACATTCTATACAGTATGTCCCAGATTGGGGATAGGGATTCTCATTCGTACAAATTCACATACAGTATGTCTGAGATTTGGGATTAAAATTCTCATTCGTACACATTCTCTTACATTATGTCCGATATTGGGGAAAGGAATTATCATTCGTCCACGTTCACATGCAGAATGTCCGAGATTATGGATAGGAATTATCATTCGTACACATTGGCGTGCAATATGTCCGTTATTATTGGGGATAGGAATTCTCATTTGTAAACATTCACATATAGTATGTCCGATATTGGGGAATAAAATTATCATTCGTTCACATTCACTTACAGTATGTCCGTAATTGGGGAAGGAATTCTCATTCGTTCACATTTACATGCAGTATGCCCGAGATCGGTGCTAGGAATTCTCATTTGTTCACATTCACATACAGTCTGTCTGAGATGGGGAAAGGAATTCTCAATTTGTTCACATTCACATACAGTCTGTCTGAGATTGGTGCGACGCAATCATAAAATCTGAGGTTTCCTGACGAGGACGCTGACGTTTTTTGGGATGATTATTTGTAATTTTTATTCAAATTTGTCTGGCACAGTAAAATACATGATTTATCAGGGTCTCTTTGATAACCCGATATTGTCTCATGTTCAAATAGTACTTCAGAGCCATAGGGTCCATAGAATCCGAGTTTATCCCGGTTTTTATAACGCTAAATGGACAATATCCGGGGAACTCCTTTCTACCCATTGGACAGGGGGGGTTCGTCTATCACAAAGTACTTTTCGTCAGATCTAAATGATCCAGCTATCCAATCAATGATGGACGTATAGCATGGCGTAATTAAAAAATATATCGAATGCATCCGGAATCAATTCCGTTCCTTTCACGTGTAAAGCGAGTGCTCTACCAACTTAGCTATATAGGCTTCAACAGTCGTGACGTCACTTCCCTCGTAATGACGCCCAGTAACTTAGTAACTAGTTATAACTATTAGAACAATGGCCGACGCCTTATGAAATACTTTTACGACGAGCATAAAAGTGTATCCAGAGGAGAAAAACATTATAAATCTGATAATGTTTTGACTTTTATACATTCTGATCACATGACATGTGAAAAAGTTCTAGCCAGCATGAAGAATAGAAGGCACTGATTTTCTTTGTTTAGAACCAAGCTGCTCGTTGCTGGGAGGACGTGACATCAGACTATTGAATCGTATTGGGGCTCCATTTATATAATTTATATTGTCTCATGTCCAAACCAATCCTTAATTTCAAATTTCAGGGAAGCCAGGATTTGTAGGTTGTACGATTATAATTCTAATCACTCTGCCGAACTCTGGAAAAAAAACAACACACCTTTAAAATTTCGGCCAGAAAACTCATCCTTCAAATATCAATCGATTAAAATGAACCTCATCTTGCCAAACACGTTCAAACCTGGGACTTCGCGAAGTGCCAGTTTTGAGAGAGTTTGGTGGGATGAGGGTAGGTTAAATCGATCGATTTTTGAAGGACGAGTTCTCTGGCCAAAATTTTGTACGGAAGTTTTCAAAGCACGGCAGAATTATATTTATTGTTTTGTAAACTACCAGGTCTGTGCTTCATTCCATTGAATGTGTTTTGAAACTAGACTTTCAAATAGATACTTTATAAAGGCAAAACCACCAACAAAGGCAAAGTCACGAATGTTCGGTCAAGAGAGAATGGCAGTGAATGGCCGGGTTGATGTAAAGAAGATTGATTATTTTAATGTACTGTTTTCATTCTGGGTTATTTGGATCACCATTCAGGGCTTTCACCAACCCTATTTCTTTGTAACTGACTGTTTTCACTTGTTGACAGAGATGATGGCCTTTTCTATTAATAACAATTTTCCTCCTCCTCCTTCCTCTTCTTCTTCTTCTTCTTCTTCTTCTTCTTCTTCTTCTTCTTCTTCTTCTTCTTCTTCTTCTTCTTCTTCTTCTTCTTCTTCTTCTTGCTCATTTACGTTTTTTTCCAAGTTAAACATGAGATTACTCGTTAGTTCCTTTCTTAAGAAAAAAAAAAAACAAGAGAGAGAGAGAGAGAGAGAGAGAGAGAGAGAGAGAGAGAGAGAGAGAGAGAGAGAGAGATTGAGAGAGAGAGAGAGGTGAGAGATATGGGGAGAGCGGCGGGATTGGAGAGAGGGAAACAGTTGGAGGAGAAAGAGAAATAGATAGGGAGAGATAGGAGAAAGAGTGAAAGAGAGAGAGAGAGAGAGAGAGAGAGAGAGAAAGGGGGAGAAAGGATAGAAAGAATGAAAGAGAGAGAGTGTGTGTGTGTGTGAGAGAGAGAGAGAGAGAGAGGGGGGGGGAGGGAGAAAGGAGAGAAAGAATGAAAGAGAGGGAGTATGTGTGTGTAAGAGAGAGAGAGAGAGAGAGAGAGAGAGAGAGAGAGAGAGAGAGAGAGAGAGAGAGAGAGAGAGAGAGTGATGCATATAAAACTCACCATCTCCTCATTTATTCCAGCGAGCTATGGAGAGAGCAGTGAACAAGAGTCTTCGGAGAGTTCCGATGAGGATTTCCACTTGTCTAAAGTCAGGAAGAAGAAACAGAGTGTTGACTCAGGTAAGAATAGTATTGCAGGTATACTTCCGCACTCTTAAAAAGCGCGTGCTGGTTAACATAGAGGCCAGAAAACTCTTCCTTCAAATATCGATCGATTAAAATGACCCTCGTCTTGACAAAAACTCTCAATCCTGGGACTTCCGCACAGTCCCAGGTTTGAGAGTTTTTGACAATATTATGACCATTTTACTCGATCGATATTTGAAGGATGAGTTTTCTGGCCTAAATTTTATGATTGAGGGTTTTTGACAAGATTATGACCATTATATTCGATCGATATTTGAAGGACGAGTTTTTTTGGACAAGGTTCTGAGTGTGGCTGAGTATTTTTAATGTGTTTATTCATATTTCAAATTTAAATTTAAAAAGCTTGATTGATGCAGTCCAAGTTAGGAAGTGGGGCTACTGATAGCTCCGTTGGTAAAAGGGACCGAGATCGATCCCGCCCGGGTGAAGTAGATTTTTCTTTCTAACCACTCTATGCACCCGGCAGTGATTGGGTAGCTAGGTCTGTTTGATTTGTCGGAAAGTACTTTGCGACAGATTAACACAATTTCTAACGGGCAGCAAGCAATTGCTATTGTCCTTGATCGGCCTAAAGGCTCTGTCTGACTTATATTGATTATAACATTATTCAGCAGAGAGCGACAACATCAGCGTCGGCAATTCGACATCCAGAAACCTAGGTCTGTTTGATCTGGCGGTAAGTACTTTGCGACAGATCAACACCTTATTTAACGGGCAGCAAGCAATTGCTATTGTCCTGAATGGGTCTGAAGGCTCTGTCTGACTAATATCGATAATATCATTGTTCAGCAGAGAGCGACAACATCAGCATCGGCAGTTCGGCATCCAGAAACCTCCATCACGGCGGGGGTACCGGAACCAACCACCGTCACAGCTACGCAAGGGAGGAAAGCAAGACCAGTATCAACAGCACAGGAACCTTCCAGGGGGGACAACTCAGTGCGACGGAGAGCAGCAGGGGAGATGATTATCATGATGAAACAGACTCGGAGAGATCCAGTAAGAGTCCTTCTGCTTCTTTTTTTTTTTAATTTTTAACTCACTCAATGCTAAAGATTTTTGCAACTTTTCAAAAATGGAAAAAAATTATTAAAAATGAGCATGTACATAGATAGTTTTATTCAACTACCATTAACATGTAAAAAAATAAAAACATTAGCTTTGATACTACGCCTATCTATAATTTGTCTCATAAGAATGTAATAAATATGCATGGGGTAAAAGTAACCCGGGTAAACAACGAATATAGTCGGTGTTAGGGTTGAGTGAGTTACCCTTACAATATTATTATAATTTTTTCCCCCTTCTTGGACAGTAGTAGTAGCGCGGCAATGTGGTCTTGCGGTATTACACTGGCTTTCGGAAAGTCCAGGCTTCCAGGGTCTCACATTCTCTCACAGTACTCAGGTGTAAAATGAGCACCAGGCCGAAAACTGCGTTGCCTCATATGAAAACAAATGTAATATGTATCACCTAACCGGCATCATGTCTCGTCCAACATGCATTGCGTTGCTGTTAGCTACGGGTCACTTGTAACGCGCTTTGAGCACGTTTAATGGATATTGTGCTATGTAAATGCTCCAGTTTTTCTTCTTATTTGTAATAAAATTTAATACGTTTTAATATTGTATCTACGTTCTCATAGGTTATGATTGCCTTTTAGTCGCAATGTAATCTTAAATAATATTAATAATAGCACATTGTAGTCATTTTATACACAGAGATGGCTATTCATATTTTGCCTGGTCGTCTTACTCAATACAAAATATACTTACAGTAACATCCTTACATGTCTTAACCCCCCCCCCCCCCCCCACCCTCTCTCTCCTCCTCGCCCCCCCCCCCACCCCACCCTCTCTCTCCTCCTCGCCCTCCCCTCTCTCTCTCTCCCTCTCTCTCTCTCTCTCTCTCTCTCTCTCTCTCTCTCTCTCTCTCTCTCTCTCTCTATATATATATATATATATATATATATTATATATATATATATATATATATATATGTATGTATGTATATATATATATATATATATATATATATATATATAATATATATATATATATATATATATATATATATATATATATATACTCGTACTTCTCTCTGCCTCTCGTAATGGCCCGTCTCTCTCCTCACACTCATTCTCTTGCTCCCCCCTCCCTTCCTCTTAATTCCTACCCCCCCCCCCCCACCCAACTCTCTTTTTCTGTCTCCTCGATCTTCTCTCTTCTCTTCTCTCTCTCTCCGCTCTCCTCTCTCTCTCTCTCTCTCTCTCTCTCTCTCTCTCGCTTCAATCGTCCTCTCCTCTCTCTCTCTCTATCTATCTCTTTCAATCGTCACTCTCCCTCCCTCTCTGTCTTTCATATTTCTCTCCTGTATTTTTTCCACTGTCTCCCCATACACTTATTAAAAATGTATAAATACCATCCGATGCTTACTTCCTTTTATATCGAATTGCAAAATCTATTTAATCCTCATAAAGTAATTCGTAATTCGAAGATAGAATGCCAATGACAATATAAGTAACACATGATGACAAACATGCAATATAAAATTAAACAACAACAACAACAAAGCAAAAAAATACGAGCTTTTATATAGTGCAATATCCACTAAACGTGCTCAAAGCGCTTTACAAAGGGTCCCTGACCAACAGCAAGACTGACGTGTAGAACGAGACTTGACGCCTGGTAGGCTATATTACAATTTTTTTTTCGAAAATAGCTGAGTCCTTGGAAAAGACTCTTTACTCACATTCTCTCACCGTACTCATGTGTAAAATGAGTACCTGGCCGTTAACAGCGTTATCTCTGTCTGAAAAAAAAATTGTAATATCGCCTAAAAGGCGTATGTCTCGTTCTACATGTTAAGTGTTGCTGTTGGCTAGGGACCCCTTGTAAAGCGCTTTGACCACCTTAGTGGATATTGCGCTATATAAAAGCTCTAGTTCATTTATTTATTTATTTATTTATTTTTGAGTGGTCGAAAATCTTCTGGTTCATAAAGAGATGAGAAAATCGTAATATTATTTATATAATATTATATTATATTCTATAATTTCACAGCTACATTCAGCCGCGAGGGCTCGACTCGTTCATCAGGCCAGCATAACGTGAGCAAAGGGGAAGAAGAGGTAGACAACATTGACGCGGCCATCAATCGCTACGTCAAGGCTTCCACCTCCTCGTCTCACGCCACCGAGGAGGATCAACCATCCTCTCCG
>NC_088362.1:23073246-23090746 GCF_034508935.2 Berghia stephanieae
AACTTAGGAATTGACATTTCTAACACTTAGGATTTGACATTTCTAACACTTAAGGCATTGACATTTCTACATTTTAACCTTAATCGTTCCTCTATGAAGGTGTCTATTTTGACATTATCTGAAAAAAACAAAAACAACATGTATATAAAATTTTGGCCAGAAAAGTTGTCCTTGAAATATCGATTGACTCAATTGTCCCTCATCTTGCCACATTATACTCTCAAACCTTGGACTTTACAGAATTCCCCGTTTGAGAGTTTTTAACATTGATGTATTAGTGTTTTTATTGTTTTTGTTTAGTGGCTGAAGATGCGTTGTAAGCCCAACACATTCCATGTTTGGTATTTTTTGTTTTCGCTGGGTCTCTCTCTTAACCTTGCCATCAGCCGCCGAGCAGAATGCAGTTCTTGGCAAATCAGTTTCCTCCATTCTGGGAACATGCCCCAGCCATCTCCATCTATGTCTCTTCGTAGATAGTTGTGGCCATTGCTCACTGTTTCTAGTCTTTTTCTCTAAGAGTTTCATTTCTAATTTGGTTAAACTGGAATATTCATAAAAGTTAATTTTCGAAGCTGTTATATTCATTTTTTTTCAATACTTTTTACAGTAACGTAATAGTAACTTCTGAAGCGATAACAAAGGGGATAACAAACATATTTTATTGAGCCATGTCTTTCCGTTTCCTATCATGCCACGCAGACTATCAGTATTGGACGAAGATGCATTTGGCTTCGACTTTATTGGAGAATTCCGTGTCCCTCTAAAACGCATCAAGGCACATCAAACGAAAAACTTCAGTGTGTACTTGGAGAAACAGTTAGCTGTGAGTTGTTTTCGTTAGACATTAGAAAAAAAAAGTTTCATACAAATGAAAAAAACACAGCTCGTTTGTGTGTGTATGTGTTTGTGTGTGTGTATGTGTGTATATGTGTGTGTGTGTAATTATTGAGGATGTGTGACAGAGAGAGAGAGAGAGAGAGAGAGAGAGAGAGAGAGAGAGAGAGAGAGAGAGAGAGAGAGAGAGAGTCTGTAGGAAATAAGGATTATTTATTTATTTATTATTTTTTTTTAATTATTTTATCATTGCATTTTTTATTCTCTAAATCGGTTTTGTTTCCTTAATCACAGGTTATATGTTATATATCATTGAAGTGATTAAATGTCACTTACTATAGTGTCTGAAAATCAAACGATAAATTGACTGAGTACTCTTTTTTCTTATCATTTTTGTCAGATGGAAAAAGATGATGATCTGATTCAGACAAGAGGTAAAATCTTGTTGTCTTTGAGGTTCTCAACACAAAAACAGATTCTCTATGTCCGTGTCATCCGATGTGCTGAGTTGGCGGCCATGGACTCCAATGGCTACAGTGATCCTTACGTCAAAGTGTGAGTATAAGTCTATCACTATAACACTTCATCATACTTTATACATACTACATGTAATTGCACAACAATTATTTTAAATAACAATGTGAAATTGAATGTAAGCTTCAATTTAATATACGAAAACAGATAAAATGGACATTTCGGGTTTCCTCTTTATCAATAAAACAGGATGAATGAAACACAACAATCTGTAGTTTCATTCATCCTGTTTTGTTGATAAAGGGGAAACCTGAAACGTCCATTTTATCTGTTTTCGTATATTAAATTGAAGCTTACATTCAATTTCACATTGTTATTTATTTCTTCGAGCTTCGAGCAGCAACATTTACAAAAATCTACTTACTTACTTTATCCTCATTGAGCCATGGGGTGCAAAAAGGCTTCTACCAAGGACTCCAAGTTTTGTCTGCTGTTGCATGGGGATGGATGCTATTCTAGGTTTGGCCCCACATCTTTAAGCTCTTTATCCTATATTATCTCCAGATTTCTTTGGGTCTCTCTCTCTTAACCTTGCCATCAGCCGCCGAGCAGAATGCAGTTCTTGGCAAATCAGTTTCCTCCATTCTGGGAACATGTCCCAGCCATCTCCATCTATGTCTCTTCGTAGATAGTTGTGGCCATTGCTCACTGTTTCTAGTCTTTTTCTCTAAGAGTTTCATTTCTAATTTGGTTAAACTGGAATATTCATAAAATTGCACAAATTGCCAGTCCAAATTTGTCTTTGATAAAAAGTGAATGAAACCAAATTTTGAAATTTCCTTGCTTAAGTAGTCCTTCAGAGCCACTAGGCCCATTGAGCCGGAGTTAATATCAGTTTCTATGGCGTGAAACGGACACTAGCAATTCCTTGCTGCTCTTTGGAAAGGACACTAGTCCATCGCAAGGTACTTTCCATCAGATCTAAAAGACCCAACTAACCAATCACTCTAATCACTGCTGGGTGGACAGGGGAGAAAACATCTTGACTTCTCCCAGGATACCTATGGGACCCCCATTTCATTGCTTAACCCTTTCCTTACCACCTAAAGGAAAATCGTCACATTTGTTACAATGCAACCGACAATTTTCTCATTCTGATTTCTCCTGTACATCACAAAATCTAAAGAAATGCTTTGATTAAAGCTATACATAATAAATCCTGTGTTGTAGACATCATTTTGCTGAACAACATTCTGTATAGAATGCACTTGTTACTTTTTTTGTTTGATTAGGATAAGTCTATTTTGTGTCGGGTGGGTGTGAATATTCGGGGGAAATTCTAAAAATAGCTGGCAAGGAGAGAGTTAAACAACTTCTTTTCAACACCTTAATTGTTTTCTTTCTTTATTTATTTCTTTCTTTTTCTTTTTTTTTCTTTTTTTTTATAAACCTTTGTTTAAAAAAAAAATCATATACTTTTATATTAGATTTCTCACATCCCTTATTTTTCATAATGTCAGGTATCTGAAACCAGACAAAGATAAGAAGTCCAAATACAAAACAACTGTCAAGAAGAGAACTCTGAATCCAGAATTTAATGAGGTTAGTCATTATTGTTTGTATAATAAGCGTATTTATTGAATGTTGATCTTTTCAATGCATTATTATTAATTGATCTTAACGAAGGCGATTAACAAACAGTAGAAGAAAATTTAGTACCCAGGTTTATTTCTAAGATCACTGATAATTTTAGGTCAACTCAGAGCCTATATGGTAATAAAAGACCAATTTTGATATTATAAATTCAAACATATCTTTTGCACTCAATGTATATGTCCCTTATGACAGTATTATGCAGGTTAACTAGGTGTAGAAAATTTAATTTATGGCCAAAGATATGAAATTTGGGTTAATTCTCTATTCGTTTTGATGGAGAATAAATACAAATTATTGTAATGAAAAAAGCTCAAGAGTTTTTTTTCTTATCATTTCAATTCAACTTCAATTCTACTTGTACTTGTTTGTTAGGGGTTTCGATTCATTCGGATATTTTACCATTTTGACACGGTGTGTCTCATATTTTCTCATGACTATTTTCACTTTTATTTCCAAGCACATGACATTATTGCAAGGTTGCAGTCTTACAGCACTCAATGATATAATGGACATGTATCTAAATATCCAGACGTTTGATTACAAGATTTTAAACTTCCAATGATTTTAGTGAATGAAAAGAAGCGTTTTGACATGTCCAACACACATTTGTGGTTTTAATGGATGAATCATTTCTTTCTTTCCTTACAGGAATTTACATACGAGATCCGCCACAATGAGCTGGCTAAGAAAACGTTAGAGATGACAGTGTGGGACAAAGATATTGGCAGGACCAACGATTTTATAGGTAAGTTCATTTCAGATTCTTAACGATATTGAAGACAGTACGTTTTTATAGAATAAAAAAACTGGCTTGCTACCCACTTTGCAGGCAAAGGGACTGAGATCGATCCTGGGTGAAGTGGGGATTTTTTTCTGATCCCACTGTTTACTCAGCAGTGATTGGGAAGCTGGGTCTTGTTAGATCTGATGGAAAGTACTTTGCAATAGACTAGTGTCATATCCAAAGAGTAACAAGCAATTGCTATTGTTTATTTCACACTAAAGAAACTGAGATGAACTTTGGCTCCTTGGGCCTAATAGTTCTGAAGGACCACATTTGTCATGTTATTTACGTGAAATTAGTTCAATAGAAAATAACTTCTCGAAGAGAATGAGTCCAGAATAAAATGTAGAGGGGATTGGTGAGAGAGAAAGTGAATAAAAGTGCATCTATAAAATTGACACCATCAATTTCTATTATATAAAATATAACGTCTCAAAAAATTGGTAATCTATGTGGCTATGTGGTCTAGTGGTATGACACTCTCTTTCGAATTGGAAGGCCCTGGGTTCAACCCTTGTTCTGCGCATAATTTAGTCCTTGGAAAAGGCTCTTTACTCACATTCTCTCACCGTACGCATGTGTAAAATGAGTACCTGGCCTTTAACAGCATTGTCTCTATTGCAAAAAAAATTTTTAATATTGCCTAGCAGGCATCATGCCTCGTTCTACATGTTACCTGTTGCTGTTGGTTATGGACCCTTTGTAAAGCGCTTTGAGCACGTTTAATGGATATTTCACTGTATAAAAACAGCTTAAAAACTTTTTTTTTTTCACCACAATTTCATTAATTTCACTATTACTCCTCTCTCCAGGTGGTGTTCAGCTGGGTATCAACTCTAAAGGGGAGCGACTCCGTCATTGGTTTGAAACCCTTAAGAACCCCGACAGGGAGTATAGACGCTGGCACGTCTTGTCCGCTGAGCTGACCCCCGAGGTTTACCTCTAATTGACCTTTGAACCCTCCCAATGATTTTGATGTTGTTTTGTCTGATTTTAGTGAGTGTTGTGTTATCACAGGTTTAGTTTGATTTGGTTTCTTCTTATACTTTTCATTTCTTTTTTTTTTTCTATTTTAAAATAATTTTTGTCATTAATCTTTTTTTTATTTATTTATTTATTTATTTATTTATTTATTTATTTATTTATTTATTTATTTTTATTTTTATTTATTTATTTATTTATTTATTATTCATTCATTCATTTATTCATTCATTCATTCATTCATTCATTCATTCATTCATTCATTCATTCATTTATTTATTCATTCATTCATTCATTCATTCATTCATTCATTCATTTATTCATTCATTCATTTATTTATTCATTTGTTCATTTTTTCATACTTTCATTCGTTTATTCGATCGTTTGTTCATTCATTCATTCATTCATTCATTCAGTTATTTATTTATTTATTTATTTTTGCATCCTTCTATATTTTCAACACATTGATTTTATTTATTTATTTTTTTCGAACTGCTTGGATATCATTATTAAATATTCAGCTTGCACATGACACTGCTCCTATAATTCATCTTTCAATTTTGGATTTATGGCGATTTACTTTTGATTAAAATTTGGCTTTTGCATGCTGTTGAGATAGGGCTTTGTTAACCTTTGATATCATTCATCATATTTTCCCTTTCAAATCACACAGACTCTACCAATTTCCTCAGTTGCTTCTTTTATTTTTTTTCACGTTATTAAAACGAAATGCACTGCTCTTTGGACATTTGAATTCCTGACAAACAAATACGATGAAATTACATTTACATGTGAGATATATGATAGCATCTCACTCCATAATTCTACATTCTACCATTGCTTTAAGTCTCAAATTTTCTTGTCTTTCAAGTCATGATCAAAAGTATTTCGTGCTCTGTATCCACTTTTACCATACTATTTTTACCATATTTTTTAACTTAAGTTGTTTAACAGTATATTTAAGGGCTGTAAAGAATTTAAAAATTAACAACAACCTTCACTGGGTTTGACTTTCAAGCAGTTTGCCACGAATTGAGGCTGATTCTTTGGGATTCATTTTAACTTTTTATTTATTAATTAATTTTTGTTTAGATTTCTACTTTGTGTTTTTCATACACACCTTTTCAGATTGTTATCTTGCACCAGTGCCTGCTCCCAATTTTGTCATTTTCTGGTTGATTAACTGTTACCCTGTGAATCTTTTGACCGTAATGCCCAGCAAATAAATGAATGCTAGTCTGGTAGAGTTTTTCAGATTTTGATGTTGTCATCTTAGCTCAGTTGGTAGAGCACTTTCTTCACACACAACAGGATTGAGATTGATCCTAGTTGCAGTCGATATTTTTTTTTATGATTCCCCTGTGAACCCAGCAATGATTGGATAGCTAGGTCTGCTAGAATTGGTGGAAAGTATTTTTTCAATAGACTAGCATCCTATCCAAAAGGTAACAAACAATTGCTATTGTCTGTTTCATGCTATAGAAACCAGGATAAACTTTGGCTCTATAGGCCTAATAGCTCTGAAGGACTACCTCTTAGCCTATGCTGCATGCTTATTTTGTCCCTTTCTATCTTCCAGTTTCTAAACAGCTCAATGTGATCGGCTTTTGCAATATTGTAACTCTGTACGATTATCTTTCTTTTTAAAAAAAATTTAATCTATGCTTATGAACAAACAAAACTGTGCCTTCACAAGTAGTTTACTTATCATTGTCAAATCCTGACTATTTAATTTTTGGTCCTTCCCTGACCAATGACAATCCAAGGGAGAACAAATTTCTTTGAAAACAGGATTTATACCATGAAAAAAAAACAAACATCGAAACATTAAAAAAAAACCAACTAACTTTTATATAGCGCAATATCCACTAAATGTGCTTGAAGTACTTTACAAGGTGTCCCTGACCAACAGCAACATGCAATATGTAGGACGGGACATGATGCCTGTTAGGCGATATTACAATTTTTGTCCGATATAGACAACTCTTTTAACGGTCAGGTACTCATTTTACACTTGAGTACGGTGAGCTAATGTGAGTAAAGAGCCCTTTTCCAAGGACTCAACTATGTGCCTGGTGAGGCTTGAACCCAGGACTTTCCAATCCAAAAGTGAGTGTCATACCATTACATAGCCGCACATTAAATCAACATTGGCGCAATTGGACATAAATAAAAAACGTTGATTAACTGGAAAGAATTTGAGATGTTGGCTCTTTTATCTGTTGAGGATTGTGAAATACTCTATACATAATCTGAAAGTGTTGATTCCAATTGCACTGCTAACCTGAAAAATGCTTCCTGTTTACAGTTTCATGGTTAATTTATCTTTTTGATATAAAAAGAAGTAATCTGCATTTCCGTCACATCATGAACCCAGCTCAGACTGATCAACGGTGCTATTTAAGGCCGTAATCATTTAAATCTTTCACTAATTCAGTGTTTGGTGTAATTATTTCACTTCAGATAGGGCAGAATTTGGCTTTAGTGTTTTATTCCTCATGTTTTGTTGACAAAGGGGAATCCAAAATCTTTCATACTATCTTTTTAAGTTAATTAAACTGGGTGGGGTTCCTGACCTCCCATAGTGGGCAGGGAGGTACATACGGTGTCTTCTATCCCCTTATATCTGTTTTCCAACATTCTTTCTGTCTTTGTCTTGGAATGAGATTACTTGGTTTTGTCCTGGCCCTGGCTTGAGTCCTAGCTGGGAGGGAATCAGTCAAATGCATACTTATTGTTTTGGGAGATGATATTTTTTTCCTTGTAAATCATCTCTCTGTTATGTATTATTATATTTGTTATTTTTAATGTATAATGTAAGCATTTGAGTGTATTCCACTTTGTTGGATTGTGTGCTTGTGTCCGGATGAGACTTATAGGTGATCTCAAACTAAGTACCTTGATGGTATGCTCTTGGAATCTGCAGCTGATCCCTATTTGTTCCCAGTTCCCTTTTGTCTTACTTTCTCTTGGGTGCTTTAATTGTAATTCTAGAACTTTTTACTATCCCATTTTCTTCCTTTTTACTGGCGCTGATATAACCTAAATGTGTTGCAAGCACCATAAAACCCTCAAAAAGAAAAAAAAACAAAAAAACAAACAAGTTAATTAAATTGAAACCTCCATTCCATTTGGCTATTGTTATTTGCTTCTTCAAGCTTCAAGCAGTAGCATTCACATTTTACATAGTTCGTAAACAGTTCTTTCACTTGATATTAAAATATTGAAAGCCAATAAGATAACGTTAGGAACCATATATTCATGCTGTGCGGCTATATGGCCTTATTGTATGATTATCACCCTTAGACAGAGAGGTTCTGGGTTATGTCCTGCTCTGAGTACTGTATGGTTGAGTCCTTCTGTCACTCTACTCTTGTGTAAAATGAGTACCTGACCATTTACAGCGCCTGACATGCTTGTGTTGCTGTTGGCTAGGGTCACATTGTAAATAAATCGCTTTGAGCATGTTTAGTGGATATTGCACTATATAAATGCTTAATTAATGAATGAATATTTTTTTTTTCAATTTTTATATTTTCTTTTTGTTTTTATTCTCGTTTTATTTCTTTCCAGCCCGATGACTGATGATTTGGGATAAAGAGAGACAAGCAAGAACAAACGTTTTTACCTCTGTCTATGGATAAATGATGAGAGTTACGGTTCTTTTTTTCTTTGTACCTTTTTTGCAATGCTGGTGTATGGCACACGACTCATTTATTATCAGCATTTTGCCGTTTTGAAATGATGATATGTTTTTTAAATGTTTATGTGCATACAATTTACTAAACTACTTTTATTGTATCATAGGAATTGGATCTGTATGAAATGCATAGCATATAAGTTTAATGATTTTTAAAAACTAAATGATTTAGTTATCATTGTATTTTCATGGGGCTATAGCCATTATGTGTAAGGATATCTCCATTTTCCCGTTCCCCTAGTGACATGGGGCCAAAATCTTTGTAAATATTTCATGTTCATTCATATCTTTTACTGCTGTAATTGTCGAGGTTATTATTTCATTGTTTAAAGTTATGAATGTCTTTTTATAAAAAAGAAAACAGGGTTTCTAGTTAGAATGGTTCTTATCCTCTTTTAAAATGTAGTATTGTACAAATAAATTGTTTTCTAAATTGCGTTTTTTAACCCCTGTACTAAATATTATTAATATTTCAGTGTTCTTTATGTAGATTATAACCAATATGACGATAAAGAATAATGTTTTATAAGTATTTTTATTTTACACTCTTGTTTGTTTCATCACTTTGGTGTTAGTCATGTAGTTTATTTAATGTGAATCATTGATAACACTTAAACCAAAACTAAACAAATACTAATAGAAATTGTCATATATATTAAATTCAAATTCTTATATTTCTATTTTTTCAAATCGATGTCACTGTCTCTTTCTGTTTTGAAAGATATATTTGTCTTTGATCAGCTGTCTAAATACAGTTTTCTTTGCTATAGAAATGCCACTGTAGGATTTTGACGCGTGTTATAATTGTCAAAATGTATGAAAAAAAATAATAAGATAAATGATTCAGTACTTTTTTTTTTACTGTTATAGAGCTACAGAACTTTGAATAGATTTGAGTTGCATCGATATGTCAATACATTGGGATAAGAAAACCCTTTGGCGATTGTTATACAATCCAGGAGTTTTTCTTATCATTTGTTTTTTGGTCAACTAATCCGACTTAGACTTTGTTAGATAATATTAATAGATTATTTTACTACATATTCAATTGCACTGTAGGTTCTTTTGCTACAGTCAGATAGGGTGTTTTTATGTTAGATTTTTGTTATATTTACTTCATGATATTAAAGTTATTGTTTTGAGTTTTGAGGGATAGAAAAAAGAAGGGTTGTCAAGATTGACGTAGTAATTTCGATCTTAAGTGATATAACCTATGTTTTATCATTGAGAAATGAATAGAACAAACTTAAGAATACCAATTATAAGGAGACCCCTCCATTATGTACTTAAAAAAGGAGTTATTGAGTAAAGGTAAAACAATCAACCTATTTACATTAGTGTTGAGTCCTGCCAAGATTTAGAAAACGTTTTTAAAAAATTCATTATTGTAAATTTATTTGACAATCAGTAGTATTTACGTATCCTGTCCTTCCCCTGAAGATATATTAAAGGAATTTGAGATGATGATTATCTCCATTGCTTGTTACGTTTATGACCAGTTAACTGCCGTTTTCTGGAAAAGCATAAACTTGAAAATTTGGCCAGAAAACTCGTCCTTTAAATATCGTTCGATTTAAATGACCCTCATTTTGACAAAAAACTCTCAAACCTGGGATTTCCCGAAGTCCCAAGTTTGAGAGTTTTTGCCAAAATGAGAGTCATTTAAATCGATTGATATTTAAAGGACGAGTTTTCTGGCCAAATTTTCAAGTATATGCATGCAGTTCCAGAGTATGGCAATTAACTAGTTAAAAGAATCAAATGTCACAACCCAGTATGCATTCTTTTATTTCTCTGAATTTAATCTTCGTTAAACTTTATTTTGATACTCTTATTTAAAAAAACAAACAAACAAACTCTGTGCCCTTTGCATTATATCCTTTTTAAATTTATGAAATAGTTTTATGTTCAGCATAATAGATGTTTCACTTACGCAATTCTTGAAATGTTTGAATCATGAGTATGTTTTATTTACATGTCTTTTGTATTTATTTTTTTCAATAATTGTCATTTCTCGTGAAAATTTGTTCAGCATTTATCAATTTGTTCATTTATAAATTGATATCTTTTGAATGTCCAGATATATTTTGTGTCATATTTTTGAGCTTGGAAGAAATTTATTTACCCCATCTTTCTCAGCCGTATTGTTTCAAGTGATGAATGTATTTATTTCTTTCTACAAAAAATAATTAATCAATTGTTTTGTTTTTTTGTAATCACCTTCTGTAATATTTTGTGTTCTTTACTGTATTTTGCTATTGGTTATTGTATTGAAAGTCTGTACTAATATTCAATTTGTACAGGGTTGTTAGGGAAGTGCAAATTGGAAGTTGCATAATATGAGTCCTATAGAATGTATTTTTCTGTCACTTTTAATTTGTTGAAGGTGGTAAGAGATTTATCCTCCGACTAATGCATTAGAGGATAATTTACCTTTTACCTTTTTGACCTTTGAACTTGGTCAAAATCTGAAAGGAGTATGCTTTTCCTCTATATTTCGACATAAAATCTCAAAATTCTTTCGACTAAAGCCTTCAAGTTCAGATTCTTTTTTTAATTTAGCGCATAACATCATTTTTGTAGCATCTTCCTCATCCATTGGTTGATACTGTTTTGAAATCCATATTTTTTTTATATTCAATGTCAACGTGTCATAATCATTTAATTGTCTTTTTTTTTCAACAATATTTTAATACTGTGTAGAAATTAGATTTTTTTTTAATGAGTTGAAATGACTAAGGCTGCTGTGGTTAAGCATTTGAAATGATGAAAAAACTTAAACACTCGCGCCAAGACCCATGTGTGTTGCTAGTGTCGTTAAACCTCTAAATCCTTGTGAAGCGTTTCAGTGGATATTGCGCTATATAAAAGCTCAAGTTTTGATTTGATTTATTATTTTTTTGTTTTGTTTTTTTACACAAACATACAGTCTGGAATACAATTTTTAAAAATAAATTGACTTTCACTACCCTTTACTAAATTAGATTAGTGACATTTTTCCCATTGTAATATAAATCTTTCTACACTTTAGATTCTCAGTTAATTGTTAAATTTAAAGATGTGACATAAGTTCAGAGGATATGAATATAAATTATTGTTTGCCCTTATCCTTATTGAACATTTATGTAATGTATTATCCACTAAATGTGCTCAAATCGCTTTACTAGCCAACAACAACATGTAAGATGGGCTTGATGCCTTTTAGTTAGGTGATATTAATTTTTTTTTTTTACCTCAGAGATAACTTTTTCGACTGTACTATACCTACTTTACACCTGAGTACAGTGAGAGAATGTGAGTAAAGAGCCTTTTCCAAAGACTCAAATGTGCCCCGTTCAGAGCTGGACTTGAACCCAGGACCTGAAGGCAATTGTCATGTCATAAGACCCCATAGCCATTTGTAAAGTGCTCTTTCCAAATAATGTAATTGGTGCTGCTCAAAGCTTGAAGAAATAAATAACAATGTGAAATTGAATGTAAGCTTCAATTTAATATACGAAAACAGATAAAGTTTTCCCCTTTATCAACAAAACAGGATGAATGAAACACTACAGACAAATGAGATAATGTGGTAGTGGCGTTCAACGCCACTGCCACATTATCTCATTCGTCTGTAGTATTTCCTGTTTTGTTGATAAAGGGGAAGCCTGAAACGTCCATTTAATCTGTTTTCGTATATTAAATTGAAGCTTACATTCAATTTCACATTGTTATTTATTTCTTTCCAAATAAGGACTTGAAATCTAACAATCAAAACCTATTTCTCTTTTTCTGTGATGACTTTGTTTAGTTTTGATAATACTTTTCACTATTGACAACAGCTAAAAGATGTAATCAAGGTTTTATTATTTTTTTTTTTTTACTACTTTGCATTCAAATATCACATGTGTTAATCTCATTTATCTTTGGAATGGCTAGCATATTGGCTGGGGAAAAATATTTAGATACACAGTGTGTGATTTCTTTGCTGTCACTCAACTGTTTTTTTTTTTATAGCGTTTTTAAACAAATATTTAATTTTCAACTCTTCAGTCTTACATGTATGCAGTATTGTTTGTGAAACGACTTATTTTGTAGGTTGTATTTGGATTTGACTACAGTGCATTTCCATATAATTTGATCTCTTATTTACTTATAACGCTTATGGGAAATGATAGCAAATACATAGCGTGTTATAAGATGAATCATTTGTATATGAAGTTAAAAAGTTGGATTCATTTTCTTATTAAAAGGGACCATAAAGTTTGACGATATTTTAAATGACTAAGTGGGATATTTTGCATTCCAGCCCCCCCCCCCCCCCCTTTCTCCCCTCCCCACATTCCCTATTTCGAAATACATTAAGATTCAATTTTATACGAGATGATTTCCATTTTAAATTAATTTTCCATCCATGACTACTGATTTCTCAAATATGTTAGCTCCCTTTTTTGTTCTCTTTTACAATGACAATTAGTATATTTAAATGTTTATATGGGACCAACCTTCATTTGGGGAAAAATTGCTGTTTCTATTCACGACTGGTGAATAAAATGGCATTTGGAGTCAAAGGCAGTAACTCTTCATATAATTTACTGGAAATTAAAAAGGATTTTTCCTACAAAACCTCTTTTCAAAGATTCCACAAATAACTATAACCATAAATATTGTTCAAACAAAGAGGGCAGCCAACAAGGCGTCAAGAAAGTCATCGTTCAAGCTGATCTAATGCATGTTAGATGAAGGACTCTTGGTTAAATTTAGACGTTTTCTCAGCTTTAATCTCAGAGAGGACAGTGGTAAAATCTCATTACACTAACATTTAAATTTTATATTATATCGAAGCTGAAGCCATTTCTTTAGTTGGATACATTAAAAAAAAAAAAAACAAAGAAAAAAAATGGATAAAAAGATACTTTTAATTTTCATGAGTTTTTTTTTCTTCTTTGTAATTGGCCTTGAATGGGTTGTGATAAACATTTTAAATCTGTATTGTGCCTCAGTTTTTTATTTACCGGGTTGTGTACACTTTTCAATATGTGAATGTCCCTCAAATGCTGTGATTTATTTCCATTATTCAAAGATCTACATGTTTTTCCTTATGGAGTGTCCCACTCATAAAATTGTATATGTGATATTTGGTGATACGAATTATAATTCAAGAATCAAAAGAAGGTTAAATTAACAAAAATAAACAGATTGACAAACAAACAAACAAGCAAACAAGCAAATCAACACCACATTTATATCCTGTATTTTTTATACTGTTTATTCATGATTTAATTTAATGTTCTAAGCTCGGGATAATCATTATAATATACACTTGGGGATAACTTACTTTGTACCTCAAAGATTATACATCCAACCTATCAGACTGGGTGGGGTTCCTGACCTCCCATAGTGGGCAGGGAGGTACATACTGTGTCTTCTATCCCCTTATATCTGTTTTCCAACATGCTTTCTGTCTTTGTCTTGGAATGAGATTACTTGGTTTTGTCCTGGACCTGGTCGGAGTCCTGGCTGGGAGGGAAACAGTCGAATGCATAGTTATTTTTTTGGGAGATGATATTTTTTTCCCTTGTAAATCATCTCTCTGTTATGTATTATTATATTTGTTATTTTCAATGTAGAATGTAAGCATTTGAGTGTATTCCTCTTTGTTGGATTTTGTGCTTGTGTCCGGATGAGACTTATAGGTGATCTCAAACAAAGTACATTGGTGGTATGCTCTTGGAATCTACATCCGATCCCTATTTATTGTTCCCAGTTCCCCTATGTCTTACTTTTTCTTGGGTGCTTTAATTGTAATTCTAGAACTTTTTACTATCCCATTTTCTTCCTTTTTACTGGCGCTGATATAACCTAAATGTGTTGCAAGCGTCGTAAAACCCTTAAAAACAAACAAGCAAAACAACCTATCAGATGCGCTGAATAAAATCCATGTGCAATTGGAGGGGCTAGTATTAGCCGTCTTCTATCCACGGAAATTTGTAAGGATTAGTGTTAGGTCTCTTTAATGCCTCTATATCTATGTTTTCTCTTTGTTTAAACAGCTTTCATTCCTTGTTCTTGCAAAGGACACCATTTTTGGTTTCCTCTGCTCCACCTAAAACCCTTCGATGATTGGGGTTATTCAGATTTTAATCTGCTTCATGTTTTGTTGTTTTTTTTTTGTATTTGTTTTTTGCTTCAGTTTTCTTATATTGTTTATTGTAATCATTTTTGTTTATTTATCATTTATTTTCGTACACTGACACATGTTTCCTTGATGTCATCTCTTGACTACTTAAACCATGTACGGGTGTCTTTCTACATTCTGCCAAAAGGGATCCCATGGTATTCTTGGTAGAATCAGACTTGGCACTCAAGTCGATTTCTTCTTGAAACTGTTTCAGGGACATATTCCATCGGCGAAGCAAAGCATGGCAAAATAGTTAACTTTTTGTCCCGTTTTGCCTCACCCACCGGACATGCCTCTGATCTTTCTCTGAATTTATTCCCTTTGTGTAACCTATTTTTTTAGAGGCAATTACATTCTGAAATGTATAATGTAAGCATTTGAGTGTATTCCTCTTAGTGGGGACTTGTGCTGCTGTCTGGCTGAGACTTTTAAGTGATCTCAAACTAAGTACATTGATGTTGTGCTCTTGGCATCTACATCTGTTCCCTATTTTAACCAATTCCCCTTTGTCTTACTTTTTCCTCAAGTCCTTTTAATTGTTATTCTAGAATGTTTTTTCTATCCAATTTTCTTCCTTTTTAATGGCTCTGATATGACCTAAATGTGTTGCAAGCACTGTAAAACCCTTTTTAAAAAAACAAAAAACAAAAAACAACAAAATCTTAGACTATTATTATTCAATTCACTTTCCAACATCTGGTTCATACTGTATTTCGAGACGATAGGTCATACATAAGATAAACTATCAGTTTCTCACTCAAAACGCTTTACAAAGGGTCCCCTGACAAAGGGTCCCCTGACCAACAGCAACACGTAACATGAAGAACAATATATGACACTTGTTAAGCGATATTACAAATTTTTTTTTCTAACAGAGATAATGCTGTTATCAGCCAGGCCATGTCATGTACTCGTTTTATACCTGAGTATGGTGAGATAATGAGTAAAGAGCCTTTTCCAGGGACTCAACTATTCGTTGAATGAGGCTCGAACCCAAGATCTTCCGATCTGAAAGCAAGTGTCATAACACAAGACCACATAGCCGCACAAACAAAAAAACGAACAAATAAATCATCATTGATTCCAATTGATTATTTAAATTGACACACATGGGAAATCCTCCAACTCTATTTTTGTTGTTGTTTACTTACTTGAAGTTGTTTGACTTGTTTGTTTATTTGTAATGCCTACACATTTGGAGAGTTTTTTAACTTAACATACAATAAAGCATAATGATTTATTTTTCTTTATTACCTTGTATTATTATTATTACTGTCGTCGTTGTCATCGACATCGCCATCATCACCACCACCACCATCATTGTCATCATCATCATTTTCATCATCATCATTGTTGTGAATATGGTAGTAAAATTCTTCACCATCTCGTTTAACATTGATTTAGAAACCCACGATATGCCTGACACATAATATTTGGTGATTTGAATACGAGATCTGGTCTGTTTAGCCAAGTAGGCTTACATCGTTCTGTTAGTAAACATGATTAATATTGTAAAAGAATATCTCCTTTTGTGTGTGTAGATATACCAAGTTGACTGATGTTTTAATTTCTCTCTAATTCTTACACATCTAAAGGTGTGTTTATTTCAATGATCAGTGATAGAGATATTTAGTTTTAAATCTTAACGTTTGTTGACTTTAATAATTTTTTAAAACAAAATCCATGGTGTCTTTCACCCCATGAATCATTTCACTCATAATTTAAAGTTAATCCAATTTCTTCATATTATTGACTAAGCCCCCTTTGATGGCGTTATGTTTTATTGTTAATATCATCTAGCTGGGCCTGGAAATTTGATAACGTCATAAACTTGGCTATTTTTAGAAGGCACGGTTATTTTTAGAAGACAGGTCAGACAACGTGCCTCCTCTTGGTCGTATGTCATCAAAGCATTTATTTCTTCTCGTGCAGTAATTTAGTTATTTTATTGGTGTGCAATATAGTCTTACATATTATTTCCTTTATGTTGTTGTTTCATTTTTTTAAAATTTAAAAAGATTTGCATTTAAGTTTATCCTCGTCACATACAATTAATTAAATTATACGGCTTATCTTAAACATTGTTTTATTTTAATAAAAACTTTTGGTACAATTACTTAAGTCACTTCAATAAATTATTATAAAATTGTGACTCATTTCATCAAAGCGGTGTTAGGTTGATGAGGCTGTTATTAAACACAAAGAACATTGTATTTTTTTTTCAGTCCTTGAAAATAAGAGTCTGGATAACACAGTTGGTTGTTGGAGCATTTGCCTCACATTCATAAAGGAATCGATATCGGTCCCGTAGACACCCCCCCCCCCCCCCCCCCCCCCCCCCCAATTCTTCTGTTCAGTCATAATGCAAATATACTATAATAACATAATACTTCCTTTTCTTGTTTACCCGAAGAAGGCCATGGGCCGAACGTCGTTTACTTTGTGTTGTATCTATTATAAGAGTCATGTTTACTCCTTTTATTTTACTATATATGTTCAGCTTAAATTCGCTTTTTAAAAAAAAAAAAAATTTTTTTGTTGTTTTTTAATTATTGTTCTTTGTTAGTTGAGTTGTATCCTGAAAATGGTTAGAAATCATAGAGTTATCTGGGTTTTTTTTTTTTGTTTGTTTTTTTGTTTGTCTTTCTTTTAAGTCTCTCCATCAAACTATCATGTCAAAATGCTCACGACTATTTTCCAGGAAGTTTTACTGGATGAATCTAGATTTTTTTAAAAATACAAGTCTTTGAAATGACTTGAAATACTTTGAGAAGGGGATGAAACAAGATATTACACTAATCGGAAGGGGATCAAAGTAGATCATACACCCGCCTCTACCCTCCCCTCTAATGTGGTTGTATTTTGATGTGAGAAGGTAAGAGTCCCCCCTCCTTCACATCCCATCACACCA
>NC_088362.1:23095746-23098246 GCF_034508935.2 Berghia stephanieae
TCATAACAAGTGTAACTAAATGACAAATTGCCATATTTATGGACAATAAAGATCTATTATTATTATTATTATTATTATTATTATTATTATTATTATTATTATTATTAATATAATCTGTGATTTTAAAATTTATTTTGGGGTTGGGTGGGTCGGGGATAGATAGACAGATAAGTAGGTAGATATATATAATATAGCGAGAATGGGAGAGAGAGAGAGGAGGGGGGTAGAGGGATAGAGATAGATAGATAGATATATAGATAGATAGATAGATAGATAGATAGATAGATAGATAGATAGATAGATAGATAGATAGATAGATAGATAGATAGATAGATAGATAGATAGATAGATAGATAGATAGATAGATAGATAGATGGATAGATAGAGAGAGAGAGGGAGAGAGAGAGAGAGAGAGAGAGAGAGAGAGAGAGAGAGAGAGAGAGAGAGAGAGAGAAATCCTTTTTCATCAATTGGGCAAATTTACACAATTAATTAATGCAATAAATAAGTTTAAAAAGTACTTTTGTTAATAAGCATTAAATCGCGGCGTGTACGCACAGACTTTGTTAATTTGGAAACGCTGATTTCAAATATGTATTTATTTTTAAGATCGGACTGATATTTTTAAATATTGATGTGCTAAACGGTTTGCTTTCTCTCTGGCTAGAAAAGAACAAAGGAAAGACGCCTTCAGGTGGCAAGCCCAGAAAATAAATATTATGTTAAGGGGAAGTTTCCGAATTAACATGTCAAATATTTTGCTGTCTGACGCCGACGCCCATACACACTACACACCTAACGTTTGGTGTGTTATCAATACACACTTAACGTTTGGTGTGTAGGGACATATGAGTTGCAATCGTTTATTTTCCAACTTAAATATCAAACTGTTTAACATGAAATTTTGTACAGAGTTACGATAGTATCATCCTAGAAAGAGGAGAGCTAACGCTACTAGAAGGGACACTCCTTCTTTGAGCCAATGGTCAGTAGTGCCGCGCTGAAGACCGGTCTAGACCGCGGTCCGACGGTCTTTTAGCTGTGAACCGAAGACCGGTCCCATAGGGGAAGATCGGCGGCGGTCCTCACTTCTTATCACCTTTCAACTAGTGCGGGGCGGTCCTTGCAAGGACCACGGTCCTACGGTCTCGCGCCATAGCCTACTACTTCCCCAGCGCAGGGTTGCCAGATTATTTTTCAACAAAATGCCAGGGGAAGACTCAAAAAATGCCAAAACACTCAAAAAGATGCCAAAGTCTGTTGACTCCCACCCCCACTAAGAAAACTACTCACTTTTGATAGACAATTTACTATCATATCCTGGTGGCTTGCGTGTTTTCTTTTCTTTTTCTTTTATTTTTTTTTTTTTTTTAATTATACTAAATTTCCTGTTGGGGTAATTATTTACCTACTGACTACTAAGTGGAGTGCTAAACCACTACACCACGGTTGGATTTTAAGAATGAAAAAGAAATGTGAAGATGTTTGTTTTTACGCGTTTAGAAATAATTAAGAAAAGGTGTCATTTGAAGTATAATATACAAGAAAAGAAAATGCCAAATGAAAATGCCAAATGCCAAATGATTTTTCTAATGCCAAACGGTTTTCAAAAATGCCAGATTTTTGGAATCTGGCATTTAAAATGCCAAACTGGCAACCCTGCCCCAGCGATTCGTTGCTTCGGTTGCCTATCTTCCACCAATCACCACCCATCCCACTTAATTAATCGCACCCACCCCCCTTTGCCATACAGTAAACGACACAGACGACCATACAGGCAGACGACCACCAACCTCCACTCCGCAAACCGCCCTTTCGTGTGTGAGATGGGGGAACAGGAGGCGCACGCCTTGGACGATTCCATTATACGGGGTAAATTTCAAAATTTACTACACCATAATGATCGCAATGACAATGATCTATGGTGAAGGCATGACCCCTCTTCTCTAATGGGTTATTGTTTGAAATGTATGTGACTACTAAAGATGTGTGTGTTTGTGTGTTGTGTGTGTGTGTGTGTGTGTCGAACCTAGCAAGTAGCAAATCCGATTTTTTGTTTTCTTCTGTCCATCTCTTGTCACCACTCCTTTCTATCGCAGTGTTGTCATTTAAAATAATACAATAATATTAAAATTTCGTTGGTGTTTTTACTAATCAAATAATATGAGTTTCATTAGTTTCTTCCTTCCAAAAAACCCAGTTATAACGTCTGAATTTTAAAAAAGTCCAATAGAATATTTGGGGACCCCGATAGCTCAGTTGATAGAGCACTCTCTTTATACGCAAAGGGCCAGAGATCGATCCCGGGTGCAGTCGATTTTTTTCTGAATCCCTGTCTACTCAGCAATGAATGGGTAGCTGAGTTTGTTAGATCTGGCGAAAAGTCACCATCGACCCCTCTTATTACCTCATCCACCCCCTCTTATTATAACTTCACGTCTCTCTCTTACTCTTCAATGCTCGCTGCCCTCTAATGTGTGTGTGTGTGGGGGGGGGGGGG
>NC_088362.1:23100746-23108246 GCF_034508935.2 Berghia stephanieae
AATGGGAGAGAGAGAGATGGGGGGTAGAGGGATAGAGATAGATAGATAGATAGATAGATAGATGGATGGATGGATGGATGGATGGATGGATGGATGGATGGATGGATGGATGGATGGATGGATGGATGGATGGATGGATGGATAGATAGATAGATAGATAGATGGATAGATAGAGAGAGAGAGGGAGAGAGAGAGAGAGAGAGAGAGAGAGAGAGAGAGAGAGAGAGAGAAACAGGGGGGGGGGGGGCACACAAAATTAACTAAATGTACTCACATTCCTCAATTGTGTGTGTGTGTGTATGTGTGTGTGTGTGTGAGAGAGAGAGAGAGAAAATAAGTAGGAGTGAAATATCTGTTCAATGTTATCGTTATTATATAACGTCATAACAAGTGTAACTAAATGACAAATTGCCATATTTATGTACAATAAAGGTCTATCATTATTATAGTAATCAGTGATTTTAAAATGTATTTTGGGGTTGGGTGGGTTGGGGATAGATAGATAGATATATTGGTAGGTAGATAGGTAGGTAGGTAGGTAGGTAGATATAATATAGCGAGAGAGAGAGAGAGAGAGAGAGAGAGAGAGAGAGAGAGAGAGAGAGGATAGGGATAGGGGGTGGGGGGGGGGGGAAGAGGGATAGAGGCAGATAGATAGATAGATAGATAGATAGATAGATAGATAGAGAGAGAGAGAGAGAGAGAGAGGGAGAGAGAGAGAGAGAGAAAAGAGAGAAACAAGGGGGGGGGGGGGGGGGCACACAAAATTAACAAAATGTACAACTCAGCGTCTTCCATGTTCAATTCAATCTCTAAAATATCTGAGATCTTATTAGTATTAGTACTAGCCTACTATAGATCTAGAAATCTCAAGTGTCACTGATGGTTGTCTATAACATGTGGGAACAGATCTCCACTCAATACTAAAATGAAAAAGACTAAATTTCAACAAAGAGTCACTGATGTGTATCTACAACACATGGCCCAATAAAAATAAAAACAAAACAAAGGGTACACACACACACGTGTCCAGATTAATTAAGCCTCCTCTCCCCTCCCTCCCCCTCTAGCCAGCGAAACCGTCGGCCAGCCAAGGAGCGTGTTGCTAACACGCGCTAACAAATCACTAGGCAAGTGTGGTATGTGCCACGCGAACGGCGAGTTGTCCCTTCTAGTCAAAGCTCCTCTTTCTAGGGTATCATTGCCATATAAATGTCAGATTAATATAAAGCTGCTTGTTCGTTCGTTTGGTTTTAGGCTGTAAATGACGCTTTAGACTCTCTCACTACCAGGCCACATAAGCACCCGTTGCTCTCTATTCGATGTTCATTTTCAACCTGTAGAGAGTAGTTCACCGTTTTCAAAATAATAGTTTATGCTAATGTTCAATTTGAATATGCATAACCTTTATATCAAGATTCTAATTTATAACTTCTGCAGGAATCCATACCTCTGCAAATCATTTTAAATCTTCAGCGGATTAAATGACTGGATCGGGAACTCAAATCATCACCAATTTGTGATCGACAGATTATCTCCCATCATAATGGTGGTTTGAGGAAATTTAGTCTCCGATAACTATTAAAGATGAATCCCAGGAATTGGGCCTGGTCCTTCAACTAATTTTTGGAACCACATCCGACATAAAAGTCAGTTTGGCGTGGAAAAAGAGAACCATTGCGATTAGCAAATTTTAATACATTGTTTCACTAGTGTTCTCTTTGTCTCTAGAGATTGTCCACGCTCGCAAAAGAGTTATCAATAGATAAGAAGCTATGTTTCATTTCATTCACGATTGATTTATTGTTTAAAAATCTCAAAAACAAAAAGAGAGAGACAGCAAATGCTCCTCTGAGGAACTCTCCTTCTGACTGAATGATTGAAAAAGAATGAGTCCAAATTCACAAATGCTGAGACAAAAATAGGATCTTTGTTAATCAAACGTATGACGTCATTGGCGATGTCCAATTTTCAAATTGTGTTGAATTCTTTTTGAGTTCAATGGAGATTGTTATCATTTGCACGCAAAAAAAATTATAATCAAAATTCCCCAGTTGAACAAAGTTATCAATATGTCATGGAGAAGAGATCTATAATGTTTTTCTCCTTTTGGATACACTTTTATTATCGTAGGAGAAATATTTCATAAGAGCGTCCGCCATTGTTCCGATAGTTTAGAACCAGTTACTAAGTTACTATGCGTCATTACGAGGGAAGTGACGTCACGACTGTTGAATCCTATTGTCCCGTCCTACTTGTTAAACGTTGCTGTTGACCAGGGACCCATTGTAAAGCACTTTGAGCACATTTAGTGGATATTGCGCTATATAAAGCTCAATTTAAAAATAATAATTTTTTATTGGAATCACACTATTCACGGTCTATCTCATCTGAAATTGAAATGTTTGCGTTATCAATTTCATTATAGGGAATGAGAATAGCGGAAGAGTAGCGTCCCTTGATTGGACGTCACCCATAGTCTGTGACGTCACCGGCGGAAAAGTTATTAGAGAGAGAACGTCATGTTGGTTGTGCGCATGCGTCTCTCCTCCTCGCTTCCTATAGATAACCATAAGAGCAATCAGAATTTTTGTGGAAAATTACCATCTCTTATCAGAATCCGATGCCGTGACATTCGTCTGGGAAAGACAAGAACTAACTCTTCCAATTTGAATGGTTTATTATAGGCATGTACTGATACAAAGCTAAGATTTGTGTTGTCTGCACGTCGTTATTGGGCTATGCAGCCTCTAACTGTGTAGTTTGCTGCTCGTATTTTAGTTTGCTGCAGTCATGATTTATCTTCAGGAGGGGGATTAGAATGTATAAATTAGACCCTGATCTGGACGATCAGATTTAACACTGATCTCTTACGATAGTTATAATACTCCTTTTGTGGTATTTGGGTAATATATCTGCAATTACTGGATGGGGATCCTGACCTCCCATAGTGGGCAGGGAGGTACATGCTGTGTCTTCTATCCCCTCATACCCGTTTTCCAATTGTTTCTGTCATTGTCTTGGAATGAGATTACTTTGTTTTGTCCTGGCCCTTGCCGGAGTTCCTTGGCTGGGAGGGAAACAGTCGAATATATAGCTATAGTTTTGGGAGATGATATTTTTTTCATTGTAAATCATCTATCTGTTATGCATTGTATTATGTTTAGTTTACATATTATATTATATGATTTGTAAACATTTGAGTGTATTCCTCTTAGTTGGGACCTGTGCTTGTGTCTGGATGAGACTTTTAGGTGATCTCAAACTAAGTACTTTGGCGGTGTGCTCTTGGAATCTACATCTGATCCCTATTTGTTCCCAATTCCCCTTTGTCTTACTTTCTCTTGGGTGCTTTGATTGCAATTCTAGAACCTTTTACTATCCCATTTTCTTCCTTTTTACTGGCGCTGATATAACCTAAATGTGTTGCAAGCGCCGTAAAACCCTTAAAAACAAACAAACAACATATCTGCAATTAGCAATGTCACCATATACTTCCACTTTTCTATGATAGAAAAGGAAGCCCAAACTTGATGTGGATTTTTCATAAGGTTTGTCTGACCTTCTATATATACTTTTCCTGGGTAGATCACAATGACCCATAAGAGGATATGTAGATCCATCAACTGCAGAAGGAGCTGGGGAAGAAGAAAGAGTAGTAGCAGTAGTGGTTGTTGTAGTAGTAGTAGTAGTAGTAGTAGTAGTAGTAGTAGTAGTAGTAGTAGTAGTAGTAGTAGTAGTAGTGGTAGCAGTAATTGTAGTAGTAGTAGCAGTAGTAGTAGCAGCAGCAGCAGCAGTAGTATTAGTAATAGTAGTAGTAGTGGTAGTAGTAGTAGTAGTAGTAGTAGTAGTAGTAGTAGTAGTAGTAGTAGTAGTAGTAGTAATGGTGATGATGATGATGATAGTGATGATAATGGTGATGATGGTGGTGGTGGTGGTGGTGGTGGCGGTGGTGGTGGTGGCGCTGCTGGCGGTGGTGGTGGTGGTTATGATGATGAAAACATGGAATAGAATAAGAAGATTGAAGAGTAGAATCAGAAGAAGAGGATGAAAGGGAGGACAGGGTGGGAGAAGGAAGAGGAGGAGGAGGAGGAGAAGTAGAAAGGAGAGAAGAGAGAGAGAGAGAGAGAGAGAGAGAGAGAGAGATCGAGAGAGAGAGGGGGGGGGGAGAATAAGAATGCAAACGAGGAGAAAAAGAAGTAGAAGTAGGGAACGGAATGGATGCGTAGGAGAAGCAGTAGGTAGAGGAGGAGGGAAGAAGAAGAAGAAGAAGAAGAAGAAGAAGAAGAAGAAGAAGAAGAAGAAGAAGAAGAAGAAGAAGAAGAAGAAGAAGAAGAAGAAGAAAGAGGATGAGGAAATGGAGAATGGGAAGGAGGAGAAGGAGGAGGATGGGGAGGGAGAGGAATTTTATGAGAAAACTAAAGAGGTAGAAAAATATATAAAGGTGAGAGGTGAAAGAGGAGGAGAAAGACCAAGAAGGAGAAGAGGGAAAGTAATTTTCAGAAAAATTAGACTTCCCTTTATTTCAACTCGCGTCCTGTCCAGTTGTGACATGCAATTATGCTTGTTAGTAGTCCGTTTCATGCCGTAAATACTGGTATAAATTCCGGATTAATCAAGCCTATGGCTCTAGAACTTGTTTCAGGTATCATAACTCATAACATATTTATTTTTCTATTTTACGGTGGTGATGGCACAAAAATCTTAATTCCTAGTTACGATAATTTTAGTTCTGTTCTACCTTTATAAAAATATCGAATGGCTACATACGATAGTCTTGTTTCCAATAAAATACGTTCAAACTATCGTAACTTCAATAACCCTTAATCCGAGCACTATATCGTCTCAAAAAGGCCGCCATCGTTTTTCTCAGCCCATTTTACATGAAATTAGTAAATTTCATGAGTATCCAAGGATATTTATGAATTTTAAACAGTCTGTCCTGAAAAGATGCGTTTTTACGATACGATAATTTTGCACCCTACCCTGGACATTGGATTAAACAAAGTACATGGAGACATGTGTGATCATAGACAAACATAACACAGCACCGAGTATTCTAATGAACTTCAACTACAGACAGAATAAAAATAAAACAAACACAAAACTGGAAAGCGTGACTTAAACTTTTAAAAACTATTCACTCAATCATTCAGCTATAAAACAGGGGCAACCTGAGCAGTGAATTGTGAATTGAAGTTTCATGCTAAGCAAGATGAATCTCTTCAACATTTTTGTGAGTATAACTCTGTATTTCTTTCTTTTCTATTTAGTTTGATTAATGTAAACCATTAAAGTGTTCTGTTGTACTCGAAAAAACAACAACATGCTTTTAAAATTTTTGCCATAGAAAACTCGTTCTTCAAAATTCCCACGTTTTGGGAGTTTTCGCCAATTTTAATCAGTTGATATTTGATTGGCGAGTTTTCTGCCCAAAATTTTAAATACGTGATTTTTCTAGAGTGGAACAGAAAAGGTCGTGTTTATAGTGATTCATCGGTGGAATTCTATCAGGATCTTGCAGGGTGAGTCAACAAAATCTTCTTTCATAAATCGTCATGGTCAATTATTTTATTCAATTGCATAATTCAAAAATACAAACAAAATCGACTGACTGTCAAATGGCGAAAATGAAAAAAAAATAATTGTATCCTCTTAATTTTGGCTTGGCAAATTATATCGTGAATGCAATGATTTGATACACGTCATGGGAAAGCAGTTCAAAGAAGATGGCCATTTTGTAAACAAAATATTTACTGCGGTTTGTTCAGACATTTGTTATTATTGTGATTACCCCCCCCCCCCCTCCCATCCCAAAGGAAAAGAAAATAATTCATGGTTCGTGCGTTGCAAAGTAATAACTAATCGGAATATTCTATGTATTTAGTATTTAGCCCTTATGTACAGACTCTGTACTATTTCCTGTATCATACCAACATCCCTTACTTACCCCATTGAGTGCGATTTATTTCTATAATCTCAAAGTACGAGTCCCTGGTTATTTAATCAATATGCGGGGCATATGACTTTGAAAATCACGTTAGTTATCGGAAAATTTGTCAAAACTGGTCTAATAAACATTTCAATTGTTCCATTTTTGACTTGATAATTTTAGAAATGTTCTTTTCTATTTGTGTTTTTCTGTCCCTGTCACCGACCGATAACCATCAACCAACGCTCGCGTGAACTTAACAGTTTAAGACAGATAAGAAGTAATAATTTTGAATAACCAACTTATTTTTTTTAATGAATTAAGTTGACGAATGGAGGGAGGTATACCGAATGCTCCTCGTGCTAAGAGAAACAATCAAAATATTCCCTCAACTAACCTTAAGAAAAAATGAAACCTAGGACTTTAACTAACCCTAACAGGAAAAACAAACACCCGAGGACCTTTACTAAGACTTATTACTAAGACCCTAATGGAAAAATAAAATCGTCCGACCTCGAGCTAACCCAAATAGAAAAACAACAACCTAGGTCTGCTTTGCACTACCTTTCAATACTTTAAAAAAATCAAAAACAAAATGGCGGTTGAGAAAAAAAAAACAACAAATGGTCATAATTAAATAATATTAGGAAATTTTAAACTTTCACTAATCTATCAAGAGGTTGTTCTAGAATGTTTTAAATGCTACTATATCTTGACAAATTGAATAAATAACGGCCTAACAAAAGATCCACGGTGAAAATACGAATTGTAAGAGATGGTAGACCGAGGAGCTTTCGGAAAACCTCCTCAAATGGGTGTTATTGAGTTATTTATTTCTTGAATTCCCTTTTTCCCTTCTAGTATTGTACTAATACTTAAAAAAATTATTGCTCTCCCTCATATTAAATATATTTTTTTTATAACAATAAATATTTTAAAAACTTGGATTGTGGGGGAGAAGCATTTAAAATTCGCAACAGTTCATAGGTGTAGAAGACATTTTTACTTACTTTTCATTTATTTATCTATATATTTATTTATTTATTTTGGTGTAAACTGAGTCAGCGGGTTGTTCTCGTCGGCGTAGTGATATGACTGTCAACCAGGATATTAAGTTATGAATATAATGTTTAATTATTACACTTGGGGGAAAAAACTACACTTAATCACATAATACGTGGATGAAGATTGAAAATTTTTTTCCAAAAATAACAACTAACAATCAAACGAATGAAGCAAAATGTCTGCTTGAAATTGGTTGACAAATGTCTAGTACATTGTGACCTTAACTTACGTAGGAAATCTTTGTGGACTACAAAGTCTTTTAATGGCAGCAGCTGCTTCTTATGGTTCACACTATCATGTTATGACGATCGACCCAATCAGCAAAGTCCGGTCCGCATTCGTGCACCGTCGCGAACCCGCCTGGTAGCATCGTCACAACACACCTTTCGACTAGATGCTCTGCCGTTTCGGGTTCTTGTCCACAGCGTGGACATATTGGACAGGAAGTTAGACCCCACTGATGTAACGTACCGGCCGTTAGGCAGCTCCTCGACCGAAGCCGA
>NC_088362.1:23113246-23118246 GCF_034508935.2 Berghia stephanieae
GAGAGAGAGAGAGAGAGAGAGAGAGAGAGAGAGAGAGAGAGAGAGAGAGAGAGAGAGAGAGATTTGAGCTAAATTTGTTTAAAGAGTTTTTACGGCGCTTGCAACACTGATTGCAGTAGTATTGGTGGTGGTAGGGGTGGCGTTGTGGTGTTTGTAATAGTAGTTGCAGGGATGGTGATGTGATGGTGGTGGTAGAGATGATGAAGTAATAATGGTTGTAGTTTCGTGGCATGGATGGTGATGTGGTGGTTGTTGCAGTAGTGGTAGTAGGGATGGTGATGTGATTGTAGTAGTAGTGGCAGTGATGGTTGTAGTAGTAGTGATGATGATGTGGTGGTAATGGTGGTTGTAGTTGTAGTAGTAGCAGTGGTGATGATGACGATGTGGTGGTGGTTGTTGTAGGAGTGGTAGTGATGATGATGTGGTGGTGGTGGTGGTTGTAGTAGTAATGGTAGTGATGATAGTGTGGTGGTGGTGGTTGTAGAAGTAGTGGTAGTGATGGTTGTGGTTGTAGTAGTAGTGATAGTGATGACGATGTGGTGGTGACAGTTGCTGCTGTAGTGGTAATGATGACGTGGTGGTGGTGGTTGTAGTTGTAGTGGTTATGAAGATGATGTTGTGGTGGCGGTTGTATTAGTAGTGACTGGATGGGACGGGGGGGGGGGGGGGGGGGGGGGGGAAGTATCCTTGGAACAATTAAACATCACCGGAATTCGACGGAAGTTGCCCGTAAAATTTGCGCTTTTTGACTGGTATTTTTCGCACAATTGGCAGATTATAAAATCAAATTTTACAAATATAATTAAATATCCATAGTTTATTCTCTAGGCAATGACAAGAAAAGTATATGTTCCGAATTTGAAAGTAATCGGTTGATAAAATAAAAAATGTGATCAAGCGCGCGGGAGCGCAAAATGCAATTTTTCGGAGAAAAAATGATTGCGATTTTTTTATCCTACCTTCAGTGAGCACCTTTGGAGTACAGATATCCTTCTTTTCTTGCCTGAGTCTCTTCGACTGCCAATTTGGCATTACGTCTGGCACGCCGTGCCTCGAGCGATGCTTCTGTGGTTCGCTTCCTGGCCTGCTTAATCCGATTGGCGTCAGTTATCCAGAAGAACTTTTTAAAACTTCCTCCACACGTCGTTCTGCGGCACATTTGTAGCTCCAGTGATATGTTTGATTTCCCTCTTCCTACACCATGTCTGAAATTCGTCAGAAGTGAAGCATGCTGCGTTGTCCGACACGATTGTGTGAGGATAGCCGAACTGAGCGAAATCCTCTTCCAGAAGGCTTGTTGTTGCTTTCGTTGAAACCGAAATGGTTGCATGAATGCATGTGTAATTTGAGAAGGCGTCGCCAATTATTAACCAGTTATTACCCATAAAATTCACTACGTGATCGATGCGTACTCGACTCCACGGTGAGTCTTGTTTGAAGACAGGAAATTCTTCGCACACTTGTTTACATGCATTTTGAAGGTGTGACATATCTGTTGCGGGCTTACTACGAACGGATTTTACTTTTTTCGTTTGAAACAATTGATCTACCGAAATATTGAGCATTTGTATGGCAGAACATCCTAATAAGTGTAACGGCATAGTGTTGACAACAAAATTTATTTCGCGGCACGTATCGTTCACAGACAGGCAAAAAACCCCCCAAAAAACAACAGTTCCCACGAAGTTCCTGGTTGGATGAACATTGATGCTTAATGTTGGCATTAGAGAGTGTTGGTTTGCCAATCCTCTCCAATGTCCTAGTTGAAATGAAATTGTCATGGTTGGATACAGTCGTAGCTAACTTAAGCGGTGTCACTGAAACGAAATTGACCCGTGACATGCGACGAATCATGTTGACGTTAGGCGAACTCGACATTTTCATTTTACTTCTACAGGCTCTCTCGATGTGTCCGTTTTCTGACAGAAGCAACAAACGGCTGTTTTTAATTTGCAGTTCTGTCTGTTGTGGTGCCCATCGCATCTTGAGCAGTTTTGATTTTTATTGTCAAACTCCGTTGTCGGCTCTGTCACTGTCTGTCTTACACTCGAACGTATGGTGAACGTATGGTACGCTGTTTGTTTTGACTGCTTTGCTGAATTATCGGAGTCTGTTTTCTTTGAGGCTTAATTTTATGGACTTCAGGTTGAACAGATAATGCAGTCTCGTTAGCCATTCTTAGGCATCTTCTATCTCCGTGGCGAACTCAATGGCTTTGTTAAACGAAAGCTCGTCCTCCTTGTGCTTGAATAGCGCTTCAAGACCAGTTGTGTTGTTGACTGCGCACATGAATCAGGTACGCATGGCTTCATCCAGGGGATTTTCAATGGATGGGAAATCGCACATGACGGCGCTCTGGCGAATTATAGCTGCCGATTCCTAAATAGTTTCACCTGGTTTCCTCTGGATACACGTCCAAAATTTATAACGTTTTCTGACTACAAATAATCGAGGGTGGTCCTGCTCCGTCATATATTTTTCAATTTCTGCAAGACTGAGTGGTGTTATCGCCTTAGCTGGTGTTTCTTGACTCGCCATGTATTTTCTAAACGATTGGTTGAAAAGGAAAACGTCTGCTTTCTTCTCATCAGGTACGGAGTGAGCGGTTAAAATGTATGTATTAAAACGTTTCTAGTAGTCGCTTTATATCTCTGAGGCAGGGTCGAATGCTGGCAGGTTTCCGTCCGTGGTGTGTTGACTTTTCGACTGTAATAATGAAACGGTCCGATAGGCAGATGCGCAGGATAAAGGTGAAAAATCCTCGTCGCAAATGTGCTTTCGACAGGACATAGATTATTATTTTGGAATCACTCAACTCAGAAGGGTTAAGTGATTAAAGGTGAGAAAGCAATTTATACTGAGTATAAGTTAGAGTATATATACAAATATATCGCAAATAAAATTGTAAGTAGAAGGACAGTTTTATATATCTCAAAGTGTGAATCCTTCTCTTTGTAAGCACAGATAATATTTTAAACAATGGACTTAATGAATAATAACTAATTAAGCTGTAACTAAAATCAATTAGCTAATAACAAAGGGGAGCAACTCTTTCCTAACATAACTCGATGTATACGTCCAAAACAGGACGAATAAAGGATTATATTTTCACAGACTTCCGAAAATAAATTACTAGAGGATTATCTGTAGTACACTATTTCTGACAGTCAAGTATTTACAGTTTTGAATCTCAAAGATCGCATTCCAGAAGGGGAACCAACACTTCTAAATTCCAAAGGATAGAATGTAAGCATTTTATATTTCTTTAATTTCAGGCATGCTGTAGTACAAGTGTTTGCTGCAAATCGCATGGGTCATGGGTTCAGACACCAATTTGTAGTAAGTTTGAACATTTTTCCGATCATGATAGAATCATGAAACTTGACATATATACCACCTAGGATTATGCAACAAAAATCAAAGTTTGTTTAAATCCTATATAGCTATTTTATTAAATATTGATCTGAGGTGTTGTCAAGAAATTGCTCGCATTAAAAATAGTTCAAAACTTGATTCTTTCCTTTCCGATCGTGTTTTCGAGTCATTTTTATTTTGGAGCAATATCCCTTTGTTAAATTATGTCTGGCGCTGTGAGTTTGCTGTTTGCGGAGAAAAATTGAAGAATTTTGTAAAGCGGTTCGTCATTTATGGATATTGTTATGAAGTTTTCTGACAAACTATGTCAGCTAGAAAATACAAACCAAACAATGGAAATGAATGAAATTCTGTGGAAATCAATAGTATAAATAGGTAAAACTAACCATACGTGACTATTCCAACTACCAAAGAAATTAATGCTTGACACCCTCGGGGTTTTCTAGCATAATTGATGATAACATTTGTAAACAAAGGTCCACGCGTACATTGACTAGATCAAATAAAAAATGGTGTTCGAAGAGAAATTTCTCTGTCGTCGATCTGGAATTTAGTAATGTATTTATGTTTTTTTTTTGTTTATGGCTGAAGAAGGATTTTGAGGTCGAAAACGCTCCGTGTTTGATATGTTGGTCTATTTTTAAAGCTGTTATATAATTTTTTGTCTATTGATTTAGCAGTCCACAGGTTCTAGCAGCTTTGTATCAAATTCAGAATGTTGTATTGACACTGAAGTTATCTCAACAAACGGTAGATTTGGTGAAATCAGTGATAAGAATGCCTATTTCCACAAAATATTTAGAGAAATTTTTTAGAGGGATGTATCCAAAATGCTAACGAAATCTTGAAGGCCATTGATAAAATAGGCCCAAAACCAAAACAATTGTGGTCTTAGTGTTGCATGTAAAGCGCTTTGAGCATGTAGAGTGGACACTGCGCTATATAAAAGCTCAATATTAAAAAAAAAAATAATTGCAGTGTCCATCGTAGTAGAAATATGCAATTATGGGCATCATTTTAATTGAAACTTGAGAATCTTGCCTTGACAGCAGGGGTTTACACAGTAATTACGTGAACGCAAACGATTAAACAATTTTGTTGGCCATAATATCATGTTCAGCTCCATTATTCTTGTTAATGCAGTAACCTCAACCTTTATCAGTTTTGTGACCGAAAACGAGCACTATTGTGATTTAGGAAATAATTAATTGAGGGAAAAGAACATTCTTTTTTTTTTTTGGAATGATTGATTAGCTGCCTTTTTTTTTATAATATGCCTCAAAGTCACGACGCATAATATTTCCTCAAAACATTTTGCAAAATCTCTAAAAATGTTTGCTTGACATACTGTCCAAATTGTATCCGAATGATAAATTATTAGGAATTTGAATCCCCCATTTCATGGGTCGGTAAAACACACGTTATTCCATTACCATACCTAGGAAACTTTCTTACTCGTAGGAAATGAGGTCACTCGACAAGTTGAAAATATGCGACCATCTTGAATCTTTTGCAGGAAAAGTTTTATTTTATTTTCTCTCTTTTTTTTTTCCCTCCGACCAAACCCGTTCATTAAGGGGGCAGTACCACATAAAGAAAAGCATCCCGTTAAAATAGATTATTGG
>NC_088362.1:23123246-23183246 GCF_034508935.2 Berghia stephanieae
TTTTTTCTTTAAAATATTGACCAAAGCGAGTTGGTAGATCTGCACGATCGATTAAAGATGGGAGAGCTGGTTGCGTCTGTTGTCCCAGCAGTTCCTTGGTCAAGGCAAAGAATTGTCTCGAACGTCCCACGTCTTTGAGGCTTTCTTCATAGAATTTCTTTTTGGCCCTGAAATTGACGGCTTTTGCATCATTTCTAGCCGCGATGTATCGCTTCTTATCGACAGCATCTCTGGACTTGAGCCATTTTCTTTCTGCCCGCCTCCTGGCTAATCCATTCAATTTTATTTCGGTAAAAATGGATCCATCTACATAATTTCCTTGGAATTGTAGAGTGAAAATAGTACATTATTTTACTCCCACCATTATGAAACCCTATTATTTCTTAATAAATACGCAATCGTTGAACAATGGTTTGTATTAGCTGAAAAAACATTCAACGATTGTAAAATATTCCCCTAATTTCATTGACTGAAAATAAGGTGTAATAACATGTTTTTGTTTTTGTTTTTAAGGGTTTTACGACGCTTGCAACACATTAAGGTCATATCAGCGCCAGTAAAAAGGAAGAAAATGGGATAGTAAAATTTCTAGAGATACAATTAAAACACCTAAGAAAAAGTAAGGCAAATAGGAAACAGATATAGATTCCAAGAACACACTATCAAAGTACTTAGTTTGAGATCACCTAAAAGTCTCATACAGACACAAGCACAGGTCCCAACTAAGAGGGATACACTCCAATGTTTACAAATCATATATAATATGTAAACAAAACAATACAGAGCATAATAGAGATATGATTTACAAGGGAAAAAATATCCCAAAACTCTAACTATACATTTAACTGTTTCCCTCCCAGCTAGAGTATCTGGCCAGGGCCTGGACAAATCCAAATAATCTCATTCGAAGACAATGACAGAAAGCATGTTGGAAAACAGATATAGGGGGATAGAAGACACAGAAAGTACATCCCTGCCCACTCTGGGAGGTCAGGAACCCCACCCAGGTGTTAAAAAAAAAAACACACCAAAAAAAAAACAAAAAAAAAACCAGCTAAAAGCCGAGTGAAAATAACCTTTTGGTGCGTATGAGTACAAATCCAATATTTTTATATTTTGTGTCAAATTGTCATTCATACAGATGGAGAAAAACACAAATGGCGAATAGAAGTAATACTAGACCATACAATTGGTCACGAAAGATCTAAGAATCTTACTTGGAGGGGTAGAATAAACGTATTATTTCATTTCTTTAGATTTATTAAACTCGCTCCTTTTTTAAAAAATCGTGCAATAATGCATACTCGCAAGCTCGTAGTGTTATTTGGCATTATAAGAATAATTTGTTCAATTTATACCGAAGAAACGAAAGAATTGTATATTGAAAACTGCAGTGTCTTCGTGCTTCCTTTAGAACACTATTAGTTCTGTCGCGTGTTGTCATACTCTATTTAATATCAACACTATGCGAATGATGATGATGATGATGATGATGATAATAATAATGATAATAATAATAATAATGATAATAATAATAATATTATTAATAATATTAATAATAATAATAATAATAATAATAATAATAATAATAATAATAATAATAATAATAATAATAATAATAATAATAATAATAATAATAATAATAATAATAATAATAATAAAAATAATACATGACCTTTAGGTAAGTGATTTTCAACAATATTAATATACCATCGATTACAGATAGTATGCGCGTGGCTAATAACTAACAACATTGCCATCCGGAAGTATAACACACAAAATATGTGTAACCTTGAAAGTTTATAGTCTGGATAATACAGTTAAGTGAGAATTACTCATAAACGCTGCTACCCTTTGGATAGGATGCTAGTCTATCGCAAAGTACTTCGCCAGATCGAACAGACCCAGCTACCCACTTAAACATAGAACTCGCAAGCAAAGACTTAAATTGTGATTATATATCCTATAATATGTGACGTTTTAGAGTTCCAGGAACCTCGATTTTATCAATGCAGATGACGTCATTGACATAAGGTATAGACCCTCTATACAAATTTGACATCTGTGAGATCCTTCCGATCAAAAGTGATAATATTTATACGTAATGGATAACAACGTTATGTTGAAAACACACACACACACACACACACACACACACACACACACATATCTACATCCCACCTCCCCCCACCTTCCAACAAATAAACAAATCCAAAAAATTATCGTTGTCATCAATTGATCTGGGCGGAACAATGGCGGACACCCTTATGAAATACTTCTCCGACGAGCATAAAAGTGTATCCAGAGGAGAAAAGCATTATAAATATGATCATGTTTTGACTTTTATACATTCTGATCACATGACATGTGAAAAAGTTCTAGCCAGCATGAAGAACAAAAAGCACCATTTTTCTTTGTTTAGAACCACGTTGATCGCCGTTGCTGGACGACGTGACATCAGACTATTGAATCCAATAGGCTTCTACAGTCGTGACGTCACTTCCCTCGCGATGACGCATAGTAACTTAGTAACTGGTTCTAAACTATCGGAACAATGGCGGACGCCTTTATGAAATACTTCTCCGACGAGCATAAAAGTGTATCCAGAGGAGAAAAGCATTATAAATATGATCATGTTTTGACTTTTATACATTCTGATCACATGACATGTGAAAAAGTTCTAGCCAGCACATAGAATTAAACGAATGAGAATACGTACGAAGCCTAAAAAGTGTCCACCAATGAAAGCATTCAGCGCCATTTTGTTGTTGGCTGAGAATGTAGTAATTACCATTCATTCGGTATCTATGTCAACATAACGACACAAGAAAAACAACAAACAATATCAAAATCCACAATAAAATGTTTCAGAACTGTTGCGTATATTTATGGCACAACGAAGCTGTCAAAAAATGAAGTTAGAGAATGTGTGTAATCATGTATTATAATAACCTGTAATGTGTTTTCCAACCACCACATCATCTACTACTACAACCACCACCACAATATCATCACTAACACTACTACTAAAACCACCAGCCCCACATCATTATCACTACCACTACTACTACATCACCACCAGCACATCATCATCACTACCACTACTACAATCACCACAACCACATCGTCATCACTACCACTACTACTGCAGCCACCACCACCAAATCATCATCATTACCACTACTACCACAACACCACCACCACTACTACTACAACCACCACCACATCACTACCTCAACTACTACAACCACCACCACAATAGCATCACTACCGCTACTACTACAACCACCACAACCACATCGTCATCACGACCACTACTACTACAACCACCACCATATCATTACCATTACCACTACAACCACCACTACCACCATATCATTACCATTACCACTACTACTACAACCACCACAACCACATCGTCATCACTACCACTACTACTGCAACCACCACTACCACCATATCATCACCATTACAACTACTACTACAACCACCACAACCACATCATCATCACTACCACTACTACTACAACCACCACCACATCATCATCACTATCACTACTACTACAACTACAACCACCACCACATTATCATCACTACCACTACTACTACTGCAACCACCACCACCATATCATCATCATTGAAATATTATTTTTTTTAGATTGAGCTTTATATAGTGCAATATCTACTAAATGTGCTCAAAGCGCTTTACAAGGGGTCCCTGGTCAACATTTAACATGTAGGACGGGACATGACGCCTGTTAGGCGATATTACAATTTTTCGGACAAAGACAACTCTGTTAACGGCCAGGTACTCATTTTACACCTGAGTACGGTGAGAGAATGTGAGTAAAGAGCCTTTTCCAAGGACTCAACTATGCGCCGAGCGCGAGGCTCGAACCCAGGACCTTCCGATCCGGAAGCGAGTGTCATACTACTAGACCACATAGCCGCATCATTACCACTACTACTACAAACACCACCACCACATCATCATCACGACCACTACTACTGCAACCACCACCACCACCATATCATTACCATTACCACTACTACTATAACCACCACCACATCATCATCACTACCACTACTACTACAACTACAATCATCACCACCACCACATCATCATCACTATTACTACTACAACTACAACCACCACCAACACCACATCACCTCACTAACACTCAGTACTACAATCACTACCATTAGGTTTTGGAGCTTTACTTCATTTGAAATAAGGAAACTTCCGAGTTGTATTTGGCATTGTGTTTATATATCATAATATAATTCTAATCAGTTATCTATTTAGAACTAGATACTATACAATATGTATGCCAAATACCACCCCAATTCCCCTTTCTTGTGTGCGGGAATTCCTCTTTCGGCATTGAAATTGAGTGTGAGAGAGTCATCACTACACACATAAACAACAGAAACAATTTAAAAACAAGACTATGACACGCAACCACTCACACACGAGGCTATACTATTTATCCTTTTCTCTATATAGAATAGGACAAGACAAACAATAGCTTGACTCTCGCTACACTTCGCATTGATGTTTGTCGTCTCACGAGTTCAACTCTCGGTCGACCTGTCAATATTCCTTTTTGCCTCGGACGTAATCATTAATAGAATGTTGTGTGGTTTTGACCGTGAAGAAAACCTTAAGAAGTCACATTTATATCATTTTAGAGAGATCGTTTTGAATAATTTTGAGTTAAACGAGCGAGCAGCAACTTGTTTTCATGAACGGCCGATCAGCGCTTGTTTACTATGGTAACGCGATTCCCAGCCAACATCAAAATGGCGGATATTTTTCTCATCGAGGCCGCTGGTTGGTTAGCCAATAAGAGCACCGTACGGTTTCCATTGGGTAAATTCCTTGAGCCAGCATGAAGAACAAAAAGCACCATTTTTCTTTGTTTAGAACCACGTTGATCGCCGTTGCTGGACGACGTGACATCAGACACTTGAATCCAATTGAGAGACATCAAACTGTTATCGTCACGTGGCCAGTTTATTTTTATCTTCTTCTTATATAGATAGTATGCGCTAAGAAGCTCACAACATTGCCATCCGGAAGTATAACCACACACAAAACTATGTGTACAAAACCAAAGGGTATAGGGCTGAAAGAAGGATGAGATCGTGAAACAATAGACGAAAGTACTGGATAGACCTACCAACCAGCTCCACGAGTAAAGATCTTTGCAAATCCTACAAGTGAATGTCCCTTCATCACTCACTGACTAGTTGGAAACGTTGCTCTTCCAAACAATGTGTACGAGCATGCAACTTTGACATCTAAGTAATGATTCAATTCATTATCTAAAGAGAAGAGATGGAATATAATATGTATGTGATAATATTAACAATGATTACAAAAGCAAACTTCATGACAGTTAACTATAACGAAAGAGGGAGAGAAAGAGAGTTAGTACTAATTATACAAATAATGCTAATCAAATCACTGCAAATGAAAATATTATGAAAATTTACATGACTGATGTGATTGTTCTGAAATAATAAAGCATGTTCAGCTTGATATCCTATATGTTTTTGATTGGTTTCTTTCAATTATTATAGGGACCCGTGATTATGATGTTTTTGCTTATTATAGCTTGACATTGAGCCATATGCGTCCTCACATGACACTGTGTAATCAATATGTACATTACTGCTAAACTAACTCACGTCTATGACAAACAGACACAAAAACAATAGGCGTCCGTTTGTCACACAATGGATACACATCCGAAAGTGCGATGGACGCATACTATTTTTGCGTCTATCTGTCAAAGACATAATGTTTCAATCAATTTTCAAGGATGGATTTGGCAAAAGGTCTTTTGGTGAATTACACAGTTGATACAAATATTTTGGTTTTCTAGTTCAATGAAAAAAATAACAAAAAAAATTTATCTTTAATTACCTATTAATTCTTTTAGATTCGAGCCAATAGTTACAATGTTATTAAGTAAAACAGTTTTTTGCGTTTCCTGAAAAAGTAGGTTTTCCCGGTATGCGTCTTTTTCTCATATCACGGCAGACTTTACACACGTTACTATAATACGAGTCAGGTGTAAATGAGTACATGGCTAAGATTGCCAGTATAAAATGGATGTCTAACCTCTGACGTGTCCCGCCATGCGGTTTCGTGTTATGACTTTCGTCTTCAGATGGGAAGGCCCAAAGTTCGAGACACGCTCAGACCGGCGCATAGACGAGTCCTTGGAAAAGGCATTTACTCACAAGAAAATTTTAAGAGTTTTAGTTTATAAAGATGCCAAACAGACAATTGTTACTGCATGAAATGGAAAATATGGTTGCTTAATGATCTCTGCTTCATACTAAGATGCTACCTAGTTATGTGACCTTTTACAAGTCACCTCTCCCTAGCTCGTCTTACGGTTCTGTATTGGCGGATAACACCTGGATTATTCAAGTCTTCCCTTGGAGTAGACTGTCACCATCAATTTCCTCTTTGGGATAATTGAAGTAAACTCATTATAAATTGTCAAATACATCCGCAACAAAATCCGGATTTATAAAATTTAAGCGATATGAAGGACGAGACTTATTTTGTCGTTTTCGGTATCAGATTGGTAATAATAGTGTGCTGGAGAGGAGTTATTGATGCTCTACCAAAGAGTCAAGGGCCTAAGTAATGTAAGTAAATCTGGTCTCGACGTTCTCTTTTTAGTTCAAGCATTTATTCTCCCTTGACTATAGGTTGGATCACAATGGATCGCCAAACAAAAACTTTTATGGTTTAAATATTGTTCTTCTTGGTATGCAAGAGCGATATTATCAATAACGTATATTGTGTGGCACATTGTACATGATGAAACTCGAAAGGTTCTATATTGTATGTACATTTCATGTATATGTCTAGGTATTCTTATCCATTTTTATCACCTCATTTTCTTTTTTTAAAGATTAATTTGGAGGCATTTTGGTTTTAGTACATATGTACTGAAAATTATATTGTTTTATTTTTAAAAACGAATTCATATCAAGGGATGTTACTTAGTCATGATTAATTCCACTGTCAAGCATTCCCGAGTTGCCTCCCTTATACCATAAACGGAGAAGATGAGACAGCGGTCGAAATATGTTCTATGATACTACTTTGGAGAATATGACGTCAAAGTCTAGCAAATGAGTTTTTGTTAATTTTTAAAAGTGAGTTTGTAACAGAAATAGGTCCTTATAGCTCAGTTGTTAAAACACTCGTTTGTGCGGCTATGTGGTCTTGTGGTATGACACTCGCTTTCGGATCAGATGGTCCTGGGTTCGAGCCTCACTCAGCGCATAGTTGAGTCCTTGGAAAAGGATTTTTACTCACATTCTCTCACCGTATTCAGGTGTAAAATGAATACCTGGACGTTAACAGCGTTGTCTCGGAAAAAATGGTGATATCGCCTTACAGGCATCATGTCTCGTTCTACATGTCACGTGTTGTTGTTGGTCAGAGACCCCCTGTAAAGGGCTCTGAGCACGTTTAGTGGATATTGCGCTATACAAAAGCTCAGGTTTGTTTTTAAGGAAGGGGATAAACTCAAGTTAAGTCATGACTATTTTTCTGACATCATCGTACTCCTACAGTGAGCCAGTGACAGCTTAATACGGTACCCGTATTTTATGCTTTATAACTCACTTAGGACATTTAGAATGAATGCAGTAGTCTAAGGCCCATTCATAATAAAATAAATAGTATTTGTATATAGAGCAAGATGATGCCGGGGCCATGCATTATGCGCTTTACATAAGCAAAATGAGCTTGATTTTTAATGAACCCAGAGTCGCATCGCAATTACTATTCTTTTGGTAACAATGGTTGGATCTACAGTCAAGTTATAAGTAGATTTTTAAAATTGAATTTGACTTGAATGTAATTCAGTCTATGCGGCAAGGAGTTAATCCATAAATTGTCACATTGTCAATAGACATTGGCATTCATTTACAATTTAATGAAACCACTGAATTGTAAAAGTATTAAACTATAAATTCAATAACAACTATAATTAATCCATGAGACAATAGACTGAAATGAGTCAAAGACATTTGGTCATATATGATAAAAGGAGAAAATAAGTCTTTTCCCTCTCAGTTATCGGGCTTGGGACCGTCTTAGAATATTGAATTCATTCTTAAATTTTCATTTATATGTCACGAAATTGAAGAAAAAAATAATATTTGATTACAACAAAATAATTTTGTGCTATTTGATTAATAGAATTCAATATTCTTAGGCCTGATTAAAAAGACTTTTCACCTGAAAATCTGACTCACAAGACAGTGAGTGGGTGGATGGAGTGATGAATGAAAAAAACACAAAGATGATAATATAAACGGTAGAGAGAAGATAGTGAGTTTAAACACGTGACGGACAGAAAAATTGAACAGGCTGTAGATATTTGATATATTTAGTTTTGTTAGAAAATCCTCAATAAGAAAAACGAGTCGAACAGATTGAAGAGTTACAGAAGGAGACGCTCACAGCAGCGGTCTCAAGCTACCGGTGAATTGTATAAGAATCTTTATGTCGAAATAGAAGATGTCAATATAATTTAGCCAACTGAAAACGTTTATCAGAATCAAAACACTCAAGAAGACAATCAAACGTTTGGGACAGGAATGTACATTCTGATATAGATAAAGATATGAAAAGGTGTGGATGAAACACTGTCAGACAGAGAGAGTGAAAGGAAACTATAAGAAAATATCATCCAAAAAATCAGCCTGCTCCAATTTTTGTGAGATAAATTCCTGCTCCATAATTTGTTCTTGGTCGAAGATAAGAGAAAAAAGACACAGGGAGCGTAGACCCTAATACTACAAATTAATCCATTTTGAGAAGAGGAAATTACTGGAAGCAACAAGGTAATATATTGTAAAAGGCTGGTTGAGAAAAATATTGTCTGAAAGGATTACAAATGCTATATAGAGACAAACGAGATGTCACAAAGATGGTAGGCAAATGTCACCAAAATAGGATAAGAGAAATACAAAATTTAATCTGACACCTGAAATAAAAAAGAAAGACATTCAAATACAGAAAGAAATGAACAGTCGACATGAGGCTAAGTGCAGACAAAATGTATTGGATTAAGAGAGAAGAGAATCAAATACAGAGAGAAATAAACAGCCGACGTGAGGCAAAGAGCAGATAAAATATATTGGACTAAAATAGAAGACTGCGTAGACTTGTACTCTAGAAATGTTTAAGGACAGGTGGAAAAAGGTTGAGGTTTCAAAGCTATAGACTGTAAGATAGACTGTAATAAATTTTGATTTGTCATGAAAAAAATGTGGTTAAAAGTCATGAGTTTAACGCCCTTGATAATATCTTTGTATCGTCAAAGGCGGCACCTCCGTTTTAAAGTCCGTCTGCGATAGGACTGTACAATAAATTATGAAACATTAAACGTAATGATAACCATAGTAATAGTAATGATGATGGTGATGATAACGTTAATAATAAAAGTTATATTAATATATATAATAATAATAATAATAATAATAATAATAATAATAATAATTATTATTATTATTATTATTATTATTTTATTATTATTATTATTATTATTATAATAATAATAATAATAATAATAGTAATAATAATAATAATAATAATAATAATATTAATAAAGTAATGATAACAATAATAATAATAATAATAGTAATGATAATAATAATAATAATAATAATAATAATAATAATAATAATAATAATAATAATAATAATAATAATAATAATAATAAATGGCATTTATATAGAGCTTTACCCCGTTGTCACAGGCTCTAAGCGCTTTACAGTGATATAAAACAAAACATATTACAGTGAGACAAGTGTGAAGGAAACGTGATACGAATTCAATTTAACAACAACAAAATATGAAAATAATATTGCAACATTATGACGTAAAAAGATAAAACTTTAAGCGAGATTTGAACGTTTTCAACGAATCCGAGCATCTCACGTGTGATGGGAGAGAGTTCCAAAAATGGGGGGCCGAAAATTGAAAAGACTGTTCACCTATTTTACGCAATGGCTTAGGTTTGACAAGGATTGATTGGTCATTGCTTGACCTCAAGTTTCTATTGGGGACATATATGTTTAGAATGTCTTTAATATAGGAGGGACTGTTCGTGCTCAGGGATTTGTAGACAACAGTACAAATCTTATAGGCAACTCTTTTTTCCACAGGAAGCCAATGTAACTCACGGAGAAGAAGAGTTGCTGACGGGTATTTTTTGTTATTGCGTACAATGAGCCTGGCTGCGTTATTTTGAGCAACCTGAAGTTTGCTAATTTTGTCTTTAGCTAAATTCGCCCAAAGGGAGTTACAATAGTCCAATTTAGATAAAACCAGGGAATTAATTAAAAGTTCTGTTATATGCTTCGGTATTAAATTACGAATTTTGCTTATTTTTTTAATTTCTATGTACATAGATTGTATGGTGTTATTCACATGGCTTGTCATGGAAAGATCTTTATCAATGATGACGCCAAGGTTTTTTGCTTTATTTGAAAATTCTATTGTGCTATTTCCGAGAGTAATAGGTGATTATAATAATAATAATGATAATAATAATAACAATAATAATAATAATAATAATAATAATAATAATAATGATAATAATAAAGTAATGATGATAATAATAATAATAATAATAATAATAATAATAATAATAATAATAATAACAATAATAACAATAATAATAATAATAATAACAATAATAATAACAATAATAATAATAATAATAATAATAATAATAATAATAATAATAATAGTAATAATAGTAATGATAGTAATGATAGTAATGATAATAATGATAATAATAATAATAATAATAATAATAATAATAATAATAATAATAATAATAATAATAATAATAAATGGCATTTATATAGAGCTTTACCCCGTTGTCACAGGCTCTAAGCGCTTTACAGTGATATAAAACAAAACATATTACAGTGAGACAAGTGTGAAGGAAACGTGATACGAATTCAATTTAACAACAACAAAAATATGAAAATAATATTGCAACATTATGACGTAAAAAAATAAAACTTTAAGCGGAGATTTGAACGTGATCAACGAATCCGAGCATCTCACGTGTGATGGGAGAGAGTTCCAAAAATGGGGGCCGAACGAAAATTGAAAAGACTTTTTCACCTTATTTTACGCAATGGCTTAGGTTTGACAATGGATTGAATGGTCATTGCTTTGACCTCAAGTTTCTATTGGGACATATATGTTAGAATGTCTTTAATATAGGAGGGACTGTTCGTGCTCAGGGATTTGTAGACAACATACAAATCGTATAGACAACTCTTTTTTCCACAGGAAGCCATGTAACTCACGGAGTAAGAGTTGCTGACGGGTATTTTTTTTTTATGCGTACAATGAGCCTGGGTGCGTTATTTGTAGCAACCTGAAGTTTGCTAATTTTGTCTTTAGCTAAATCGCCCAAAGGGAGTTACAATAGTCCAATTTAGATAAACTAGGAATTAATTAAAGTTCTGTTATTATGCTTCTGGTATTTAAATTACGAATTTTGCTTATTTATTTTAATTTCTATGACATAGATTGTATGTGTTATTCACTATGGCTTGTCATGGAAGATCGTATTATAATGATGACAGCCAAGGTTTATTTGCTTTATTTGAAAATTCTATGTGCTATTTCGAGAGTAATAGGTGATTATAATAATAATAATGATAATAATAATAACAATAATAATAATAATAATAATAATAATAATAATAATAATAATATGATGATGAATATGATGATAGAATGATAGATATGAATATGATGATGATGAAAGAGAAGGAGAAGTAATGAGATGTGGAAAAGGAACATTATAGGAAAGAGAGAGAGAGAGAGAGAGAGAGAGAGAGAGAGAGAGAGAGAGAGAGAGAATCTCATTGATTTACCCCGTGTCACGTTATGCTGTCATAACAATCACCGAATCAAGTCCTTGATACGTCAGATATTCTAACAGCCACCAATGACCACATCATATACCTAGGTTTGGAGAAATATTGGAATTTTACAAAACAAAGTGATGTTACCAAGCAAAATGAAATGTACATATAATATCTTTAAAACATGACATTCTTGAAGCATTCATATAGAGCAACTGAAATAGTTAGCAACTAAAATTGCTCAAAACGCATTTACTCGGGGTCACTAGCCACAACACTTAATATGTAGGTCGACACATAAACGAGATTATAAGTTGTTTTTTTTAATATTGAGACAAAGCTATTAGTGGTCAGATAATCATTATAGAACGGAGTAAGATGAGATAATGTGGATATATAGACTTTTCCAAGAAGTTAACAATGCGCCGCTCAGATCGAGACTCAAACCCGGGACCTTCATGTCCGAAGACAAGCATCATACAAGATTACATAGCTGCACACACACACACACACACACACACACACGCGCGCGCGCGCACACACAAAACAACTGAAGAAAGTGTACATTATTTATCATAGCTATTATGAGCTAGCAATAGTTACCTTAAAATTTACTCACCACCCTGTTCTTTGATCATTTTTGCCATGTGATCCAGAGAAGATAGATATGTTCCTAAATCATTACTGCCCCACCTCTTCTCTGGATCTCTTTCCAGCAAATTCTTCAGGATGTATTCGTGATAGTCCGGGGTTGATACTTTACTTTGATAACAGAAGAAGATGGCGACATCACTTTGATCTACCTCTGCACTTGCAAGCATACTGTACAACACGACTCCCAAGGAGTACATATCACACTGAAAACAAATCAAATATCCTATTAATTTATTATTATCAAATTTAATAAGATTGAGATCGTTCTGGGCCCATGTACCATTAAAGAGGATTATCTAACATCAAGTCACGTATTAAACAACTATTGACTTTAATTACAACTACTATACACAATCATTAACTTGTTATATAAATATACGATTCTATTATATGTACTAAACTCGATTATTGTTCACATACAATCCGTTTTGAAAAAATGTTGATATAGAATATATTTTACTATATATGAGTAAATAACATTTGTTATTATTGATATCATATTATATAGATAGAATGAAGATGACGTCACTCATGCCTTTGTTATTATATTTTGCCATCCGCGTTTGTGAGTTGTTCTCACTAAACTGTATTAACCAGACTATAAAAGTTCATGGTTACACAGATTTTGTGTGTTGGTCCGTTCTACTTCCGGATGGCAATGTTGTGAACTCCTTGGCCAAGCGCATTCTATCTATACTATAATAATGATGATCAAATTTACCTCAAAACATGCTTTCTATTTTTTTTAAAAAAAAAGAATGTTTAACATATACATATTTGCTTTTAATATCGGTTTATTTTAATATAAATTGAATAAATATGTATATCTAAAGTCAAGGAAAAAATACTGTCATGTTGTAATAAAAATATTAATAATAGAAGGGGGAAAAAAAGAAAATGAAGAAGAAAAAGAATGAGAAGAAGAAGAAGAAGAAGAAGAAGAAGAAGAAGAAGAAGACGAAGATGATGATGATGATGATGATGATGGTGATGATGATGATGATGATGATGATGATGATGATGATAATGATGTTGATGATGATTCCGGTGATGATGATGATCATGATGAAGGAGGAGGACATGAAGAAGATCCTATACAGAGTGTAATCATGTACCTTAAATAGATTGAAGAATTGTGTCGTTGTGTCCTTCAACTCTGGTGCCATGTAGTTCTCGGTTCCACAACGATGGACATCAGACATGTCGGTAGATGGAACCATACAGGACAAACCAAAGTCTGTCAGAACGAGATCCCCGTCGTCGGAGACCAGAATGTTGTCTACTTTAATGTCCATATGTGCCACGTGACGAGAGTGGAGGTAGAAAATAGCGCTGGTCAGTTGGATTAAATATTTGTCTCTCAGTTGATTGGTCATGTATTCCAGATGGGATTTCAGAGTGCCCTCTGGAAAATAGGGCATCACAATGACACATTCCCTGGGACAGTCAAATGCCTGAAAAAAAGAAGGGAAAATTGTCCAAAACCAGGAATAATGTTAGATGTTGAAGAAGAAGAAAGACGAGGAAGAAAATGAAGAAAAAAAAATAAATAATAATAATAATAATGATAATAATAATTATAATAATAATAATAATAATAATAATAGTAATAGTAATAATAATAATAATAATAGTAATAATAATAATAATAATAATAATAATAATAATAATATATAATAATAATAATAATAATAATAATAATAATAATAATAATAATAATAATAAGAAGAAGAAGAAGAAGAAGAAGAAGAAGGAGAAGAAGAAGAAGAAGAAGAAGAAGAAGAAGAAGAAGAAGAAGAAGAAGAAGGGGAAGAAGAAGAAGAAGAAGAAGGGGAAGAAGAAGAAGAAAAATAAGAAGAAAAAGAATAAATAACAACAAAATAACAACTCGGATAACAAAGAGGAGATGTAGGAGGAGAACGACGAGAAAAAGGTTGAGGAGGAGGACGAGGAGGAAAAAGGTTATGATCTAATTCATACATATTCATGGATAATAAAAAACGTTATGTTATATTATGGAAAAGATAGATACACACACACATATCCACCCCCACACCCACACCCACACTACAAACACACACATTCACACACACACACACACACACCTACACACAAACGCACACACAGATAGAGAGAAAATGTATTGATTGATAATATTTACGTTGGTCAGGGAATAGACAGATAGATGACATAGAAAGATTTATAGGTGGATAGAAAAATAAATTGATGATTAGATATATAAATAGACATTAAGCAGATAGATAGATAGAAAGAAAGGTAGTCAGTGGTAGATAGATAGATAGATAGATAGATAGAGAGAGAGAGAGAGAGAGAGAGAGAGAGAGAGAGAGAGAGAGAGAGAGAGAGAGAATTATAAAATAATAGATAGGTGAAAAAATACAGCTAAATAGATAGATAGACACCCAAATGAAAAGCGTTATCGTTAAGGAAAAGATTCTCTCTCTCTCTCTCTCTCTCTCTCTCTCTCACACACACACACACACACACACAGATAGACAGACAGATAGATAGATAGATAGAGATAGAGAGAGCAAGAGAGAGAGAAAAAGAGAGAGAGAGAGAGAGAGAGAGAGAAATGGATAGAATAATTGATTAGTAAAAACATAGGTAAGAAAAGAGCTAGATACCCTATTTGGTTAGTATTCTATGGATAAACATATAAATTGAAAGATGTCTGCATGGAAAGATAGAAGGACAACAAGATAGACATAGATAGATAGAAAGGTAGATAAATAGATCGATACATAGATTACAGGTTAACACATTCAAACACACACATACACACACACACAGAGAGAGAGAGAGAGAGAGAGAGAGAGAGAGAGAGAGAGAGAGGGAGAGAGAGAGGGTGAAGGCACGCAGAAAGATAGAGATATATAGTCAAAAAGACAGATAGATAGATAGACAGATAGGGAGATAGAAAGATTGATGATTATATTTAGATATGGATAAATATAGACAGATTGATAGAAAGATATTCATATTGGTAAATAGATAGAAAGATAGTAAGATATCTAGATAGATAGATTGAATGATTGATAGAGATTTATTAAGTTAGATAGATAGATAGAATATATAAAGATAAATAGAAAGATAGGCGGATATGTTTGTAGATCAATACCACAAAATATAATATAATATTATCTACGGTATTTAATACCTACAGATTGATCAATTCACAAACACACACACACACACACACACATACATAAGGAGACAACGAGAGAAAGAGAGAGAACGAGAGAGAGAGAGAGAGAGAGAGAGAGAGAGAGAGAATAGATGGATAGATAGATAGAGAGAGATAAAGAGAGAGAGAGAGAGAGAGAGAGAGAGAGAGAGTTAGAGAGATATTGTATAAAGATTGACAGATATATAGATAGATATACAAACAATATATGTATAGGTAGTTAGATACATACCAAAAAATATGAAATAATATTGTCTACCGTATTTAATGCCTACTCACAATGGTATTTCCAAGAATATGTTTATGCTTAACGCTTTGTAGAATGGACACCTCCTTGATAAACCTCTTCTCGTTCTTTCCTCCATCCTGAGTCTTCTTAATAAATGTCTTGACTGCCTTTAGATTGTTGCTCCCATCCCTGGGTGCAACCATCATTACATCTCCAGTCATTCCTGTCCCAAGGATACTGACTGGGACATAACCATACAACGTGTAAAAATCTTCTGAGATGCATTGCACTGTAGCCTCCCATTTGATCTCTACTATTGTTGAATTCTCGTCGGATTCTTTCGTTGCCATGATTAATGGTGTGGAATTCAAAACCTCACAAGTATCACAAAATAAACTGGTTATTTTGACACAATGTCAAAGTGTAAAAAATATCAAGCAATATGAATCACAAGCTATGAAATCCAACTGCAATAATATGACATGTAATAATCACAGATCTATTTCAAACACAACAAATAAATTCTTGAAGTGTACAACGTTAATTAAAGTTTCAACTAGGAATCATCGAAGATTGGTAGGAAATATTTACTGATGACTCTCACGTAAGTGTTGCAATATCAACTAAGATAAAATCTGAACGTTTGGAGTTACCAGTAAGATGACTCCCCCCACATGATGACGTTGACCAATTAGCGGCAAGGACTGAGTCACATGACAAGGTGGTCACCACCGTCCAGGATCGTGAGTCGGGAGAGGTACAATACTTACCTCCCTTTAATCGGCGACTTCAAAGTGAATATGGCCCCGAGTTGTTGACATTGTCGTAACAATACATTATTAACACCGCTTTCTCTCTCTGTAGATTGACCATCGGCGTGGAGTTCTTTGGTTTTAAAATAACAATAAATACTTCAAAGGAACTGACGATATTGTTGATTCAACCTTGTAATGTCTTTGATTCTTTCAAGCAAATATAAACATAATTTGTTTTATTTAAGATATCGGTATTTTATTCTTACCTCCGACAATTACAACTCCAGACTAAAATAAAATATGTTTTTAAAGTTGTATTTGAAAATATTTTAAAATGATTTTATGTTTAACTTTTCTTGCGATTTTCCTGTGTGCATTAGGCTAGAAAAAGTGACATTTATACAGAACATGTCCATAAATCCATCGTACTCAATACGTAGTGCTTCATTTATTCCCATCCTCCAGCAAGGCAACTACAAAGAATTTCTATTTCCCGAAGTAAAAAACAACAAATACTAGAGCATTTATATATAGAGCAATATCCACTAAACATGCTCAAAGAGCGTTACAAGAGGGCATAAGGCAACAGTAACAGTTAACATGTAGTGAGACTTGACGCATGGATCATGGATGCAATACAATTTTTTTTCCGACAACGACAACGCTGTTAACGGCCGGGTACTCATTTTACACCTGAGTACGATGAGAGATCGTGAGTAAAATGACTCAACTATGCGCCGCTTAGACCGAGATCGTGAACCAGGAAACACCATTGCGAAGGTGAGTGTCATACCGCAAGATCAATAAATAAAATAAATAAATAAATAATAATAAATAAATAAATAAATAAATAAAAATAAATATAATAAATAAATAAATAAATAAATAAATAAATTCCCTTTATTCATCCCGTAGGGAGAATTTTTCTCTAGGGTCTATTCCAAGGGAAAACTGGAATAACCCAGGCGTCAGCCGCAGTGCAGCACCGCAAATTGAACTAGGGCGAGGTGACTTGCTCAGGCTACACAGCGCAGCGGCGGGTGATCGAACTCGTTCGGGTACGAAGCAAAGACCGTACCGTTGAGCCTCACTGTACCCTATTTGACACTCAACCAGTCAAGAACAATACTTTGAAATTCTGTTTCAATCAACAAATATAAAAACACAATAACCACTTTAATACAACAAAAACTCTTTGATGGTATAAACTAATATCTATAAATGATGCAGAACAAAAAGTCTGTATTTAGTACCAAATCAAAGACGCACCGACCTTCTTCAGTATAAACACAACGCTTTGATAACAATGGGTGAAAGACAAATAAACCCACGACTCCGTAAAGATAGTCTTACCGCCCGTCGGGTGTCGTTATAGAAAAAAATACTTGCGTTTGGCTCTCGTGCATTTGACTCACTTTCGCTTCAGTTATAGGTCCCCAAGTTATAACTGAGGTTGCAGAATTTGGTTGAGTCCTTGGAAAAGACAATATACTCACTATTTCTCACCATTTTTAGGAATAGAATGGGTATTTGACCGATAACAACATTGATTCTGTAAAGAAAAGGATCATTATGATGTTTTATGAACGTCCTGTCTCGTCCCGCGTGTTAAGTGTTACTTTTGGCTTGGGGTAACGTGACAATATTTTCAGGTCTGATAACTTGACGCAATTATTGGCCTTTTGAACATTGTTTGAGAGTATTTCCATTACAACAATGAGTCCATAACCATTTGGGTTATCAGGCCTGCAAATAGATACACGTCGTCTAGGGGCTTTTTTGTATAATGTTTTGAGCTCATAAATCTGATATTGCGCTTTATTATTCTATCTTTATTCATTGATTCCTCTTTTTTGTTTGTTTGTTTTTGTTTTTTTTTTTGTTCAATTTTATTTTCATTCCATTTATTTTGGCGGCGGTAGCACAGCAGTACATTGTCTAGTCTTATACTAAAGTCAAGCGATGGTGAGCATAGCCAGTGTCCTGATGGGTGAAAACGATCACTTTAAATTGTAGGATATGACACTTTACACACTTTACCTCACACGAGTCAGGTGTGACTGATTATCATTTTGTTAAAAGTTGTAATTCAAAGCCATTAGGCCCATGAAGCCGGATTGTTTCTTTGACGTAAGACGGACAATAATAATTACTTACTACCCTTTGGATAGGACGTTAGTCTACCGCGCAAGTACTCTCCAGCCAGAGTTAACAGACCCAGCTACCCAATCAGTAGCGAGTGGATAAGGGGATAAGAAAAAAAAATGTCTTGGCTCCACCCGGGATCGATCTTGGTTCCTTTGCGTGTTTAACGAGTGCTCTACCAACTGAGCTATCGGGACCCCCACATTTTGGTAAAGAATAGATACAATTACTCACATTGCAAAACGCCCAAAGATCATATTTCGTATAATTTCAAATTTAATTTTTTTTTAAATTAAAAAAAAAATAAAAATAAAATTCCCTTTATTCATCCTATAGGGGAATTTTGTCTTTAGGGTCTATTCCAAAGGAAGACTGGAATAACCCATGCGTCATCCGCAGTGCAGCGCCGCAAAATGAACTTAAGGTGAGGTGACTTGCTCAAGGCCACACAGCGCAGCGGCGAAGATCGAACTCAATAACTTTAGGGTATGAAGCAAAGACCGTACCGCTGAGCCACGCTGTCCTCCCCCACTCACTGTTCAGTATCTGATTCATTCCGTTTTGAGACAGTGGGTCACGTTTGCACTGCCCACTACTACGAATATTTCGCAGAACTACGAATTTTCTGGGTCCTAATTGACAATTATATTATAAAGATTTTTAATTCAATACACTTCTTGAAAACAAAGTTTTGTTGCCAGTAATAGTAAAATATAAAGGATTTGAAAGCATTAATTTGTAGGGGCAGCGTGGCTCAGTGGTATGGTCTTTGCTTCGTACCCAAAAGGTGCGGAGTTCGACTACCCGCCTCGTTGTGTGGCCTTGAGCAAGTCATATAGCCCTAGCTCATATTGCGGCGCTGTACTGCGCCTGACGCCTGGGTTATTCCAGTCTTCCCTTGGAATAGACCCTAGAGACAAATTTCCTCTATGGGATGAATAAACGGAATTTTTATTTATTTAATTTTCTTTCACATTTATATAAATATTTTTAATTCAATAAACTTCTTGAAATCTAAGTTTTGCTGCTAGAGATAGTATATAAATTATTTTAAAGTATTAATTTAATGCATTTAAACATAAATTGATAACTGTTAAGGGTAGTTATAATGTTTACTGTGATATTACCCCTAAAATCTACGTTTTTTTACCAATAGGATTCAACAGTGGTGACGTCACTTCACTCGTAATGACACATGGTAACATATTGACTGGTTCTAAACTATCGGACCGATGGCGGAAGCCCTTATGAAATACTTCTCCGACGAGCATAAAAGTGTGTCCAGAGGGGAAAAAACATTATAAATCTGATCTTGTTTTTACTTTAAAACATTCTGATCTCATGACATATGAAAAAGGTCTAGCTAGCATGAAGAATAAAAAGTACTGGTTTTCTTTGTGACATCAGACTATTGAATCCTATTCCAAGAAGTGATGAAAATATTGCTGCTTGAAGCTTGAAGAAAAAAATATCGATAAGTATTGAATCGTAAGCTTCAATTTATCAGACGAAGACAGATACTGTGGACGTTTTCGGGTTTCATTCGTCTGAAGTGATTCATTCATCCTGTTTTGTTGATAAAGGGGACGCAGTATATGTCTTCATCTAATAAATTGAAGCTTACAATTCGATCCTTATCGTTATCAATTCCGGGTAGGCAGTTCTGCATTTGTATTGATAGTATGCGCTTGGCTAAGAAGCTCACAGCATTGCCATCCGGAAGTATAACGGACCAACACACAAACTCTGTGTAACCATGAACTTTTATAGTCTGGTAAATACAGTTTAGTGAGAACAACTCACAAACGCGGATGGCAAAAACAATAACAAAGGCCTGAGTGACGTCATCTGCATACTATCTAGAGATAGTATGGGCTTGGCTAAGAAGCTCACAACATTGCCATCGGGAAAATGACGGACCAATATACACAACTATGTGTTACCGAGAGCGTTTATAGATAGTTCGAAGTTGACGTCACTCAGGTCTTTAAAATTGTTTTTTGCCATCCGCGTTTATGAGTAATTCTCACTAACCCGTATTAACCTGACTATAAACGTTCATTTTACACACAGTTTTGTGTGTTGGTCCGTTATACTTCCGGATGGCAATGTTATGAGCTTCTTAGCCAAGCGCATACTATCTATAGTCTGGTTAATACAGTTTAGTGAGAATTACTCACAAACGCGGATGGCAAAAAGCAATAACACAAAGACCAGAGTGACGTCATCTTCGTTCTATCTATAGATAGTATGCGCTTGGCTAAGAAGCTCACAACATTGCCACCCGGAAGTATGACAGACCAACATACAAAACTGTGTGTAACCATCATCGTTAATAGTCTGGTTAATACATTTTAGTGAGAATTACTCATAAACACGGATTGAAAAAAAAAAAAAAAAAAAAAAAAAAAAAAAAAAAAAATAACAAAGACTCGAGTGACGTCATCTTCGAACTATCTATAGAAACCCCACGATGTTACGCTTGGACAACCACGACCTCTGACGCTTGCGGCACGTGTTAACCTATAACCTTTGAACTCACTGCGTCTACTCACGGTTAAAACGCTCGCCGGCCGGCAGAAGGATTTAAGACTCTATAAATCGATCTCAAAAGATTGTAACATGTGTTGAATTGTCGACGTAGGAAAAGTTTGACGTGTTCAAGTGTGTTGTGTTGGCACAGTAATTCATTTGAAATCAGTGTAAATTGGATTATTTACAAACGTTTTCATAACGTTTTCCTTGTAATTGTGCAGTAGTATTAGATTATGTTTCCCATCGCCTCATAATGGTTTTATGTCAGGATGTATCACATGCTAAATGAAGATTTCGATATTAAAATTACCAGAATTGTGAAATTTTAGTTAATGTTTCTGTAAGAAATTGTATTCATTCTCTTGAAAAGAAAAAAAAAAAAAGAAAGGAAAAAAGAAAAAGAAAAATAATAATAGAAAAATAATAAGATTAATTATTAAAATAGTCTTAATCCTAAACCTACATTTTTTAAAGCTATATAAATTTCAATTTTCGCATCTAAATCATCCCGACAAAGTATCATTTTGAGTGACGTTAACATACATGCAAGTCTAACATCTTAACTCACTTATAGGCCTAGTTTAACATTGTTGTAATGGACATTACTTTGAGTCATTTTTGATTGTTGAGATTTCCATTACAACATAAGGAATTGGGTTATCAGACCTGCAAATAAGTGCACGTCGGTTTTGACGCGATGGGTCACAGACTACTAGGTGCACAAATGAAATTAGCAAATAAGTACACGTCATCACAGTTCTATCGATTAAGTGAAAACAAACAAAAAACAAAACAGAAAACAACACAATTGTGACCCTTCTACACAAAGCAGTGTTATTTCGGGATGGTTTTAAATGCTTAAAATTCAATTTATAGTAAAATCTATGGATTTTGAGTGAAATAATGTGTTTTATTGAAGGAAATGAATGTCTTTTCTTAAAGTGATTTAAATCAAAATGTCCGATTTCTGACCATATTTATTTTAAAATCCCTTTTTGACATCAGGTTCATCCCGAATTCATACTGTTTTGACGAGGTGGGTCACATTTGCAATATTTATAATTTGAAGATTTGTCCTGCGTCCTCCATTCATTTTGGATTTACGAGTATTTATTGCGTTTCAGATTCTTTGTTATATTATTATTGTGCTGTGTGATATCATTTCTCTTAATCTATGAATAGTGGTATAATATAATGATTCTGTAATTCATCTATTTCACAGACATTTCAGATTCTTTGTTATATTAAATCTTTGAAAAGTGACATTTTTGTTGATGTTTGCAACATTACTCAGTGTACTATCCCACAGTGACATCATTCACCGTTCTTTCAATCGTTTTGCGCATAAAATAGAATAATAAAGATTCACATTAAAATTGAGGATACCCTATGGTTAATGCACTTCGCATTCATTCATATATTATTCTCTTAGCAGGCTACATAGAACCGGAATTGCATTTTTACCGCCAAAAGTTATACGCTCTTTTTGAACTAGTGTGTATCGACAGGTATTCAGTATCACCTGAGTCGAGTTATATATTGATTGGGTAGCTGGGTCAAATCTAGATCTGACAAAAATTCCCTTTATTCATCCTCATGGGTAAATTTGTCTTTTGGGTCTATTCCAAGGGAAGACTGGAATAACCCAGGAGTCAGCCGCAGTGCAGCTCCGCAAAGTGAGCAAGGGTGAGGGCGAGGGGGGGGGGGGGGGGGGGGGGGTGATCGAACTCGGTACTTTTCGGGTACGAAGCAAAGACCGTACCGCTGAGCCTAGCTGCCCCATAATGAGGTCAAATTTGAATCTAACGTTAAGTAAATACCAATACTCATTTACATAAAGCATTTCTATGTATTTTCAATTCTCACCCTGCTTAAATATGCTCCATTATTCACCATAAGAAACCAATTTCCGTTTCTTAGGGTACAAGTTACCTGTTAGGAGCAATCGAAATCCCTCTCCCCCCACCTGACGATACAGAAACCGGGATAAACTCCGATTTTATGAGTCGCAAGATTCTAAATACTACATATTTTCACATTATTTCACTCTCTCTCTCTCTCTCTCTCTCATTCTCTCTCTCTCTCTCTCTCTCTCTCTCACACACACACACACACAAACACACTCTTTCTCTTTATCTATCTCACTCTCTCTTTCTCTCACCTCTCTCTCATCTCTCTCTCTCTCTCTCTCTCTCTCTCTCTCTCTCTCTCTCCTCTCCCCCTCTCTCTTTTGTTGTTCTCGAAACACACACACACACACACACATACAAACACATAAACACATACACTTTTAGACCCTTTAATTTTTACTTTAACCATTGAAAAAAAAGGCATTTTGGAACAGGTGTCACTCATAGTTATATATGAAGGCTGTGAAACTTGACTAAAATGCATTGATAAATAAACCTGAATTTTTAAAATTGATTTTAAACTGTTTATTGACGAATTATTAGTCATTGTGTAAACATGGCACTTGTGTTGATATCTGTGCTTGTGTTGAATGTCATGGTGGGCGAGTTTGTGGCTGGTATGACCATAACTTCATCAAAAAGTATTCATGATTTTATCGGCATGGACGTATCAGAGAATTTGATGAAGTATATCGAATACGAAGAAATAAGATTGAAAGTTATTTCAGAGTGAGTTTGATTACTATCATTGTCATTGTCATGATCATCATCATCATCATCATCATCATCATCATCATCATCATCATCATCATCATCATCATCATTATCATCATCATCATGCGGCTATGTGGTCTTGTGATATGACACTCGCTTTCGGATCGGAAGGACCTGGGTTCGAGCCTCGCTCGGCGCATAGTTGAGTCCCTGGAAAAGGCTCTTTACTCACGTTCTCTCACCATACTGACGTGTAAAATGAGTACATGGCCATTAACAGCGTTGTCTGTCAGAAAAAAAATGTAATATCGCCTAACAGGCGTCATGTTTCGCTCTGCTTGTTACGTGTTGATGTTTGTCAGGGACCCCTTGTATCATCATCATCATCATCATCATCATCATCATCTTCTTCTTCTTCTTCTTCTTCTTCTTCTTCTTCTTCTTCTTCTTCTTCTTCTTCTTCTTCTTCTTCTTCATCGTCATAAGTTTCTCTCTATATTGTCTGTCAATGTTTTATAGGTACCTTTTTTCAGATTATTATTTTGACTCTGAACTCAATTTTCTTTGTCGTTTAGTCAAACCTAAATAATTACAGATTAACACAATGGATAACAGATTCCAATACTCAGGTGTAAAATGAGTACCTGGCCCTTAACAGCGTTGTCTCTGTCCAAAAAAAGATTGTAATGTCGCCTCACCGGCGTTATGTACCGTCCTTAATGTTAAGTGTTGCTGTTGGCCAGGGACTCCTAGTAAAGCGATTCATAAATTGATTCCATCATATCATCATCGTTATGTGGTCTTATCTTCTTCTTCTTCTTCTTCGTTCCTCTGATGGACATCTATGGCTGCAGTCCGATATCTGCTATGAAGTCTGTGGTCCGCTTTAGGTCCTCAGCCTCACCATAGAGTTTTGTGTTGAGTGTTGTAGGGGTGACCCAGTGGTTCGAACGTTGCACGTTGTATAATGGGCAATCCATAAGCACATGTAAAGTGGTTTCATGGTCGGTTCCACATGGGCAATAAGGGGTTATTCCAATACCTAGCTTTGTAAACATATGTCCTCTTAGTCTATTGTGTCCTGTTCGGAGGCGGAATAGGGTGACTTGGCTACTCCGCTGAATGGCATGGATTGGATCCTGCTTGTTGTGTTCCAGGTGTGTGTCATTCCTTTCTTTGTCTATTTTTAGCTTTATTTTTTTCTTTTGCTGATGGTAAGTGAATGTGGTCTTATGATGTGAAGGATAGTCCCGGGTTCAAACGACGCTCCAGTTGAGTCCTTAGTTGAGTCCTTGGCAAAGACTCTTTACTCACATTTCTCACCTTACTCAGATGTAAAATACGTATCTGTAGGGAAAAATTGTAATATCACCTAACAGGCGACCTGTCTTGTCCTACATGTTAAATGCTGCTGTGGCCACGGGCCCTTTATAAAGCGCTTTGATCATGTTTAGTGGAGATTGCTCGGTATAAAGCTAAAGTTTTTTTTATTATATATAAATGTATGTATGTGTGTGTGTTTCTGTGTGTGTGTCTGTGTGTGTGTGTGTGTGTGTGTGTGGTCTAGTGGTATGGCACTCGCTTCCGGATCGGAAGGTCCTGGGTTCGATCCTCGTTCATCGCAAGTTGAGTCGTTGGAAAAGGCTCTTTACTCACATTATCTCACCGTACTCAGGTTAAAATGAGTACCTGGCCGTTCACAGCGTTGTCTCTGTCCGAAAAAAAAATGTAATTTCGCCTGACATGCGTCATATCCCGTCCTGCATGTTAAGTGTTGTTGTTGGCCAGGGAACCCTTGTAAAGCGCTTTGAGCACGTTCAGTTGATATTACACTGTACAAAAGCTCAATATATATATATATATATATATATATATATATATATATATATATATATATATATAGATTCATAAATATACACGGCTTTCGTAATGCTTTCATCTCTACAGCAGCAGCAAACACAAAGACGAGGTTCCGTTAGTCAAACGAAGAATACAAGAATTTAAAAGGTTAGTGATTTTATTATTATTATTATTATTATTATTATTATTATTATTATTATTATTATTATTATTATTATTATTATTATTATTATTATTATTATTCTCTATTATTATTATTATTATTATTGTTATTATTATTATTATTATTATTATTATTATTATTATTATTATTATTATTATTATTATTATTATTATTATTATTATTATATTATTATTATTATTATTATTATTATTATTATTATTATTATTATTAGTAGTAGTAGTAGTAGTAGTAGTAGTAGTAGTAGTAGTAATAGTAGTAGTAGTAGTAGTAGTAGTAGTAGTAGTAGTAGTAGTAGTAGTTGTAGTAGTAGTAGTAGTAGTAGTAGTAGTAGTAGTAGTAGTAGTAGTAGTAGTAGTAGTAGTAATAGTAGTAGTAGTAGTGGTATCGTTAATATCATCATTATTATTATTATTATTATTATTATTATTATTATTATTATTATATCATCATCATCATCATCATCATCACCAACATCATCATCATCATTATATTATATTACATTACATTACATTATATCTTATTATATATGTGGCAAATTGTGGTTTCTGTAGCGCTAGGGCTCCAAATCCTCTGGACCAATCGCCACTACATTTTGCATGGTGCTTAAAATTGATACGAATACAGTTTGTGTGTATTATAAGATTGGTAGCCATTTTTATGATTTGATTGGAAAATCACAAATTTGTTTCGTCAAATCCCATCGAAAAAGACGCCATTATCTTTAGCACGTGGTTTGTGTGAAAAGCTTCCGGTTAGCGAGTGTAACAATGAGGTGGGAGTACTTGCGTTAAATCGATGCCAGCCGGTGACAAGGAATTTACCCAATGGAAACCGTACGGTGCTCTTATTGGTTAACCAACCAGCGGCCTCGATGAGAAAAATATCCGCCATTTTGCTGTTGGCTGGGAATCGCGTTACTATAGTAAACAAGCGCTGATCTTTTAAATTGTTTCTGTTGTTTATGTGTGTAGTGATGACTCTCTCACACTCAATTTCAATGCCGAAAGAGGAATTCCCGCACACAAGAAAGGGGAATTGGGGTGGTATTTGGCATACATATTGTATAGTATCTAGTTCTAAATAGATAACTGATTAGAATTATATTATGATATATAAACAAAATGCCAAATACAATTCCGAAGTTTCCTTATTTCAAATGAAGTAAAGCTCCAAAACCTAATGGTAGTGATTGTAGTACTGAGTGTTAGTGAGGTGATGTTGTGTTGTTGGTGGTTGTAGTTGTAGTAGTAATAGTGATGATGATGTGGTGGTGTGATGATTGTAGTTGTAGTAGTAGTGGTAGTGATGATGATGTGGTGGTGGTTGTAGTAGTAGTGGTAATGGTAATGATATGGTGGTGGTGGTGGTTGTAGTAGCAGTGGTCGTGATGATGATGTGGTGGTGGTGTTTGTAGTAGTAGTGGTAATGATGCGGCTATGTGGTCTAGTAGTATGACACTCGCTTCCGGATCGGAAGGTCCTGGGTTCGAGCCTCGCGCTCGGCGCATAGTTGAGTCCTTGGAAAAGGCTCTTTACTCACATTCTCTCACCGTACTCAGGTGTAAAATGAGTACCTGGCCGTTAACAGAGTTGTCTTTGTCCGAATAATTGTAATATCGCCTAACAGGCGTCATGTCCCGTCCTACATGTTAAATGTTGACCAGGGACCCCTTGTAACGCGCTTTGAGCACATTTAGTAGATATTGCACTATATAAAGCTCAATTAAAAAAAAAAAATATTTCAATGATGATGATATGGTGGTGGTGGTTGCAGTAGTAGTAGTGGTAGTGATGATAATGTGGTGGTGGTTGTAGTTGTAGTAGTAGTGATAGTGATGATGGTGTGGTGGTGGTTGTAGTAGTAGTGGTAGTGATGATGATGTGATTGTGGTGGTTGTAGTAGTAGTTGTAATGGTGATGATATGGTGGTAGTGGTGGTTGCAGTAGTAGTGGTAGTGATGACGATGTGGTTGTGGTGGTTGTAGTAGTAGTGGTAATGGTAATGATATGGTGGTAGTGGTAGTTGTAGTAGTAGTGGTAATGGTAATGATATGGTGGTGGTTGTAGTAGTAGTGGTCGTGATGACGATGTGGTTGTGGTGGTTGTAGTAGTAGTGGTAGTGATGCTATTGTGGTGGTGGTTGTAGTAGTTGAGGTAGTGATGTGGTGGTGGTTGTAGTAGTAGTGGTGGTGGTGGTTGTGGTAGTAGTGGTAATGATGATGATATGGTGGTGGTGGTTGTAGTAGTAGTGGTAATGGTAATGATATGGTGGTGGTTGTAGTAGTAGTGGTCGTGATGACGATGTGGTTGTGGTGGTTGTAGTAGTAGTGGTAGTGATGCTATGTGGTGGTGGTGGTTGTAGTAGTTGAGGTAGTGATGTGGTGGTGGTTGTAGTAGTAGTGGTGGTGGTGGTTGTGGTAGTAGTGGTAATGATGATGATATGGTGGTGGTGGTTGCAGTAGTAGTGGTAGTGATGACGATGTGGTTGTGGTGATTGTAGTAGTGGTAGTGATGATGATGTGCTGGTGGTGGTGTAGTAGTAGTGGTAGTGATAATGATGTGGGCTGGTGGTTGTAGTAGTAGTGTTAGTGATGATATTGTGGTGGTGGTTGTAGTAGTAGATGATGTGGTGGTTGGAAAACACATTACAGGTTATTATAATACATGATTACACACATTCTCTAACTTCATTTTTTGACAGCTTCGTTGTGCCATAAATAGACGCAACAGTTCTGAAACATTTTATTGTGGATTTTGATATTGTTTGTTGTTTTTCTTGTGTCGTTATGTTGACATAGATACCGAATGAATGGTAATTACTACATTCTCAGCCAACAACAAAATGGCGCTGAATGCTTTCATTGGTGGACACTTTTTAGGCTTCGTACGTATTCTCATTCGTTTAATTCTATGGCCGGTGACCAACACATCATTGATTGGGTAGAAGGGTTTATTAGATCTGGCGGAACGTACTTTGCGATAGACTAGCGTCCTATTCCAAGGATAGCAAGCAATTACTAATGACCGTTTCACGCTGTAGAAACCAGTATAAACTCTGGCTTCATGGGCCTCATGGCTCATGGGCCTCGTGGCTCGGAAGGACTACTTTTAAAAATATTTTTAGCGGATATTGCTCAAGTCAGGCGTTATATTATATCAAATCGAGGGATTTACAGCGGGATTTGAGATATTAAATTGTTCATGCAAAATAACTTTCGTAGAACATCTACATGTAATGTAAATTTAAGATTTTTCTTCACTTTTTATTTTACTATAATATGCGTCAGAGCATGATATAATCAGTCGGAAGGTGAAAATTTTGGATTTGCATTTTTAAAAAATCATTTTCTGAAAGTATATGCTCCCCAGAGCATTTTAATCTTTATTTGAAGTAAATCGGGTGATTTTTCATGAACTAACCTTGGCAATATCTCAGTTCAAACCTTTTCACCACCCGACTGATTATGTCATTCACTGTACTGCCCTAACCAACAAAAGGACAGTATCTGGGCTAACCCAGATCCAGCCAGTTTTGCCGCAATCGACACATTTAGTTTTTTTCATTCATAACTCTTTAATTCTATTACATAGTGGAAGGCATCTAACATCAAATAATAGCAATGATGAATTGCGTTTTTCTGTTAGTCGGCGATTTCATTGATGTAATATGTTGCGTAATATTTTGAGATACTGTACTTTCTTGGTTAAAGCCATGCAAATAACTCTACCTGTAACCAACAAAAGGACAGTATCTTATACGCCCGTCTCACATATTTACTATTTTTGACCCCCAAGTATTCACGAAGATCTGATCAAAAACAAGACTTCCAACACACCATTGATAACCAGTGCCATAAACAACCACCCTACCTCAGTGCTCACTGTCATCAGAAATTTTGTATCTGCCTGGGATGAAAAACTAGCCAATAAAACAAAATACGGCTCACGTGAGTACATCGGTTATGACAGAAGTACACTCATTTGCAGGTCTGATAACCGGAGTTCGTAATACTGGGCTCATTGTTGTAATGGAAATCTCAAAAATTAATTATAAAATGACGCAAAATATTGTCAATTACAACAGTGTTAAACCAGGCCCATAAATGGGTTCGGATGTCAGACCTGCAACACGTCGGTTAAGACTGTAGAAAAACGTATAGAAAAATGTATATTTTCATACACCATGCCCAGCGCTCCTCACAATACTTTTTTTAGAATTTGCGTAACCACTCTTTTCTAGATCACTGAGTCTCTTGTTTTTTTATATTGTAGATTGAATTGATGCTGTGCATTTAGCTAAAATTAGCACAACACCCACCGTGGATATAACATACCATGAAACCTTAAAAAAAAAAATAAAATAAAATAAAAAAAATATATATATATATATATATATATAAATATATATATATATATATATATATATATATATATATATATATATATATATATATATATATATATATATATTGAATCGTGTTTGATACAAATATGGTACGAAAAGTGCTCGACATGTAGCAATGGAGCGAATTATTATTTTAATATTTACCACAATGTTTGAGTCAGTCTACATCGATGTTTCAGGCCTAATCAGCCATCGTCAGGACTGTGTGTTACATGAGTTTGGTTTGTTGACTGTTGTTGTTTGTTGAAGTGGTTCCGGTTTGTAGTTGATTAATAAGAACTTCTGGCGATGTGGACACGTATAGTACATCTCATTTTTCGTGTTGAGTGTGGCTTCATGAGGGTGTTTGATTATAGTATATTTCTCTTCCAGGCATAAGCTACATTGTTTTGATGTTGGTGTGTATCCTGTTGCTTTAGATAAAATTTTCCATGAAATGTTGTGGTCTAGTTTGTTGTCTTTTAATTTCCAAATATGTTCGCTGAGTTTTGTGGATGTTTTTTTGTTAGTGTTTCTAAATGTTGAGGTGTTTTATATATATATATATATATATATATATATATATATATATATATATATATATATATATATATATATATATATATATATATATATATATATACAAGGTACAGTGGATTTTTAAAATTATTATTTAACATTTACATTTTTATAATCTTGATTTTCAGGATTAGGAGAGTTCCTGAAAAAAGGGAAAACGTCCGTATTCCCCACTAGAGATGACCTTTACCGTGCCAGTGCTGTGATCACGTTCTTGGAACACGTTTACAACATCAGCAAGGATGACATCGTCAAAGGAAATATCTTAGGACATCAAGGGACGCCACTCAATGCAGCCGATTGCCATTACATTGGTAAGAAATAATTTGATTATGTCCCTTGAACCCCTTGCAAATTTGAGAGAGCAAAAGTAAAATCCAATCAGCCAATAGTGAAGTAAAAGGAATTGGGTAGCTGAGTCTATTTGATCTGACGGAAAGTACTTTGCGACAGACTATCGCCCTGACAAAAGCGCAGCAAGCAATTTTTTTCTCCGTTTAACGTTAAAGAAACAGGGATAAACTGCGGCCCCTTGGGCCTTAAGGTTCTTGGGGACCAGAATCAGACTAGGGGGTCCATGGAGCTTTATAGCGTCACAAATACTCTGTAATGGTTTAGATATTTTAAAAATCAACATTGTTATTGTAAGCTAGGTTCACGTGATTTTCAGGTCTGACACCCGAACGCATTTATGGGCTTGATTTGACAGTGTTCTAATCGAAACTTTTTTTCATTGGTTTGAGAGTATTTCTGGGGGTCCCCATATCTCAGTTGGTCGAGCACTCGCTTCACACGCAAAGCGACCGAGATCGATCCCGGGACTACTACTACTACTACTACTAACTACTACTTACTACTACTACTACTACTACTAACTACTATACTACATACTACGATATACTACTACTACTACTACTACTACTATACTACTACTACTACTACTACTACTACTACTACTACTACTACTACTACTACTACTACTACTCTACTACTACTACTACTACTACTACTACTACTACTACTACTACTACTACTACTACTATACTACTACTACTACTACTACTACACTACGACTACTATACTACTACATACTACACTACTACTACTACTACTACTACTACTACTACTACTACTACTACTACTATTACTACTACTACTACTACTACTACTACTACTACTACACTACTACTACTACTATACTACTACTACTACTACTACTACTACTACTACTACACTACTACTACTACTACAATGTACGACTACTATTACTACTACCACTACTACTGCTACTACTACTACTACTACTACTACTACTACTACTACTACTACTACTACTACTACTACTACTATACTACTACTACTACTAATCTACTATACTACTATACTACTACTACTACTACTACTACTACTACTACTACTACTACTACTACTACTACTACTACTACTACTACTACTACTACTACTACTACTACTACTACTACTACTACTATAACTGCTGCTGCTGCTGTTCAGTCTTCACCTTTTATAACTCCACTCTAGGTAAAGTATCTATGGAGGCCATGATGCTGGATGATGCTGAGGAGTGGATGAGAATTGCTCTGAAGTCCTTTGATCTCTCCTCCAAGGAAATCAATAAAATTGCCACATACAATGTCACCGACGCCATGGCTATTCTGGGAAGAATCTTATATGCGGTGAGAACTGTAATTTATAATTATTGTTTTCTAACTCCCGATTGGTTCAACAGTCGTGACGTCACTTCCCTCGTAATGACGCATATTAACTGGTTCTAAATTATCGGAACAATGGCGGACGCCATGAAATAATTCTCCGACGAGTATAAGAGTGTAATCAGAGGAGAAAATCATTATAAATCTGATCATGTTTTGACTTTTATACATTCTGATCACATGACATGTGTCAAATTCTAACCAGCATGAAGAATAAAAAGTGGGACCCATGGTCCCAAAAAGGAATTATGTTGGGGTAATTTATATGCTAGGGGGTCCCGATAGCTCAGTTGGTAGAGCACTCATTTCACACGCACAGGGACCAAAATCAATCCCGGGTGCAGTCAATGTTTTTTTTTGTCTGCCCCCCCCCCCCCTCTGTCCACGCAGAAGTGATTGGGTAGCCAGGTCTCTTAGACATGGCGGGAAGTACTTTGCGATAGACTAGCGTCCTATCCAAAGGGTAGCGAGCAATTGCTGGTATCAGTTTCACGCTATAGAAACCGGGAGTAACTCCGGCTCTATGGGCCTGGTGGCTCTGAAGGGACTACTACAATTTATATGCTTGATATTGTAATTTTTAGCAACAATGCCACTCACCTTACTTTTTACTTATCCTCTTGGTGCTTCAGTTACACATAAAGCCCCCCATAGACGCCGACATCCGCTGGTAGCGGGACGCATGACCTATCGCTTTGACCCCATCCCTGCGTTTATCGCAGATGATTTTTGCCCACATACGGGGAGATATTTTTTTTAGGCGATCGGCGATCGGGGGCGTGGCAGTATAAAAAAGTGGACAATTTTTTTCGGATTTTCGCTGTTTTCACGTCGGATTCGTGATCAGCGTCAAATTTACAATAGGTTTGATACTAAGAACTGTGTGTTTACTCCAAAAATTGGTGGAATTAGAAATAAATTTTAATTAATAGTGAGGCTATGTGGCCGACAGAACCGATCCCAGTTACTGTCTGTTATTCTATCTTTCGTCTTGCCACAATAGTGATTACTTCTCACTAAATTATATCAATTAGACTGTTGAAGGAACGAAATTGACATCATTCCACTCTTTGTTATTGTATTAAGGCAGTCATTTTGGTAATTAGTTCTCACTAAATTATATCAATCAGACTTTTAACGTTCAAGGTTACTCGTAGTTTTGTATGACGGTACATTATTTCCGACTGGTGGATGTTGCGAGCATTTTACCTAAACTCATAGCATCAATAACCGTCCAAGATATTCGCATCATATGTAGCAATAGCTATAATAATCTAACATGTCGAGAGAGAGAGAGAGAGAGAGAGAGAGAGAGAGAGAGAGAGAGAGAGAGAGAGAAAGAGAGAGGAGAGAAGAGAAAGAGAAAGAGAGAAAAATTTACTTGCGCTATATATACCGCTATATTCAATAAAGGTGCTCAAATCACTTTATAAGGGTCTTTGGCCAACATAAAAACATGTTAGACGAGACATGACTGTTAAGCGATATTGCAATTGTTTCCCGACAGAGACGACGCTGTAAACAGCGAGGTACTCATTTTAACAGTGAACAAGGTGAGAGAATGCGAGTAAAGAGCCTTTTCCAAGGACTCAATTATGCGCCACTCAGAGCGGGACTCGAATCCAGTACCGTCCGATCCAAAGGCGAGTGTCATTTCACAAGATCACATGCATAGCCGCACAAAAAAGTGATGAGAGAATAGATTCATATGTATTGAAGGAGGAGAGAGCGGATGGAGTGAGTAAAGTTCTTGGATATTTATAGAAGGAACCAAATTAACGTCACTCATCTCATTGTTATTGTTTTTTGACACCCATTTTTATGATTAGTTCTCATTAAAATATATCAGACTATAACGTTCAAGGTTCCATGTAGATCTTTGGGCTGGAGTGATATTTATGGCTGGCGGACTTTGTGAGTATTTTAATTTAACACAGAGCATCAATAGAAGGAATGAATTTGACGTTAGTCAACCCGTTGTTATTGCTTTTAGACAGCATTTTATAATTAACTTATCACTAAGTTATATCAATCAGACAATGAACGTTCGCGTTTGCAGTTTTGTGTGTTAATATGTTATACCCCGATGGAGATGTCGTGAGTATTTTTCCAATACGCATAACATCAATACATTTGCAATCCGATTTAAGTTTAAAAGTAACGTAGACCACGGAAATTTTTCCATTTTGTGGACAATAAAGATTTTTTATTTATCGTCAATTATTATTATTATTATTATTATTATTATTATTATTATTATTATTATTATTATTATTATTATTATTATTATTATTATTATTATTATTATTATTATTATTATTATTATTATTATTATTATTATTATTATTATTATTATTATTATTATTATTATTATTATTATTATTATTATTATTATTTTATTATTATTTATAAAACAAATCGACAGTGTTCCCGTGGCAGGTTAAACGGGTACTCCTCGGGACTACTCGCATTCGCACCCCCCCCCCCCCCCCACCACCACCACCACCACCACACACACGCACACAGCTCTTTTCTTTTTCTTTTTTTTTTTTTTTTGGGGGGGGGGGGGGGGGGCGTTGTTTGTAGATTATAATTCAAGGTTACAATGCCCACCCCATTCCAAGGCTTTTTGGCATCTGCCAATCCCAAATGTCTGTGTCAAGGTCGACCGTCATGTCGCGTCAACGGGTGAGGAGGAAAAAAAAAAAAAAAGAACTGGCATATTATTATATCATTACATTGAAAATTATGAAAACTATTTTTTATTTTGTATGAAATCCTTTATAAGTTTTACGATGAACAAGAACGAAACTTTTGCCATCTACCTCTTCCTGGCGCAACATTTATAAAAATATTATTAAAAAAAAATAATAACACAGCATTTATTTGGCGCAATATCCACGTGCTCAAAGCGCTTTACAAGGGGTCCCAAGGCAACAGCAATATTAGACTTGAAAGACGAGACATGACGCCTGTCAGGCGATGTGACATTTTTTCCCAACAAAGACAACGAACGGCCATGTTCTCATTTTACACCTGAGTACGGTGAGAGAATGTGAGTAAAGAGCCTTTTCCAATGACTCAACTCTGCGCCACTCAGAGCGGGTCTCGAAACCTGAACCTTCCGATCCGAAAGCGAGAGTCATACCACTTGATCCATCACAAAACAGGGAGGGGCACTTTTCTGTCGGCCACATAGCCTCAATATTAATTAAAATTTATTTCTAATTTCATCAATTTTTGGAGTAAAAACATAGTTCTTGGTATCAAACCTATTGTAAATTCGACGCTGATCACGAATCTGACGTCAAAACAGCGAAAATCCGAAAAAAATTGTCCAATTTTTTATACTGCCACGCCCCCGATCGCCAATCACCTCGAAAAATATTGAGCAAAGCGGGCTGTGCGGGCGATCGACCGTACCTAGGTTTATCGGCCAGGTATTTGGCCACACACATTGCGTTTTCACCCCGGTTTGCCTGATCGTGGTTCGGACGCCTATCAAAACCGTGCGTGTATGGAGCCTTTAAGGCCGACGTAGTAGATCTTCAACCGTTTGCTGCCATCTTTGACATTAATTTCTCCCGACGCCCACTTCTGGGTCTTCATGTCAGGGTCCTTCTCCCAGTCTCCAAGGGTCTCCCTCCCTTCCTTGTTCCCTGTGGGGACCATCTGAGGGCGACCCTTGGTATAGTACCATTGTTGATCCGAAGGACATGAGCAGTTCACCTCTATCTTCCTCTCTTTACAAGAAGGGACACAGGCTCAATGCGAACATTCTTTTAATAGGATTCAATAGTCTGATGTCACGTGCGCCCAGCAACGAGCAGCTTGGATCTAAACGAAGGAAATCGGTAATTTTTATTCTTCATGCTGGCTAGAACTTTTTCACATGTCATGTGATCAGAACGCATAAAAGTCAAAACATGATCAGATTTATTATGTTTTACACCTCTGGATACACTTTTACGCTCATCGGAGAAGTATTTCATAAGAGCGTCCGCCATTGTTCCGATAGTTTAGAACCAGTTACTAAGTTACTATGCGTCGTTACGAAGGGAAGTGAAGTCACGACTGTTGAAGCGTATTATTATAGAGGATAATGAATGCAGTTTCTTGACGATATGAAAGAATTGGGCCTGGAAGAGAACGGTGCTATTAACCGAGATGCATGGAGATGCAAAATGCGGGATAAGCTGAAAGAAGAAGGAGCAGAAGAAGAATGAATACAGTTACTTAAAAAGCTGTTAAGTAATCTTGATATTAAAATATTATTATGTCGTATTTCTGATCACTTTGAACTTGGATTTTCCTTTTTATAAAAAGTAGACTTTCAGAGCTATAAGTACGCACATGGAGCCGGAGTTTATCCCGGTTTACTACTACTACTACTACTACTACTACTACTACTACTACTACTACTACTACTACTACTACTACTACTACGACTACTACTACTACTACTACTACTACTACTACTACTACTACTACTACTACTACTACTACTACTGTACTACTAATTCTGCTACTATGGGTCAGCGTGGCTCCGCGGTAAGGTCATTGCTTCGTACCGAAAAGAGTTCGAATAACCCGCTGTGCCGTGTGGCATTGAACAAAACACCTCGCCCTAGCTCAGTTTGCCGAGCTGCACTGCGACTGACGCCTGGCTTATTCCAGTCTTCTCTTGAAATAGACGATAGAGACAAAATTCCCCTCTGGGATGAATAAAGGGAATTTATTTATCTGATTATATATTTCTTTATTTCATTATTATGTAGCGTGAAACGCACAACAGTAAATGCTTGCTACCCTTTGGATAGGACGGCTATCTATCATAAAGTACTTTCCGCCAGATCTAACTGCGCCAGCTATCCAATCACTAATGGATGAATGGAATCGGAAGGGGGGGGGGGGGGGGGGGGGCGGGGTTCAGAAAGAAATCTCGACTTTACTCGGAATTGATCTTTGTTCTTTTGTATGTGTTCTATCAACTCAGTAATCAATATATATATATATATATATATGTAAACATTTTATTTTTTACTTTCAGAAAGGAAAAAGAGATGAAGCATTGGACTTGTTAGAGAAGGCATCAAATATCGGTACGTATGAATTTTTAAAACTCTACATTGTCGATTTATTTAAACCCTTATCTACTTGTTGTTTTTGTTTATTGTTGTTTTTGTTTTTTGTTGTTTGTTTGTTTGTTTGTTTGTTTGTTTGTCTTTTGGGGGGGGGGTGGAGTCATGATGGTATGTTAATTGTTCTGCACGAGATTCAAATATTCGATCCATAAGGCAGGTCTCAAATCGAATGTGATATCACTGGATAACAACTCCATCGCTTTCTACACGTTGAGCGGCTTCGTGGCCGTGTGGTACGTGTGACACTCGCCTTCAAACCAGTAGGTTCCGAGTTCAAGTCCCGTTCTACATCCTTGGAAAAGGCTCTTTACTCACGTTTTCTCACTGCACCCAAGTGTAAAATGAGTACGTGACCGTGAACAGTAGTGTATCTGACGAATATAAAAAGGCGTAATCTCTTCTTCAGGCTCCATGTCTCTTCATACATCTTAAGTGATGCTGATTGATGTGTGCGGCTATGTGGTCTTGTGGTATGACACTCGCTTTTGGATCGGAAGGTCCTGGGTTCGAACCTCGCTCAGCGCATAGTTGAGGCCAGGAAAAGGATCTTTACTCACATTCTCTCACCGTATTCAGGTGTAAAATGAGTACCTGACAGTTACCAGCGTTGTCTCTGTCCGAAAAAAAAAATTAATATCGCCTCTCAGCCGTCATGTCCCATCCTACATGTTAACTGTTGCAGTTGGTCAGGGACAGCTTGTAAAGCGCTTTGAGCACGTTTAGTGGATATTGCGCTCTATAAAAGCTTAAATTTTTAAATAACCGCTTTGAACACGTTTGGTGAATATATTGCACTATATAAATGCTCAATATTTTTTTCTTTGTTTTGTTTGGGTTTTTTTTTTTTTGGTTTTTTTTTTAAACCTCAGATCCGGACAACATTTATCTGCACAACATGTTCCTGACCCATCGATACGGCAAGAAAGTGACCCTTGTGAAGTCGAAGGAGGTGGACCCCATTAGGAAAGAGTTTTTTGAGGACTGCCGTAATCTGAACGCTGGGAAATCTCTTGGAAGTCGGGTATGAATTGAAGAGTGTTTTTTTTTTGTGCGGCTATGTGGTCTTGTGGTATGACACTCGCTTTCGGATCGGAAGATCCTGGGCTCGAGCCTCGCTCGGCGCATAGTTGAGTCCTTGGAAAAGGCTCTTTATTCACATTCTCTCACCGATCGTACTGAGGTGTAACACGAATACCTGGCCGTTAACAGTTTTGTCTCTGTCGGAAAAATGTTACATCGCCTAGCAGGCGTCATGTCTCGTTATATATGTTACGAGTTGCTGTTGGGTATGGACCCCTTTTAAAGCGCTTTGAGCACGTTTAGAGGATATTGCGTTATATAAATGCTCCACCTTTTTTCTTTTCCTTTTTTTTTTCAAAAACTCCCTAACTCGGTTTTTCCCATTTTGAGATTTTGAGGATTATTTCCCCTACATTTTCTCATTCGGTCTATTATTCTATCACCTTGTAACTTTAAATTCACACAAATCTAAGGGAATTCTTGTGAAATTTGTTTCTTAAAATAATATAATTTACATTTCAATTTATCTCATGGATGGAAAGTCTCAAAAAGTAGAAAAATGGACTTGAGGAGTTTTGGAAAACCAACCTTCAATTATTTATCATAATTAATTGCTTGAATATGATATCCATTGCTTTAAAAGCGGCTATGCGGTCTAGTGGTATAACAGTGTTGTCTCTGTCCGAAAAAAATGTAATATCGCCTAAAGTCATGTCCCGTCCTACCTGTTAAATGTTGCTGTTGGACAGGGACACCTTTTAAAGCGCTTTGAGCACGTTTAGTGGATATTGCGCTAAATAAAAGCTCAATTATGTTTTTTAACTGCTGCCTTCCGCCCGACATTGTATGATACCGTCAAGGAGAGAACGGTGGGGGCATGCCTGAAGCCTGGGATCGTGAAAATACTAATAAAAGAGTGAAAATGGAGAGGCTTCTGGTAGGAGCAATACCTACAGACATGGACGTTTCGGGTACAAATTCTTCGTCAGCACAACAATACATAAATTAACGTGGAATACAAATAAATTAAAAGTCAATTTGTATCGTCTGTTATATTGTATTTTATTTTATTTGTCTTCCACGTAAATTTGTTTATTATTGTGATGACGAAGGGTTTGTACCCGAAACACCCATTTCTTTATTATTCTCATCCGAAGCCTCTCCATTATCACTCTTTCGTTAGTATTTTTAAGATACCGTCACCAAGGCATTATTATATTATTGTTATTATTATTATTATTATTATTATTATAATTATTATTATTATTATTATTATTATTATTATTATTATTATTATTACTATTATTATTTGATATAGCGCCAGTATCGACAAATAGTGCTCAGAGGTGCTTTACAATAGTTTATTTTATTATCACACATGTTCATTCACTCGACTACAAAATCACTACAACAGTCACACACATATCTTGTTCTAAGTTCACATAGAATCATGATAAGCAGAATAGAAAAGATCGGTTTTTAGATGCCGTTTGAAGACTGGTTGACTTTCACATTGTCTGGTTTTAGGTGGTAAAGAATTCCATACGATTGGAGCCGAAAATGCAAAACCACGCCCAGCAAACATTGTTCTTGGGATGTCTTTCTCCATTAGCGAAGAACTGCCGGATCTCAGAGATCGAGTTGGTTTTTATTCCCCGACAAGGTATTCAAGATAATCAGGCGATATATGGTGAAGGCAAATGTAAGCAAAACATGCGATTCCAGGAAGAGGAGATTTACGAGTAGATAATCCATCAAAAGTCTGGTGTCAACAGGATTATCACCCATGATGACCAAAGTCAGCATGTCTAGGATTAATAATCTTGCCAAAGGAATATAAAAAACGTGTTTGAGGTAGGGCTCGAACCCAATGCCTTCAGGGTCACAGTGCAATGCCTTAACCACTCGGCAATCTCGCCCCACGATCATTGAAATAACACTGAGTGAGAGAGAGAGAGACAGCCATTTTCATAGAACATGATATTTATTATGTGCGGCTATGTGGTATGACACTCGCTTTCGGATCGGAAGGTCCTGGGTTCAAGCCTCGTTCGGCGCATAGTTGAGTCCTTGGAGAAGACTCTTTACTCACATTATCTCACCGTACTCAGGTGTAAAATGAGTACCTGTCCCTTAACCACGTTGTCTCTGTCCGAAAAAATTGTAATATCGCCTAACAGACGTCATGTCCCGTCCTACGTGTTAAATGTTGCTGTTGGCCAGGGACCCCTTGTAAAGCGCTTTGAGCACGTTTAGTGGATGTTGCTCTATATAAAAGCTCATTTGTTGTTTTTTTTCTTTTTTGATGTTTCACAGATCAACCCGCCCCTATCACCGAGATGCAGATACAAATTCAGTCACAAAACACCCTATTGGAGATACCGTGAAGAGATTGTCAACACCCATCCGTTCATCACAATCATTCATGACTTTTTAGGAAAGGACAAGATAGCGACTCTAATCGACACCGCCCATGAAAGGGTAAGTGAGACATTTACTGCGGCTATGTGGTCTTGTGGTATGACACTCGCTTTCGGATCGTAAGGTCCTGGGTTCGAGCCTCGCTCGGCGCATAGTTGAGTCCTTGGAGAAGGCTCTTTACTCACATTCTCTCACCGTACTCAGGTGCAAAATGAGTACCTGGCCGTTACCAGCGTTGTCTCTGTTCGAAAAAAAAATGTAACATCGTCTCAAACCGCCATGTCCCGTCCTAAATGTTAAATGTTGCTGTTGGACAGGAACCCCTTGTAAAGCGCTTTGAGCACATTTAGTGGATATTGCACAGAATAAAAGCTCCATTTTTTAAAAGCTCCATTTTTAGCAATTCACGAAAATCGTCCTACCTGACTAGGAATTGAACCTCAGCCCTTTTGATTGCGGATCACATTACACACCGGGAGGATTAACTTTCTCCTTACTGATCATTTCCAGAATTTTCCCAAAATCGCAGGCTTACCCAGTAGAAAAATGGATTGTTTAAACTCAAGCAAGCTCTCTACAAAACAACTTTGTATTCTTATTAATTAAATATAGACCATTCTTCAAAGTTTGTGATGTACAACATACTCTGAATAAGAAAAAATGTATATTGTGTCGTAACAAATGTGACGATTTTGCTGTAGGTGGTAAGGAGAGGGTTAATCTAACTTTAGTTTTCAAAAAGTAAATTTTAAAAGCAACGGATACATCTATTATCTGGGGACGACATGCACATATTTGCAGGTCTGATAGCCGGACACAATTATGGGGGCCTGATTTAACATTGTTGTAATGGACACTATTTTGCGTTGGTTTGAGAGAATTTCCATTACAATAATAAGCCCATAACAATTTTTGGTTATCAGACCTGCAAATAAGTACACGTTGTCGGGGGGACATAATATTATCTGACGAACGTATTTCATAATTTGTAAATCTGTATATTATATCCACAGTAATTATATTAATTTAATATCCTTTTTTACAACTGAGAGAAACTAAAGTTTTGTTTATCAAGATAAATATTCCATAATTACAATCTAAAAATTTAGTGATTCTATTATAATCGACGTGTATCAACGTGTACATATATGCAGGTCTGGCATCCGAACCCACATGGGCCTAGTTTAACATTGTTGTAATGGACAATATTTTGCGTCATTTTTTGAGATTTCCATTACAACAATGAGCCCATAAGGAATTGGGTTATCAGACGTGCAAGTAAGTGTTCGTCGATTATCATCAATAATATAGATAAAATTAAAACTATAACATGAGAAACTGTCGTATGAATGCTGGCATCCATCTATTATTTTTTTCTTCTGAATCTTCCTGCCCATCACAGATGTTCAATGAGGGAACTTTACCCGGGGGCCAGAGCGGACAATTGTGGCAAAGCAAATTGTAAGTAACTAAAAATAGATAGAACGAAGTACTAACAACTATATGTTTTGTCTGATTGATATAATTTAGTGAGAGCTAATCACCAAAATGGCTATCTAAAGATAACAACAAAGATGAGAGTGACGTCAATCTCGCTCCTTCGAGTTCAAGAATTCGGATGTTCTTGTGATTTTTACGTAACACAGACGACGTGCGTTTTGAAATGAGTCGAAAGAATGTCTTCAATAGATAGTGTGCGCTTGGCTAAGAAACTCACAATATTACAATCCTGAAGTAAAACTGACCAACACACAAAACTATGTGCAACCATGAACTTTTATAGATAGACGTCTAGTATGCGCTTGGCTTAGAAAATCACAACATTATCATCCGGAAGTATAACGGACCAACACACAAAACTATGTGTAACCATAAACGTTTATAGTCTGGTTAATACAGTTTAGTGAGAATTACTCATAAACGCGGATGACAAAAGAAAACAACAACAAAGAACTGAGTGACGTCAACTCCATTGTATCTTTATTATTCCAGCCGCACCATCATGGATTTTGTCAACCCCAGCATAAAGGACATCTCCTTACGTGTGGGCTACGTCACGGGGCTTGGTATCAGGCAGAGGAAAGGCAAACTCAGTCTCGGTGAACCCGTGCATGTAAGTTCAAGTTAAGTTCGTGTTCTTAACAATTCTCCACTAATTTGTTCTTCCTCTTACATATCGGTCGTTTTGTTTGTTTTTTGTTGTTGTTTTTTGGTCTAGTTTTTTTTTCTTATCAATTATTTTTCGAATTCAGCAATAATATAACATATACCACAATTATTTTATTTTTTTTTTGGTTTGTTTTTGATTTAACGATGAATTTATTTCTCAATCGAGACTTTAAATACCTTGGTGTAATTATAGATAACAGTCTAAGATTTGAATCGCACACCAAAAATGTCATCAAAAAATGTAACCAGCGCTTGTATATACTCAGAAAATTAAGGTCTTTCAATGTGAACAGAAAGACCATGATACAAATCTACAAGTCATTAATATTGAGTATCGTTTCGTTTGGCATCACAATGTGGTATGGAAGCTGTGGAACAAAAGAAAAATCCAAACTACATAGAACCCTCAGAGAGGCTTCAAAAATAATTAACACCGACCTTAGAAGCCTTGACACAACTTTTATTAATGCAGTTGAGAAGAAATCTTTTAACATTATCAACGAAAAGAGGCATCCGCTGAGCGAAAAATTCCAACTTCTGCGCTCCGGAAGACGGTATCTAGAAGCAAAATGTAGGACAAATCGACATAAGACAACCTTCATTCCAACCGCCATAAAATTAATTAACAAATCTTTTGTGGAAAAATGAGACAACCAATGAAAATAACGAGAAGCAGTGTCGTGAATCATCATCATCGACATTGCCGCCGTCGTTATCATCATCATCATCATCATCATCATCATCATCATCATCATCATCATCACAATCATTGCCATATTCTTCTTAATATAAGACACTATATTTATAATATGGTTATCTGCTGTCCCAGCAAATATATCGTATCGTTCTATCTGTCTGTCTGTGTGCCTGTATATATGTATGTATGTATGTATGTATGTATGTATGTATGTATGTATGTATGTATGTATGTATGTATGTATGTATGTATGAAGGCATGCATATACGATGATATGCTGGTTTGTATGTATGTCTGCATGTATGTATGTATGTATGTATATGTGTTTGTATGTACGCTCATTTCTTTTGTATACATGTGTAGAAACAATGTACAAGCGTGTATGTTAGTGTATGGCTGTGTCTGTATTTGTAAATGTGTTGATGTTCATACCATGAACCAAACTGAGCATTGTTTACCTCACATGAATTGCCTTTAATTTGGACAATAAAGATTATTATTATTATTATTATTATTATAAACCCGATGAAGAACTGAACATTTTTATAGTCTGACCGCATTGGGATCATTTCATTTTTTTGCCCCACAGATCATCGACTTTGGACCAGGAGGGACCTACACCCCGCACAGAGACTCCCACAAGGTTTGCCCATTTGATTACTTCCTTTTTGTGCTCACCTTCGGATCAGTAGGTCCCCGGTTCCATTCTCGTTTTTAAGAGCCGCAACTTGGAGTTCTTAGAAGAGGAGTAAAATTACTGCATATCATCTTCGGTTACAGTCATAATTGTCCCTCTCGTGAAAAAAACCCCATTGAAATAGTCTCACGGACGGCCTGGTTCATTCTATTTGTTACTCTCTCCTTAACGAACATTTTCAGGATTTTTCCAAAATATCATAGCTATTCAGCACAAAAATTGATTTCTTTACACTTTAACTCAGAAGCAAAAACAACATACTATTCATAATTTTGTGCAGAAAAAAAGCTTTACAAAACAGCTTCAATTTCTTATTGCTAGAGCAAATATTTTTCTCCAAATTTTGTGATTTACACAACAAATCTGAAAAAGAAAAATGTTAGTTGCATCGTATCGAATGTGACGATTTTCCTGTAGTTGCTAAGGAGAGGGTTAAGTGTTGTTCTTGGCCTGGATATTAATTCAGAAAAGTAAGTGGAGCAGGCACTTATGTTGATAACAACAAGAAATGAAGTGAGTTTGAAAGTGTCCGAAGACAACAGAGAATAAAAATTTCGCGTCGATGGGGGCTCAAACCGTAGCCATCGTTAACATAGAGCCTGACACAAGAACCCTCTAGGACTGGCAGTTTGGCGTCATTTTTTTTAGGTTTGTGTAGCGCCTAGTGAGTTGTCGTTAGTAGAGCTCATGGAAACAATTGAGTCCATTGGTTGAACTATTGAATACAACTCACGATCTGTTTCATTTTGTGGCAAAAGACTGGCATTTTGTCGTCATTTTTTGGTCAGTGTCAGGCTATAACTTTACGATGGGTACGCTCAAACCCGTGCGACCTTACTGGTACTACAACTCCACCTGGCAGGGGAGAGCCTGGCTCCACTGACTAAGCTATCCACCACTCCAAAAAAAGTGGTTTCAAACACTGAGGATAACTTTAATCCGTGTGAGGGAAAATTGTTGATTTTTAATGTTAACTATAGCCACTTCAATTTTTATCTCCTAAAAATTAAGAATTTTCAAATTTTCAAATAAGCAGGTCAGTAGTGGTCTTGTTAACTCACCCAACTCTAACACCGACTATATCCGTAGTTTACCCGGGTTACTTTTACCCCATGCCTATTTATTACATTTTTCTGAGACAAATTATAGGCGTTGTATCAAAGCTAATGTTTTTAGGGTTTTTTGCATGTTAATGGTAGTTGAATAAAACTATTTATGTATATGCTTATTTTTAATACATTTCTTTTCCAATTTTGAAAAGCAAAAATCTCTAGGATTGAGTTAGTTAAGGTTGCGTCTGGTTCTCATGAGAGAATAGAGAGGAAAAAACGAACAAGATATTGCGAATATATCATACCACTTCTTTAATATTTAATTAAGCATTTCCATAAACATAAACACGGTTGTCATTGCCAATAGTTGCTAGAAGTACCTACATAGGTAAAAGTTGATCTGATAAACAACATCACGATAGACGTGATTTGGTTGAAATTATGTATCGATTCAATGAATCTTTGCCTTACCTCTCTCCTTACCGGCCATTTTCCGGATTTTCCCCCAAACCTCACACCCAACCTCAAACACAAAAGCTGTCAGTTCTTGCTATACATATTTCTTTCTTTGCTAAACGAGCTCTTCATCACAGTGTTAATATTCTTTAACTATTGCAAACATTTTTGTTCAAATATTATGATGTACAAAAATGAAATCAGAATAAGAAAAATGTTGCCTGCATCGTAACGAATGTGACGATTTTCCTATAGGTGGTAAGGAAGGGGTTAATCTCTGGAGGAAGTGATAGATTCCTTCTTGTTTGATGAGGTACCTGGTGATTAACAAGAAAAAAAGGAGATATTTCGTTTCAATCGCGCATTTTTACTTTTTGACTGTGCTCAACATATTTCACATTACTTTATTTATTTAATTTAACGAAACCGAAATCCTATTTCACAAAGTACAAGTCTCCAAACAAAGCGGCCTCGCCTTTACGCTGAAATCCCGATACTCTCGTCGTTGTTACTTCTCGCTTGGTGCTGCTGCTATGTGGTCTTGTGTCGTAGAATGACAATCATCTTCGAATCAGAAGGTCCTGGGCTCAACATATTTCACAGTATTTCATTTATTTTAACGGAACCAAATTCCCATTTCACACAGTATTCAGCCCAAAAAGCGGGAGTTTATCCCTATTGAAACGGACAATAGCAATTGTTTGATTCCCTTTGAATAGAACGCGAAACTCCCACAAAGTACTTTCCATCAGATCTACCAGATCCAGTACCCCGCTTAGAGCGCTATAGGGCTATACTTAGACTTAGAGCGATATAAGAGATCCCTGATTTTTCTGTCCTTAATTTCTTAAAAAGCTCAAAGTATGATTCTTCTGGTTTCATTTCAACATTCGACATTGCCAATAGCTGGACCTAAACCCTGTAAGATAATAATTGTAAATGCATTACCCAAGGATAAAATGGTGTGGCTAGAACTTTCCGGTCACTGTTAATCATTAAGCCACAAACTGCGCTTTAAAATATTTGTATTTTTTTCCTACAAAAGTCGAAATATGGAACTGTTCAGTCAATAGATGCTGTGCGTTTAGTTTATTTGCTCACAGCATCCGCCAGCCAGGTATAACTTACCAACACACAATAATGTGTGCAACCTTTTACGTTTATACTCTGATTGATAGAAAATAGTGAGAAAAGCTTATAAAACTGTCTGGCTGAAAACAAAAACAAAGAACTGAGTGACGTCAATTTCGTTGCATCTATATGAAATATTATAACTCACTGTCAGATGTTGAATTCGCAGACTGGTGTGTTAGTCCATTTGGCAAAATCACTGAGGATATCTTCTCTCTGTTCGAACTCATGGGCAATATTTCTTCTTTCTCATTTTGGACTCCTATAGATATAGTTGCTTCTCGTGCTTTGTTCTTAAGATAGACATAAATAGCAAATTGGATATTAGAGAGGGTTTTAGAGGTTTACTGCGGGAGGGGGAGGGGGAAGGGGTTCGTATAGCTCAGTGGTAAAGCGATGACAGATGTAGAGTACAACCAATCTGTACGCGAATAAAGAAACAAAGATGGATTGTGTTCGGAAACGTGCTCCGACGAGATGAAAATATTCCAGCACAAACCTCGATGGATGATTACTTCAAACAATAAGCCAATTACCGAGGACGTACACCAACTTCACTTCCAACAACATTGAATCAAGATCTCAAAAAAAATCAAATATAGTTAGAAACAACACCCGAAGAACTGATTTCAACAACACAAGGAAACATCCAATTGCCTCAGTATGATGTTGCCTCAGTTGCCTCAATTGCCTCAGTAACACACATAATGACATTCAAAAGCTAAGAACACTTCCACTGGACAGAGTTTATGGAAAAAAATTTAGATTACTAACTGGATACTAGAAACAGACTGACAAACTCTAAGTAACACACACATTCACGGAAAGCGTCCAATGAGACAGGGCGGTCATATTCAATCATTCATTACAAGAAGCCGACTTTTTTTCTGATCCGTATGTCCACCCAATACTGACTGGGTAGCCGGAGAGTATGTGGCGAAAATGGAATCTTATCCGAAGTGCACGAGAGCAATAGGCTTCAGCAGTGTGACGTCACTTCTCTCGTAATGACGCAAAGTAACTTAGTAACAGGTTCTAAACTATCGGAACAATGGCGGACGCCCTTATGAAATACTTATTCGACGAGCATAAAAGTGTAACCATAGGAGAAAAACATTATAAATCTGATCTTGTTTTGACTTTTTTGCATTCTGATCACCTGATGTGAAAAAGTTCTAACCAGCATGAAGAAATAAAAAGTATCGATTTTCTTTGTTTAGAACCAAGCTGCTCGTTGCTGAGCGGACGTGACATCAGACTATTGAATCCTATTGCTATTGCCGGGTAACACAATAGACACCGGGATAAATGTTGTCTCAATGGGCCTTGTGGCTCTGGAGGACTATTTTTATCTATTTTCAAAGGATTGGTAGGGCAGGTAAATTGAATTTGTTTACATATAATGGTTATTGTGTGATATAAAAGATCTTATGTGTCGGCAGTTAGACAACGACAATGCTGCTTTTGTTTTGTTTTAAAAGGGTTTTATGGCACTTGCGACACATTTAGTTCATTTCAGCATCAGTAAAAAGGAAGGAAATGGGATAGTTGTAAAGGTTATAACTATACAGTTGAAAGCACACAGACAAAGTAAGACAAAGAAGTATGGTTCAAATAGGGAACAAATGTAGATTCCAAGAGCATATTATCATTGTGCATAGTTTGAGATCACCCAAGGCTCATCCTGACAAAAGCAAATCCCCCCACTAAGAGGAATACACTCAATGTTTACAAATCATTTGTTCAAAAGAAAAAAAAATACTGTACATAACAGAGAGATGATTTACAAAGAAAAAATATCATCTCCAAAAACTATAACTATACATTTGACTGTTTCCCTCCCAGCCAAAGACTCTGGCCAGGGTCAAAACTAAGCAACCTCGTTGCAAGACAAAGACAGATAACAATTGGAAAACAGATATAGGGGGATAGAAGACACAGAAAGTACCTCCCTGCCCACTACGAGAGGTCAGGAACCCCACCCAGAACGAAAATGCCAATATAAATAAAACATCATAATTTGAAAAGATTCGATTAAGTTTGGATTTTTTAAAAACCAGTTTACTGTTCTACTCTGGAAAAACAAGTATTTAACAATTTGGCCAGAAAACTTGTTCTTCAAATATTGATCGATTGAAATGATCTTCATCTTGGCAAAAACTCTCAAACTTCGGACTTCGCGAAGTCCCATGTTTGAGAGTTTTTGCCAAGACGAAGGTCATTTAAATCAATCGATATTTGAAGGGCGAGTTTTCTGGTGAAATTTTTAAATACATGCATGCTGTTCCAAAGTAGGTTGGTTCACTGTTTAAGAGCCGATAAAAGTGCACAACGAAGTTTTGGCAATTCATTAGTACATTTCATACACCTTACTCAAGAACTCACTTCACTGGATGCGTTCGATCGTTTACTAAAAAGCATTCTGATCATATGATCCGCCATGTTGATCTCCTCAAAAAATCTCTCACTGTCACTTCCGGTCTGCTGGTGTTGTGTATCAATACTTTAATTTTAGGCGATTTTTCTGTCTGATACTCTCAAACCAGTGCAAAATTTACTCAAATTACAACAATGATAAAACAAACCCTTGCTATGAGGCACTGTTCGAAGTGAACATATTTTGTAGGTCTGATATCCAGCCGCAATTATGGGCCTGTTTTAATATTATTGTAATGGACACTATTTTGTGTTGGTTTTAGAGAATTTCAATTACGACAACAAGACCATGCCAACTGGGTTATCAGACCTGTGAAAAGTGATCTGTTGAATGAGCGGAAATAGGATAAAATGAACTTTATAAAAAGAAAAGAAAGGCGCAAATATAAACTTATCAACAATTTGTATCTAAATAAACAATACACAATTCAGACTGGATTAAATTTTCGCGACCTTCTACGTAAAAGAACACTTATTTCAATGACGTCATCTCTTAAATGAAAAAAATAATCTTACCTAACTTATTTTTCATTGGTCATTATACTAGGGAAAAAAGTTTTTAAATGGGCAGTGAGCGACGTTTACATATATTCAGGTCTGACACCCGAAAGCAATCATGGGCCTAGTTTAACATTGTTTTAATGGACAATATTTTGCTTCATGTTTTAAAAAGATTTCCATTACAACAATGAGCCCATAATGAGTTAGGTTATCAGACCTTCAAATAAGTCCACGTCGGCTGTGAGACAATGAGCCATTGAAGACAGCTTATATGATTAATCGTCGATCTAGTTTTTTAGTTATTTATTTATGTTTTTACTGTTTTCTGTTGTTGGCTGAAGAAGTGCTTTGAGCCCGAAACGTTCCGTGTTTGGTATTTTGTTCTTTTTTTTTTTAAAGCTGTTATATTCATTTTTATATTTTACTTTTTACTGTCCAAAGCTTCTAGCACATTAGTATCACTTTAATACCTGGTTCACCCTTGCATAACACCATATTGATGCAACGGGTCACATCTAATCTTATTTGTGTAATCATTCACAGGTATATCACCCTGCTTATATGAGCCTTGACCAGGGAGCTAGACTAACAACATTCCACCTATTTGTAAGTAATTCATGATTATTCATTAGAATATGATCCACACAACAGTCATAGAATACCAGACAATTTTCTCATTAAAATTTCTGGCTACATAATATGTTGATAGATTAAGATAACCGCTAACTCATCAAAAAGTCTTTAACATGGCACTTCACGGTTATTTCACGGTTATTAAATAACATTGGTAGATGTAAATATGACCTCTCTAAATAATATCTGGAAAGACAAATCCATAGGGAAAAATTTGAAAATAAAGTTAGTAAAAGTATTGGTGTCGACAGTGATGACCTACGTCATGGTTGAAAATGTAAATACATTATATCATCTTGCGGCTATGTGGTCTAGTGGTATGACACTCGCTTTCGGATCGGAAGGTCCTGGGTTCGAGCCTCGCTCGGAGACATAGTTGAGTCCTTCGAGAAGGCTTTTTACTCACATTCTCCTACTGTACTCAGGTGTAAAATGAATACCTGGCCGTTGTCTCTGTCCGAAAAAATTGTAATATTGCCTAACAGGCGTCATGTCTCGTCCTACATGATAAATGTTGCTGTTGGCCAGGGACCCCTTGTAAAGCGCTTTGAGCACGTTTAGTGGATATTGCTCTATATAAAAGCTCAATTTAAAAAAAAAAATATTGGCCTAATGATATGTTTTTCCTTCTATCTATCCCAGCTGAGTGACACTGAGGAGGGAGGGCATTTGGTATTCCCTGAACTAAGAATCGGCATTAGACCTAAAAAGGTTGGTTTTCTGCTCTCTGATGTATTTTTGAATACGTATGGAGAGGAGAGATAATAGTGTTCAACAGTCGTGACGTCACATCCCTCGTAATGACGCATAGTAACTTAGTAACTGGTTCTAAACTATCGGAACAATGGCGGACGCACTTATGAAGTAATTCACCAACAAGCATAAAGTGTATCCAGAGGAGAAAAACTTTATAAATTTGACCATGTTTTGACTTGCATACATTCTGATCACATGACATGTGAAACAGTTCTAGCCAGCATGAAGAATATAAAGTACCGATTTTCTTTGTTTAGAACTAAGCTGCTCGTTGCTGGGCGGACGTGACATCAGACTATTGAATGCTATTGGTGTAGGGGTTAAGGGATATTTAGATACAATATCACCCCTTCAATAATCATTAATGCGCATACTTTTCCTCTCTTATTTCAGGGCTTGGCAGTAATTGTCAATAATTACAAACCTTCTGGTATTCCAGAACCCAGCTTGTTGGTAGGAATGTGTCCTGTTCTCGTTGGTGAAGCCAAAGGTATGGACTTATAATTTACTCACATTAGAAAGTTAAATCTATAAAGCTCTCTCATTAAGTAAAGCTAACATTTCAACTAGATAGAGTTTATCATTAAAATTTGTCTCAAAATGATTATAGGTGATCAGTTAAATTTCCATAAAGATGATTCCTTTCAAAAACGGGGAAAAGACAACGTGTACATTTTTCAGGTCTGATAACCGAACGTAATTATGGCCTGATTTAACATTGTTGTAATGGACAAAATTGTTTGCGTTGTTGGTGTGAGAGTATGGGTTATCAGACTTGCAAATAAGTATACGGGCGGGAAAAGAGGAAACGAAACTTCAAACAGAACCACTACTCGCCTTATCGACGAAGATGATGAAGTGACAAAGCAAGTTGCTTATTAACTCGAATGGTCACGATTTCTATTCTGTTGAGTTATTGCTCGGGGTTTTTTTAACTTCTAAATATCGGAATCTTAACTCCACGTGCATAGTTCAATTGTAAGTATAAACTTCAAGTTTATTTTACGTCTGAAAGATTCAATGATAGAGTTACTGTCAAATAGACAGAAGAAGAGGAGGGAAGGAAGGAGAGAGAGAGAGAGAGAGAGAGAGAGAGAGAGAGAGAGAGAGAGAGAGAGAGAGAGAGATATCTATGTAAATCGATCGTTTTATGTTTTTTTGTTTTCAGCCAGAGAGCATTTATTTATTGATGCTATGCGTTTGGTTTTTATAAAAAAACTCATATCATCCACCAATAACAAAGACCTGAGTGACGTCAACTTCATACTATCTATAAAAAATAACAGATTGACGTCAATTTTGTTCCTTCTATCGCGATGAACTTGAATTATTGTAAAAGCCAGAGTTGCATCGCTGTTACTGCTCCTTGTAGAACACTGTGCAATCTTGTGTTGCTTTGTCGTCATGTGGTATGGCGCTCGCTTTGTAACCTATAAGTCTCTGATTTGAGTCTTGTTGTGGACAGTGCAAAGCTGAGTCTTTGGATAAGACTCTTTACTCGCATTCTCTAACCGTACTCAAGAGTAAAATGAGTACCTGACCGGTAACAATGTTGAGTGTAAAACAAAAATGGTAATAGTACCTTACAGATTTCACGTCTCTTCATCTATGTTTAGAATTGTTGTTGACTTATTGTCTTAGGGCTAACCCAACACCGGAGACTGACTCCGACGACCCGGCACTGACGTCTTCCGGATATAGACGTCGAGCAGAGACAAAATACTAAGAATAAAGAGAAGAGCCGCTTGACTTTCCTATACCAAGCACCCGACGTCCTCTGCCGTTTTTTTTTTTTTCGAGCTTGGTGTGTGTAGGTCTAGCGGGTCTTTTCTTTATTTTTAGTATTTTGTCCGTGCCCGACTTCTTTATCAGAAAGACGGAAGAGGACAGCAGTGCCGGGTCGTCGGAGTCAGTCTCCGGTGTGGGTTAGCCCTTAGACCTCTTGTAAAGCGCTTTAAACTATAGTAATAGCGAGAGTCTCGCTCAATGTTTCATATAACAGCTATTTTATTTGATAAAAACGATACTATTATGATGAAATATGATTTGAAAGATTAGTTTCAAAACTAATTGGTTTGGTGTCATAACTAAGATTAACTTCATTTCAATATTTTTCACTATTCCAGTTCTCCAGAAAGGCATATTCAGCTCTGGGTTAGATGGCAACGTGTTGTGTGGTCGAAAACCATTGTCCACCCATTACAATGTAGAGAAAGCACGGAAATGTATTGCCGGACCATGCGGAGCGCCAAATTCCTACAATAAATAGCAAAATATTTAGATTTTAGTCGATAGCTTTTAACGACGTGCACTTATTTGAAGTTCTGATAACCCAATTCCTTATGGGCTCATTTTTGTAATGAAAATCTCAAAAAATTACCCAAAAATATTGTCCAATGTTAAATTAGCTGCTAGGCCCATACGTGGGTTTGGATGTCAGACCTGCGTATATGTAAACGTCGGCTTTTAATAATATTATATCCGTATGAAATATATCCAATGTGACCATCAGTGTCGATTGGGTATTATGTCGGTGTGAACTCGATAATGAAAATTAATGTTTATGTCAAAATGACTAGTATTATGAGATTTAAGTTGTGTTTTTTTACTGTTTGAGAAACAGAACACACTTTTATCTGTAAATTATATTTTATTTTTCGCTCAACTGTTCTATTTCTAGCTTAACATTGAATGTTTAGCTTTTGGGTTCACCCAGACATAATTCCGTTTGAGACGACTGGTCACATATATGGTTGTGTGAGAATGTAAGATAACATTTTCTGATAATTTTTAAAAAATCAAGAGTGTAACGGTTTTTAATTTTTATTTATTTTTACATTTTAGTTAGAAATCAATGGCACCATCAAGTACTTATTGTTTCGCTGTTCTTTTTATTTTTGTTGTTGTTTGTTGTTTTGTGTGCGTGGTGGGGGAAGGGGTTGTGCTTGCTATATCTTGTTTTTCGATGTTTTAATAATTTTTGGGGGAGATTTTTTTTTTTTTTTATTTTGTTTGTTTAGGTTTTGTTTCTTTTTTTTCATGCTCTAGGAAATGTGAATTAATTTTCATCTAAATACGAGTAGATCCATTTTCTCTTGCAATTCTTATTGAAATGTCAATTTCCAAAGTTTGAAAATTATTATTTTAAAAAAAAATAATTTCTAAGACATAATTTTTGCCGAGAATGACCGATGTGTAGTTTGGCCGCTAAAAGGTAAGAGGTCAATAGAATTCAATAGTCTGATGTCACGTCCACCCAGCAACGAGCAGCTTGGCCCTAAACAAACTTTTTATTCTTTATGATGGCTAAAACTTTTTCACATGTCGTGTGATCAGAAAGTATAAAAGTCAAAACATGATCAGATTTATGTTTTTAGTCTCTGGGTACACTTTTATGCCCATCGAAGAAGTATTTCATTAGGGCGCCCGCCATTGTTCCGATAGTTTAGAACCAGTAACTCAGTTACTATGCATGAGTCATTACGGGGAAGTGACGTCACGACTGTTGAGGCCTATTATTGGGGTCAATAAGTCATAGGTAGGTCTGCATGTACCTGATTATAATTTTAAGTAGTTGAACATCTAGATAGTTATATTGAAAGAATCTTTGGGTTTTTTTTTTTTTTCTTAACATCGTGATTTTATCGAAGTTATAGGTTATGTCGGTGTCTCGAATGCACGACGAAAATGCTGCCATGCTGCTTGAAGTTCGAAGGAATGAATAATAATAAGTAATGAAATGTAAGCTTCAATTTATTGAAGAAAGGTAGATAATGTGGACGTTTCAGGTTTCCCCTTTATCATCAAAACACGATGAATGAAAGTCTCGGAATGCATACTATTGTCATGTAATTTATCTGCTATGTTATATTAGTAATGCTAAATCAATTTTACATAAATGTTTAAATAAAAAGGAACACCCCTGAGCAGAAATGATATTGATTCCTTCAATGTTTTTCGTGAAATGCATTTCCTTAAATTTATTTAGAGAATCACGTCCCTTTTTTAAAAAAATTGTTTTGTGTTCTAAGTTCCTCTCAATAAAGAAAATGACAACCCACAAGAATCGCCACGCATTTAGGCCTACTGTGCTTGGATCTTGTTAAAACTTCCTAATTCGTCAACAGAATAATACTGTGTATAAGGTTGAATATTCATGACACAAAAATGTTAATTCTACACGTTTCGCAAGTATTTGATGCTTCTAGTCCTAATATTATTTGATCTATTGCAATGTTTTATACTTTACGTAAGATGTTAACAGCGTATCTGCCTAAGCAAACATGGAAAAATCGAATTTCAATATTTTGACACGATCCGACGTGCACTTACTTGCAGGTCTGATAACCTAAATTGTTATGATGGTCTCATTGATGTAATGGAACTACTCTCAAACCAACGCAGAATATCATTGTTCATTAAAACAATGCTAAATCAAGCCCAAAATTGAGTTCGGTTGTCAGACCTGAATATAAAAATACGGGCACATAGCCACTATCCATTCCCGTGAATTAAATGCGAACTAACAATTATAAAATAAATAGTGTGTCTTATTATGAATTAATGTAACGATCATATCAAGCTCTAAGATCATCCTATATGTGACTTATCATGTTAACGCGGTATTATGGCGGTGTAATTTAGTGCTTCAAATTTAACGTTAATCCTTATTTATAAATCTTTAATTAAAATCAAAGCCTTTGTTTAGAAAAGAAAATGCTGTTTCCTTACTTCAATAAATAAATAAATGAATAAATAAAAATGAATGAATGAATAAATAAAGTAATTCATTCATTCATCAATAAATAAATAGATATTTATAATTTGATAATTTTAAAATTAAACTCAATTTTTTTTTCATTCTGACTCAGGTACACATATCTAACGGTCTGATAACCGAACGCAATTATATAATTTTGTAATGGACACTAATTTGCGTTGGTTCGAGAGTATTTCCTTTATAGCAACGAGCCCCATAACAAGATTGGTTATCAACCTGTAAATATATACACATTGATCCGACATTATGCCAGATAAACCGTTTTGATCACATATCAAGATTATAATAGAAATATGAAGGATACGTAAGCAGCTGTACATAGTTGAAGTTGCATAAAGAGCATGGTGGTACAACGAAATCTCATTACAAGGAAAACCAATGGATCACTATTTAAGCGAGCGGCTTCAATAAGGGCGGGAACAAACATAATAATATATTCAAGATTAGTATTTAATTTGGGATGAGAGGCTGATAAAATTATGAAATAAATAAATTAAAAAAAAACAAATTGCCTTTTATTCATTCCATAAGGATGAATGAAGGCAATAAATAAATTTGTCAAAGAGAAGACTGGAATTAACCCAGACGTCAGCCGCACGCAGTACAGCGCCGCAATATGAGCTAGGGCAAGGTGACTTGCTCAAGGCCACACAGCGCAGCGGCGGGTGATCGAACTCGGTACCTCTCGGGTACGAAGCAAACACCGTATGGGATAAGGATGAATGAAACTGCCTTAGTTCAAGTTGCTCAATACATTATTTGAAGCTGTTTACAATTTTAATTGCTATTCTTTTTTTTTCTTTCTATAATAGCAAGAAATGAAGTGAGTAGAAAAGTACCAGAAGAATAAATACGTATGCTGCGATGGGAAGTTGGACCGTAGCCATCGTTAACATATAGCCTGACACTTAGAACCCACAAGGACTTATAGTTTCGCATTTTGTTTTGTTTTCTTGAGTTTTGTGCAGCGTCTAGTGAGTTGTCGTTACTAAGGCTCAAGGAAACAAGTGATTCCATTGGTTGATCTATTGAATACAACTCACAATTTGTTTTCTATTGTGGCAAAAGTCTTGTCTTTTGACGTCATTTTTCGGTCAGTGTCGGGCTATAGAGAGAATGAAGTTGGCATCACTCTGGTCTTTGTTATTGCTTTGAGCCATCCATATAATTTATGTCATTCTCACAAAACTGCATTATCCAGACTATAAAAGTTCATGGTTACACAGAGGCTCGTGTGTTGGTCCGTTATACTTCCGGATGTCAATGTTGTGAGTATCTTAGCCAAACGCATACTATCTTTAAGTTAACGATGGCTACGGTTGAACTCAGGACCCGATTGTAACGTCACCTCCTGCCCAGGTTCAACTCCCCATCACCGCACAAGTTTTTATTCTCTATTGTGTCTTCCGGGACTTTCTACTCACGTCATTTCTTGTTATTACCAAACATGAGTTTTCACTTTTCGTAACTTACAATTTTCCTTTTTCAAAACTTGTGAGATTCAATAAACAGAATCCATAAATGAAATAATTAAAGTCTTTAGTATTTGACTTCACTTTCTGTTTGTTTGTTTTGTTTATTGTTTTTATTTTTATTTTGGAATTTTTTAATTTTTATTTTGTTTTTGTTTATCCATTTATTGTTTTTAATAAAAAGGAAAAGGTGATATAGAACTTCTCCCTCGATGTGCACATATTTGAAAATAATCAAGCAACAAAATAAGTAATTTTTCGGCATCAAAATCCAAACTAAAATCTACATTGTGTTATTTAAAAAACAAAAACAAAACAAAACCCAACTTTCACTATTTTTTACGAGATTCAGCATATTGATTGAGAGATGTGTGGGTTATTAACCAATCGTTACTTTTATTGTAGAATAATGGGAGAGAAGGAGGTAGGACAGAAAGAGCGACTTTGAGAGATCTATAATGTTAGTTCAACGTAAAAGAAAAAGAAAGTCTACCATGTGACAAATACAAATCAATTATATTCATACACAAACACACATGCATGCGCACACAAGGATACATATATATATGTGTGTGTGTGTTTGTGTGTGTGTGTGTGTGTAGAGAGAGAGAGAGAGAGAGAGAGAGAGAGAGAGAGAGAGAGAGAGAGTGATAGGGGAGGAAGAGGAAGAGGGGGAAAATATGAAAAAAAGGTGGCTTTATAGCAGAGGAATATGACAAAACTAAAATAAACAGTCAATGTAAATGTAGCTGATGTATGTCCATAGCACACAAAACACCGAGAGCACCTAATACGAAAGGAGAGAAGATGGAGGAGGAGGAGAGAAATACACGACTCCATTACAGAGTAAGAGTGAGAGAAATGAAAAAGGTGGAATAGTGAGATTTTTAAAAAAGACAACAGCAAAACAGTCAGTATACCGGTGACAAGTTATATAGACCACACAAAAAAATTCAGTGAATCTATGACAAGTTATATACCACACAAAACCAGTCAGTGAATCTCTGACAAGTTATATACCACACAAAAACAGCCAGTGAACCTATGACAAGTATGTATAGCACAAAAACAGTCAGTGAACCTATGACTGTTGTATCCCATACAAAACACTCGATAGGATCACCAATCAATCAATACGACATGGTCAGTGTCTAACCATCCGTAACCTCCTGGCTGGCAGTCTTCACAAAGTCTGTTTAATGAGAAAGAGAAAACGTGCGCCGGTGGGTGCCAAGTTTAACCGAAGTATAGGGGGGATACACGAAATTATGCTCTTTTCAGACGGGACTATACTTTTCTCTATGAAGGAGTTCCGATAGCTCAGTTGGTAGAGCACTCACTTCACAAGCAAAGGGACGAAGATCGATCCCGGATGCAGTCGAGATTTTTTTTCTTCTGATCCCTCTGTACACCCGGCAGTAAACTATTGGTAGCTGAGTCTGTTAGATTTGTTGGAAAGTACTTAGCGATCTATCGGCTCTTCTCTTTATTCTTAGTATTCTGTCCGACTTCTTTATTTTATAGAGCAGTAATCGAAAGTGTTTTGTCATTTTGTATAACAGCTTGGGGAGGCAATTGCTTAGCAGTGGAAAGGAACAAAATAAATTCAAATATTAAAAAATCCATTAAACGCTATATAAATGATGTTGACGATGTAGATCTTTTATACGAGAAATTTTGTATAAATAAAATAACTAAAATATTAAATGACCAGTATCATCCACTAAGACCATCAATTATTATGTCAGAAAGAAGTGGTCGCCCTTTCTCTATTTCAACGAAAACAGAGAGACACCGAAAATCTTTTCTG
>NC_088362.1:23188246-23290746 GCF_034508935.2 Berghia stephanieae
GATCAATTAACTTGGTAAAATCCTCCATCACCTGTAAAAGTTGAGTAATGCATGATCTCTTTGATCTAAAACCATGCTGGTTATCGTTTAGCATCGTATGACTTTCAAGAAAGTCCATTATTTGGTCTTTCAAGATAGACTCCATAACCTTACAGAGTATGCATGTTAAGCTGATGGGTCTATAGTTTGCAGCATCCAATTTGCTGCCCTTTTTATGAATGGCAGTAACATTGGCTTGTTTCCATTCAATGGGTAAGGTACCAGATTCAAGAGACTTATTATATATTGTTGATTAGCGGCTGTGATATTTCAAGGCCACTTCTTTCAGTAAACGGGGATGAAGGGAATCGGGTCCCATGCTTTTAGTCACGTCTAAATTCAACAATTTGGCAAGTGTATCTTCTTGTGTAATATAAAAATCGGGAACGTTTAATTGATTTGTAACATTAAAAGTTGGTATATTTGTAGTGTCTTCTTGAACAAACACATATGAAAAATAATCATTTAAAACATTAGCTTTATCTATATCAGAAGTAACCTTGGTACAATCATCTTTCAGCAAGACATTAACATCTGGATTTCTTTTCAACTTTCTGTTGACGTATCTCCAAAAGCCTTTCGGACTATTCTTACATTCGTGTGCCAATGTACATTCATACGTTTTCACAGCAATTTGAACCGTGTATTTGGTGTTATTTCTAACCTTGACATAATTATGAAAATTATTTGTTGTAGGATAACTTTTGAATTTCTTGTACAATTTATGTTTCTTATTGATTGTACGTTTAACATTGTTTTTGTTGGGTTTTTTTTGTCAACCACAGTGGTTTATTAGATCTAAAATTTTTATTACGTCTTAATGGAATGTGTTTAAATTCTATACCTTTTAGTTTGTCTTTAAAAAACACCCACGCTTCATTCACACCGTAGCCTTCAAGAGCATCCCAAGTCGCGGCATTCAGGTCTTCTCTGCAAGCATTGTAATTACCTTTGAAATAATAAAAATAAACATGTGAAGGATGTTTGGCGGATGAAAGATTTAACGATATAAGGAGTGAGTCATGATCACTTTTACCCACCGAAGGCAAATGGTCAATATTATTAATCCAATAATCATCGTTACATATTAACAAGTCGAGTATATTACTAGTTTGGTTCAGTCGATGTCTCGTAGCCTGTGTCACCAGCTGAATAAAGAAAGCATCCCTAATTGACTCGACAAAAAGAGAGTCGGGAAAAGTTAGACATGGTTGTGTCCATTTCACATTCGTTCTTCTTCTATGAGGCACTGTATAGATGTTCTTTTGAATAATATAATAGTGCGTGAGCGAGCTTTGATTTTTAAATAAAACCTCAAAATACAAATGATAATGAAAAAAGTCGCATAACAGCAGCAAAATATGGTCTAAATAAGTCTTAATGTTATTGGCTTCAATAACTCGACCCGAAAATTCAATGTTTTGAATTGAAAATAACGTAGATAGTAGCTATTCACAAACATGGTTCCTTGATTCAAGGAGGCAAACAGGCAATTGTTAGGGAGCGTTCACATATTACGTCATCAAAAATTTGCCCTTTTTAGACCCCCCCCCCCCTCCCCCAAGTCATCACTTGTCATCATTGACCTGACCCCCCCCCCCCAACAGATGATGACGTCATCTAATTTAATAAAAACTAAAAGATAACTTTAATTTCACAATATTTATTATTCGTTTTTCAAACCATAAACATTGATTATCAACGTTTGATAAAACACATTCAGACATTTTATTAATTTCAGAAACTGTTGATAATTTATGTTTTACGATACAATGGGGACATAAAATTTAAATTTGCAAAGATAAAATCTAACAAACATTATTTAAATTAAATTTAGGCTACTTGGTGCAGGTGCTATTAAAAAAAATTCAGAAAGTGTAATTTAAAATAGTATAGGAGGCAAATTATTTTATAGCATATTAGTCTTTTAGTGGAATGAATTTCTGTTTCAATTTCCAAACATAAAATTAATTGATTCAAAAATGTTTCTGCCTTGGACCTCTGGCAATGTACTATAAATAGTATCATCAATTTCATCTTCATCGTCATCATTTTCTCCCATTTGCTGTTCTTCATGTATGCCGCATTTTCGTGAATGGTCTTTCATTGCTGTGATCGAGGAGTGATACAATGAACATTTAGGGCAAGTTCGCCTTTTGAGAAGTGATACCCCTTTCCCATTTTGTTTCTTGAGAGATGGGCAATACTCATCATAGCAATTTATCTTCAGCTGTTTTGAAAGGAACAAACTTTGAAATAGGCTTAATTTGCCTATGTTTTGATGACATCATCTTGGGTCTGACCCCCCCCCTCCCCCATGTCAACACATGTCAACATTTGGTAGACCCCCCCTCCCCCCCTAGCTGATGACGTAATATGTGAACGCTCCCTTAGTAGTCCAAGACTTAACCTTATTACGTTGTCTTTTAAAATCCCCCATGCATAACCATTGAACCGTGACGTGTTGTCAGTACTTCTTTGTGGCAACTCTTCAGCAATCAGGTGTCGAATGGCGAGGGGAATAGAGGAAACAAGTGAGGTAAAAAAAAAAAGGGGGGGGGGGGTGTAATGAGTTTAACAGATCGGATCAATCAATTGAGTGGATTACTTTTGACCTGGGCCGATCTTGAATTATTCAAGAGACCATAAGACGAGAATTGAGAAGGAACATATAAAGACATCTGATGTTTAGATAGGTTAGATAGATCGATCATTTATAGATAGATATTGTATAGATAGATAGAGAGAGAGAGAGATAGACAGATAGAGTGATAGACAGACAGACAGATAGATAGATAGATAGAGAGATAGATAGATAGATTGATAGATAGACAGATAGATAGATAGATAGATAGATAGATAGATAGATAGATAGATATATATAATAATAATAATAATACACATTTATATAGCGCTCATTCTCGTGTAAAACACAAGCTCTGGGCACTTTACAATATAAATATCAATTTTAAGTGAAAAAAAATAAATAATAATAATAATAATTCATAGCCAAATCAAGGATTCATAGAGTCAATAAAAACAAATACAGTAAAAATGTGTCTTGAGATTCTTTTAAAAGGTAGGTAAAGACTTGCAGTCCCTCAGACCACGTGGTAGTTCATTCCAAATCTTGGGGCCGAAACAAGCAAACGATCTATCATCAAATATATATATATAATATATATATATATATATATATATATATAATATATATATATATATATACATATATATATATATATATATATATATGTATTTATGTATTTATTATATATATATATATATATATATATATATATATATATATGTATGTATGTATGTATGTATAGTATAGTATATATATATATATATATATATATATATATATATATGGATGGATGGATAGATAGAGAGATAAATATATAGGTAGATAGATAGAAAGATAGATGGATAGGTAGATAGATAGATAGATAATTTTTAAAAAGCTAGAGCTTTCATATGGCGCAATATCCACTAAACGTCATCAAAGCGCTTAACAGAGGGGGTGGGGTCCTCTAACCAACAGCAATTCGTTTCATGTAGGACGGCTCATGACGCCTGTTAGGCGATATTGCAATTTTTCTGACAGAGACAATGTTATTAACGGCCATGTACTCATTTTACACCTGAGTACGGTGAGAGAAGTGACCAAAGAGCCTTTTCCTAGGACTCAATTATACGCCGCCCAGAGCGAGACTCGAACTCATGACCTTCCAATCCGAGGGTGAGTGTCCTACCACTAGACCACATAGCCGCTCAAGATAGATATATACATATATAGACGGGTAGTCAGGTAAATAGTAATTAAAAAGATAGAATGACGTCAACGCAAATAGATAGATGGATAGATAGATAGGTAGGTAGGTAGATAGATAGATAGATAGATAGATAGATAAATAGATAGATAGGTAGATAGTGCAGATACCAATTTTCGTAGTTGACATAATATTAATATAAGTTGTTACAAAAGTATTATGACATTACTAAGCGTAGATTCCCCGCTCCCCCCTTTTTTTTCTCTATCTCGACAGAGTACCACCCTCTCCCCCTCTCTACCCTCCATTTCGTCCTTGATCTGACCCTGACCACAATGGCAGACACGGGTATTATTTACGTCATCGCCGCGGGGTGTTCCATCTTTGGAATCGTGACAGCCTACCTCATCTACAACTTCGTCCAACAAGAGAAAGCGCAGTATTACAAGTATAAGTAAGTAATGCATGGATTCCCAGCTTTCTTGAAATTATACTTGAGCTTTTATATAGCGCAATCAATATCCAGCAAACGTGCTCAAAGCGGTTTACAAGGGGTCCATGGCCAACAAGAACACTTAACAGGTAGGAAATGATTGACGCCTATTAGGCGATATTACAATTTCAATTTTTTTTGCGGACAGATACAACACTGTTCACGGCCAGGTACTCATTTTACACCGGATAACGGTGAGAGAATGTGACCAAAAAGCCTTTTCCAAGGACTCAACAATGTGCCGAGCGAGGCTCGAACTTTCCGATCCGAAAGCGAGTGTCATACAACTAGACCACATAGCCGCACAAATAAATAACAGTAGGAAATGGAATGGAAGTTTCAGTTTAATTAACGAAAACAGATCATTTGGACGTTTCGGGTTTCCCCTTTGTCAACAAAGCGCAATGAATGAAACCCCTCAAGACGAATAAGAGATGGGAGAATGGCGTTTTTAAGATGTTTGAATTGTAAGCTTCAATTTATTAGACGAAGACAGATACTGTGGACGGTTCGGGTTTCCCCTTTCTTGATTGTTTTTGTTTATTCACATTAACTACGCCATTCATACATAGAAGAAGAAGAAGATGATGATGATGATGATGGAACTTTCTTTTTTCTCTTCTCAGGTTACGCAAAGAACAAATGAAGAAGGACCGAATAGATTACAACTATACGGCACCAAAGGAAAAGAAACGGAAATTATCTGGCCCTGTGGTTGGCGTGAGTGAAGAACCTGAGAAACCCAAATCTCGTGACGGTGTTCCGATTCCAGCCCCAATATTGGCACCTGTACATCTGCCCCCTTTACCTACCGCTACCCCTCCCGCCGCTGCTCCTGAACCAGCTAGAGAACCAAGTCCACCTGCAAATCAAAATAACGATCTGGATTTTCCATTCTCTTCTACAGCAGCAGCGGCCGTAACAATGGGCGGCGCAGCTGGTGTTGGAGCTTTCGCTACATATGAAGTGGCGCGGACATATCCGGAACCGGAAGAAGATCACCAAAACTCTAATAACAAAACTAATAAAAAGAAACGAAAAGGAAGTATTAAAAAGGTAGCGGAGGAAGACTTTGATGACTACAGGAATTTCACCCCAACCACTCTACCCCCGCCCAAAGGGGCGCCTCCCAAGGCTAATTACACATCGTCTGGGAATGAAGCACCCAAACATCAACCTTCTCCGTCTGGTTCTGTAGAGTCACTGACAGTGGAGTCTGGCAGAAGAAGGGGGTTAGAATTGCCACGGGTGGCCATGGCTAACCGGGATGGTTTGGCTTTTTAAAGCAAACGTTACTGCTTGGAGCTAATGCGTGATTATGCGTGAATATTTAATTTATAACATTTCCTGGAGAGTATTTTTCTCTTTGAAAATCTATTTTCCCCATTTAAATAAGGTGATATTAACACAATAGATTATGAGACTTGAGAACATGAATGCGGCGAGTGATGCACACCATGTGTAAAATCAGTAGACGCTATAAAGTAAAATTGCAACTTAGCAACCAACTTAGAACAATTCAGTTCAGAGCAGTGGTAACTATAAATTTCTGCGATTAAAAAAAAAGGCCTTTTGCAGATTTCTGAAGATAAAGAATAAATATGAAAACAATTGTATTCTTGGTCAGTATTTATTAAAATTTACATACAAAAACAGTTTCAAAGTAAAATATTGACTACTGTACAAAGTTTTATAATCAAGTATTTTTTTACACTTGAAATTGAAAGATTTTAAACTTTTTTTTTTTTACCCCAATTCAATGCATTACATATAATAACACTAGGGCAGCGGTTCTCAAACAAGGACCCGGGTCCATTGGGGACATTGGAGCCGTTTTGGAGGGACTGCAAAAAGGTTGGTAAATCTTACTATCTTTGATAAAGTATTTTGAGACACAATGATAGATAGTGATTTTCATGCATTTCTAAAAAGACAAAAACCAAATTGTTACTACATAAAATGGTTGGGATTTTTTGTTGCTTTTGAGTTAGATTAGCTTCTTAAACTAAATAACAGCATTCTGCATCCAGTGGTCTTATCAACATTTTTAATCAAGGATGACATTCTTTTTTGTAAATATGAAAAATGATGACGATATTCAATGGTTTCCATTGAATAATATTTTATTTTCTCTTTACAACATGTAAATTGTAAATATCTAATACAGCACATTCCGTCAACTGGGTGAACTTTGCCTTAATGATTAATGGGAAACTTCTCCTACTTAATTTTGGATCAATAAGAGTATATTTAGTTTTGTAGAAATTATTTCCTTTGATTTCGGGTAGATAGAGCTCGTAAGCAAGGGATCACATTCAATCTAGGAGAAGGTCACTCCAAAATCAAAATCAAACCAAGGGTAGGAAGGACTCTATAGCTCGGGAGAAGGACACTCCAAAATAAAACCAAGGGTGAGTATGACTCTTTAGCTCGGGACAGCAACAAGCCTAGAGGGAATCTCCTACATTAATCCTTGCCTGGGTTTTGGCAAAGGGGTAACAACCCAATCCTAGACAAAAAAACAAAAAAACAATGTTACAGAAACAGCAAGCTGCCCTACGTGCCAACAGGCATAATTTATTATTATTATTATTAGTATTATTATTATTATTATTATTATTATTATTATTATGCCCTTCCGCCACATCATAAGATATCGTCACCTAGGCATTCTAGGAAGGAATATAGATAATTCATCAAACAAGATATCTGATGTCAACAGGAATCACCCAAGTTGTCCAAGTGAGCAAATTGGGGGTTAATAATCTTGCCCAAGATAAAAAAAACAAAAACGAAAGTGCTTGAAGTGCAGCTCGAACCCGGGACCTTCCGGGTCAGAGTGCAATGCCTTAACCACTTGGCCATTTTGTCCCCCAACAGTCAGAATGGGCAGAGTAAAATTCCTTTGATAAAAGTCGCCTTTTAACAATGAAAATAACTGCAACAAAGCTGAGATTATTCAAAGTGCTCCAAATTCACAGAGACAAATTTTCCCCTTTAGGCAAAGTTACCCAATTTGACGGTAGTGTAATGATTGCATTGAAGTCAATGACTATTAGCTGTGTTAAATGTAATAATAAATTTAGTCAACAAGCTTATTTGTGATAGTAATAGTCATAGAATCAATACATAAAGCCAGTTGATTATGAATGGAACAGTCTAATAATTCCATTCCTTTACACTTTTGTTTATATTCCAAACATTCTTTTTTTATATAAAATAAATAATACTATGATGTCATTGAAAGCTATTGTTATTGTTAATGATTTAAAAAAATTGTGTCTTGGATATGTTTGAAAAATATATTTTTTTAATATAGCGCAATATGCACTAAACATGCTCAAAGCGCTTTACAAGGGATCCCTGGCCAACAGCAACATTAAACATTTAGGACGGGACATGACGCCTGTTAGGCGATATTACAATTTCTTTTCGGACAGAGACAATGCGGTTAACAGCCAGGTACTCATTTTACAGAGAAGGTGAATAAATAGCCTTCTCCAAGGACTCAACTATGCGCCAAGCTAAGCTTGAAACCCATGGCCTTCTGATCTGAAAGCGAGTGTCATACAATTAGACCACATTTGCATTTTCTGAAAGAATATGCTCACCAGAGCATTTTAATCTTTATTTGAAGTAGATCGGGTGATTTTTTATGAAGTCATGGTCAGATGTATGGGAAAGGTATCCGGCAACTTTTCTCAAATTTCATACTTTTTCAACTTAATTAGCTGTAAAAAATATTTAGAAGTGAAATTAAGCTTTGATATTTTCCGAAGATGTACAAAAAGGGTTGATTTAATCATTTATGACAAGAACTCATTTTTGATAAAAAATGTACCTTCCAACTAAACTTGGTAATATCTCAGTTCAAACCTTTTCACCATCCGACTGATTATGTCATTCACTGTAACAAATGTTTTATCAAGGATGTGTGAATTACACTATAATTGTACCAGTGTACAATGCAATCTATATCAAAGGCTTTTTGAAAAAAATATGAATATATGAGGGAAATTGTAAATTTTACACAGAGCAATCTTTGAGGGAGAAGAAGAACATATACAATATTTAAACCCTTGTAATTCCTGGTCAATATATATCAAGACTTTTACAAACACATATAATTTTCAAATTAAAATAATATTACAACAACATACCAATAACTTAGTCATTACAGCACATAAGAAATGATTTACAATAATAATAATAATAACAAAACAATAACAGCTACCTGGTAGCAATCATGCTTTATATACAGTCAGGTCTCTCTAATTCGGAACTCCACAATCCGGATGTCTTGATAATCCAGACAGGTTGCCTGGGGATGGATTTTTTCTTCTTTATTTGAACACTTCAGGGACTGATTCCACTGAAAATATCGGTTGGCAGCTCTGTCTTAATGGTCCAAAGCCAATGAGGCAAAGCTTGTTCTTGAGGCAAATGGTCAAAAGCCAAAGAGGCAAAGCTTGTTCTTGAGGCAAATGGTCAAAAGCCAAAGAGGCAAAGCTTGTTCTTGAGGCAAATGGTCCAAAGCCAAAGAGGCAAAGCTTGTTCTTGAGGCAAATGGTCCAAAGCCAAAGAGGCAAAGCTTGTTCTTGAGGCAAAGTTATTCCATTCGATGATAAAAAGTTCAGAGCACTTTTATAGAAGCATTCCATTTATCTCTTTCTCATCTGTATCACTCATTTCACCTCTACACTTCTTGTTCTTGTTTGCTTCATTTTGAGACTTCAAAGAAAGACTTCGCCTTTTCCTCCCACATTTCCTCTTCACCTTTAACGCTGACATCTCATCATCCTCATCTTCCTTCACTTCATCAGCCGAGGAGGATGACATGAGACTTTTGGATGCAGAATGACGGACAATTTTATTTTCCATTGCAGTAACATTGCTACTATTACATTTTGTGTCAGACTCAAATTTCAGATCTTTTCCAGACAATGAATTACTATCATCATTATGTCCTATATCCTTGGAATTAAAACTCTTACTGTTAATTTTGAATAAAGGTTTTCTTGTTGTGGAGGCCTTGAAGTCATTGGTAATGTCTGAAGCTTTTGTGATGGGTTCTTCTCCCAATTGAAACAAGTCTTGACTAATTTGAGAGGCTGACGAGCCATTTATTGCGGCACATTTACCACTGTTTTCTGATAACTTTACGGAAGAATTTGTGGTTGTAGCATCTTTAATTTCATTGCTCGAAACATTGTCGGAAGGCAGAAAGAATTTTAACAAGGGGTTTTTCTTACTGGATTCTGTGTTGGTAGAATTGTGAAATGAGGAATTTGTGTTTTTATCAGATTGGCCTAAATGTGAAGTGATGGGAAGAGATCCATCCGCTGTTGATTGTTGAGGTATGTTGGAGGCGGCTCTTGCAGTATGGGTTGAATTAACTGGGCTGTCAAATAAAGAGCAGGATGAATTTATTTCTTCTTCTATTGAGCTTTGTGTTCCTTCATTCTTATGATATTTACTGTGCCTGTCTGATGATGTGTCAGCATTACATATCCTTGAAGATGTAGTATTGGAAATTGTGTTTTCTCTCAAATGGTTGTTATTAGCGCTGTTTGCATGATGAGAAGACAACCCATTATGGCAGGCTGTTCCTAGTTTATTGTCATTTGAACAAAGAGATGCACTGTGCGTTGGCATCAGAAATTGTTGGTTTACATTTGTGTTAAGTTTACAAGGAGGGTTGTTGAATGTTGCAATATTGCTAGACTGCTGTTCTGCTGGTTCCTTTATTATATCTTGTTGATGCTGCTTGTATTTCTCCTGCTCCTGAATATCTTTCTCTTGAGATTCTACGAGTTTTTCCTTATCCTCCTTGGACATTTTAATGATGCGTGCGATTGGGTAACCACCGGGTGTCTTAGGAGGTTCTACCAAGTACACTAACCTTTCTGTTGAGGAAACTGGTAAGTTTAAATTACCTCCGTATATTTTATGGAGATGTGACTCAATTTGAAACACCTGCATCCTTGTCCCAGGCGGTGCTATTGGAGTTACAATTCTTAACGGTGCATTAGAAATTTTTTGAGCAGTTGTGTTACCATTTCTGCTTTTCGTTCCAGCCTTAGTACTTCCTGTCCATGGGGTTAATGATGCTGATTTATTATCTGGCATTGAGTGGACAACATCAGAGCTATGGGTAACATGGGGGTTGGAATAGGCACTTGCACCTGAGGGTGGGACAGCAACATATTCATTTAGTTGTTGAGGTGCTGTGATAACAAAGCCACCTTCTGTGTTGTGTTGATTCAAGTTGCTGAATATTGGTGCCAATGGCTTGGGCGGTAAAACAAAGGATGGGTTAACCACTGCAGTAGGAAGTTGGGAATATTTTGTTGTTGTTGTTTGAACTGTGCTGGATGATCTCAGAGGTGAAGGATCGACTCGAGGAATGTTTTTTGATAATGGAGTTGCGATGGATGAAAGTTTGGGGTAATTTTTCTGCTTTGAGGTTGATTTTGGTTTCGACTTCATCATATTGAAAATGGAGTATTGCTGTAAATAGAATGAAAGGAATAAAAAAATAAAGTTGATCTCGAGATTTAAAAACTTGAGTAAGAATCTTTTTGCTTTCAGTTATAAATTATAGCATGTAAGTTAATATGAATAGATTTTATGTGTTCGTCTAAAAGCTGGTCTGTAATGGTAACAATAGAAGTAGTCAATAGTCAAAAGTGTTAGTAAGTATTGTTCACCTCCAATGTAGTCTAAAAGAGTCAATAAAGAGCTGGTTGACTTAATAAACCTTATAATATATATATATATATATATATATATATATAAAGCATTAGAAAGACCTAATGTACTCTAGAAATGTCTGATGAATTTTAAAAACATTTATTCTGTTGTAGAACACTGCATATAAGCCTGAGAAGGCATGAGTAATATTCAGCTATAGTTATTGTATTCATTGTTCGTGATACAAAGCTGATAGAAGATGTAGACTGTAAAAGTAATGAACAAAAATAAATACAACAGCTTAAAAGAAATAAAAAAACCCAGAAAAACCCAACAAAATACCAAACATTTTTGGACTCAATACCATTCTTCAGCTAATAATATTTTTTATAATACATTTTTTAAACATTGGTATTTTGTTCTTTTTCGAAGCTGATGTATTTATTTTTGATCATTACTTTTGGTGTGTTCAGAACTGAGTGTGAGCCATTCACAAGTGTAAGTATCTGTAGTTTTTATTTGTGATCTACAATCGACATTGCATTCTGTAAACTAAAGCGTTATAAACTAAAGTGTGTATTTTTTTGGTACTGCCTTGTTGTCATTTCTTTCTGTTCATGGATTGGAAAAGTATAATCAAACATGTACCCTTGGATTAGGTGATTCCGTGTTTGGCGTTTCAGATCTCAATTCTTTACTCTTAATTGAGTCCTTCTTATAGTCTTGACCTTTGCAACATCCATCAGTGCTGCCAATGCTCGAGTTGAGACAAGCGGTTTTGGGTGTTACAGGGGTTGTGGTGGAAAACGCAGGGTTGTTTCTATGTGGGGAAGAGAGGAAATGTTAAAGGACGCGGACACTTGTAAAACTAATAGGTCATTTAAGCGCTAGAAAAATTAATATTAAAAAGTAATATCAATACTTATATCTCATACATGCATGATCTAAATTAATATATTCATAGGCACACAGAAATATCACACGACAAATGAATTTGTGCTCAATGAAATAATGTAAATGGTGCTGCTCGAAGCTCGAAGAAATAAATAACAATGTGAAATTGAATGTAAGCTTCAATTTAATATACGAAAACAGATAAAATGGACGTTTCAGGTTTCCCCTTTATCAACAAATCAGGATGAATGAAACACTACAGACGAATGAGATACTGTGTTGTTCAACAACGCCACTACCACATTATCTCATTCGTCTGTAGTGTTTTATTTATCCTGTTTTGTTGATAAAGAGGAAACCTGAAACCTCCATTTTATCTGTTTTCGTATATTAAATTGAAGCTTACATTCAATTTCACATTGTTATATATTTCAATGAAATAAGAACACTGGCAGGTCCACAAGTGCCTCCACTTGCCATCAGCAAAAAGAGAAAGTTCTCTTGGTTTGATCATGTGACACGACATGACTCAATGGCCAATACAATATTACAGAGCACAATGGAAGGAGGGAGAAAAGGAGGTCGACAAAACAAGAACCGGATTGAAAACATCGAAAAAAAATAAAAATGGATGAAGTCCCAATCTTATCCACAAGGCAAAAAAACGCCCAAAAACAGGGATGAATGGTGCAAAATAGCTGCAGGATCAGCTCTCATGTCTTCTCTGAAATCGAAGCAGACAGGAGACTGAGGTGAGATAAGGCATAGGGCTCATTGGGTATCTTTAAACAAGGTATGATTTCCAAGGGGAAAAAAGCAATCATCCCTCATTTTATTTTAAATGCTCGAAATGACAAGTGGCCATATCCCAATGACAAACTCAAGAAAATTTCTCCTGTCCTTTGTGTACAAAAGAGTACTCACTCCATCTAAATATCAAGACACCCAGATAATTTCATCTCACAACTTATTACACTGGAAATGATCAATGCTATCCTCTTTCCGTTTCAACAAAAAATAACCAAAACTAAAATCCTAGTGCAAAATCAATGACAGTTAGGAAAAAAAAATAGTTTATGTTCTTTATTTGAAGGAAATAATAATGTGAAAAAGTGGTGCACAGACAAGTGTTCATTATGGGTGCGCTTCACTATAAAAGGTTGAATTAGTAAATCATAAATTTCAAAATAAACACAATGACAAAAAAAAAATCACAACAAATTCACATTTGTCGTGAAAAAAAAATATTCTTACATCTTTTCTTCTTCCTCCAGCCTCTTGCGTTCAAAAATGAATTCCTTTAGAGAGTTCATGCCTCTTGAATAATTGTCATGAGTGCACATTTTATTCCGAACCCATTTTGAGAGGCCTGTGTGAGGAAATAGAGACATATGGCATATATCATTACATAAACGGTGACACAAGGGGAATTTCAAAGCCTGACATGGTGAAATCTATGAATGGCGTGAACATTTTATTGTGCAGAAGCCTGCTGCTTCTTTTTTTAATCTGCCAAATTTGAAATTTTATCCAAAAAAATAAAAAGAAAAGAAATGAAAGAAATTGAAATGCAAAACATGGAAATAAAAAGTACAAGTTGAGCTTTTCAACATATAAATATTTCACATCTTCTCAATCAACTTACCTTTGCTGTATTTTGGTGCACTCTTGATAAATCTTTCGTCTATGATAATCAAGGCTCCCCAATCATTTCTGTAAGATTATATAATTGAAGTTCTTGTCAAAAATTGTAATAATATTTCAAATCATTTACTAGATTTGTAAAAGTCAAACAATGTTTTGATATACTCATTAATCATGACTAACAGAAATAAAACAAAATAAAACATTGTTAACAATTATTTTAAAAAAAAATTAATTAAATTTTATTTTTAAAACCAAATTTTCGAGATAGAATACTTTCATATCTCTTAACTATGTGGTGAATTTTATATTTATAAAGATAAAGACAAACTTAACTTAGCAAAATTTCATTATAATGGTTAATATTATTTTGGATAGACTTATCTATTATCTGGCAGCTTTTATGTTATAAAGTTTTTCTTAAGTTTAGAAATGATGAAGAAAATGACACATGCTATAATCATTATTTTGTCATTATTTCCTTCATTATTACATCATTGACCATTTATCCAATTTTAACAATTAAGAAAAAAAAAACATAATTAATAATGAAATAAAGAAAATTCAAGGAAGCCAAACCTGTGTCGAATGCAACGTCCCAATGCCTGATTCAAGGCTCGAAAGGCCTGTATTTCATACCAGTCTGAGCCAGACAATAGACCTCTCTCATGGCGATGCTGGTCATTGTATTTTCGTTTCAATTCAACCTACATCATATATATGAGATTATGATATTTAAAAAAAAAAAGGGAAAGGAGATTAGCATCAAATTTCACAAGAGAAAGCAATAAAGACAATTGTAAAGAGAAGATGGTGACAAATTAAAAATATCTCTCCATTAAACTTATTAATATTAACTTACAAAGCAATTTTAGGGTAAAAAGTTCTGGATATTCTACATAATTAATATTCTATATTTCACTTTACTCTTACATAAAAAATATATGACTCTATTCAAAGTATATGTGAAATAGCACGAACAAGAAGAACCTTTAAAATAGACAGGGACATTTTTTTTGTGTGTGTGTGTGTGTGGGGGGGTGGGTGGGGGGTTTAATTTCTGGGGTTTTATGATGCTTGTAACACTTAAAGCTCATTTCAGCACAAGCAAATTGAACGGTGATGGGATACTTACTGGAAATATAGATATGTATTAACAAGCACTCAAGAAGAAGACAGTTAAAGGGGGATTTGTTTAAACAGGGAATTTGTGTTAAGTCCAAGAGCAATCAAACTACGACTGAATTTGAGACCACATAAAAGTCCAACTTATACACAAACAAATGATCCCCACCACGTAATAAACAAAATTGAATAAAACAGCTTCAAATAAAGGACGAAATATCAAACACTGAACGTTTCCGGCTCAAAACCCTTATTCAGCCAATGATACAATAAACAGGAAAACATAAATACATCCTACCAAGAGGGATACATCCAAATTGAAACAAAAGAGTCAATATATTTTTAACAATAACCTACAACAGAGAGACAACTTACAAAGTGGTAACCCCCCCCCCCTCCAAGGATTAACCATGTGACTTACTTACTTACTTATCCGAACCAGCGACCACCTGAGATCTAGCCCTTCAGTCTTGTGCCATGACGTAGAAGTTAGACGTCTTTTGTAGTTGTTCCAGGTGACTATAAAGTGTGTTACTGATGTTTGGATTTGGTGGGAGGAATGTGCATCTCAGGAACCATGTGACAAATTTCTTGTCTTCTGGAAAATCATCCGAGGAAGAGCCTGGGTGGAACCAGATGGTCTTACCCAACAACAACAAAAAAAGACACAAAATCACATGGAGGAGACTAACAATATAGGGGAATTGAATGAGAGGGAAGAGGCAAACCACTACAGAACCTCTAAGCCCAAGAGCCAGACATTTATTTCCCTGCCATGAGAGAATTTCTACCTGTAGCAAAATAAGAATAGCGCACCTCTATAATGAGACAGATAATGCTTTTTTAAGACTTGCACGAAGTTTGTTGTTTGACAAATACTTACCTGAATGTCTTTAAAATTTGGATACGGAATTCCAACCTGAAAATACATCAAAAATTAATCAAAATATGAAAATTTACATTTCCAACACAAGAATGGCAAGAGTTCTTATTACTAACTGTAACAATTATAGTTTTACTGAATAATTTCTGAATATAAATATACAAACTGTTAAGTCTTTACAACTCACAATCCTATATGCATGTCTTAATCACAATAAGTTGTAAAAAACTGTTTTTTAAAGTCAACTTTAACTCAGCTCTCAAATAAGACCAAATATCTCAAAAAGGAAATAATGTTAGGATGAACCCGATGCTTAAAATTAAAAAAAAAAAACACAGGAAAACTTTTAAAAGTAAAATTAATGTCTCTATCGATAAAAAAAGAATGTTGTTTCTTATTCTTTTTTTTAAAATGACGAATTGAATTCTGATCATTTAGACCTAAAAACAAAAGTACCACTTTTCAAATAATCTAAAATGTGTTGGAAAGGATGTTAAGCTAAAACTTTTATGATACTGAATTTGTTCATCCGACTGATACAACAATCTATCACCAAGTACTTTCTACTAGATCTAATAGTCCCAGCTATCAAATAACAAATGGGTGAATAGGATGGGAGGGTGAGAAAGGGACATAAAAAAAAATACTTTTAAACTTGACTGCTCCCTTTGCATGAGACGTGAGTGCTCTACAACTGAGCAATCAAGACCCCAAAATATCATTTAAAAAGAAACATAACACTCACTGTGATAACAGCCCTGGCAAAGTTAATACTGATCCCTCTGGTTGTGAAGCGACTGCTGTACAACTGAGCAATCAAGACCCCAAAATATCATTAAAAAGAAACATAACACTTACTGAGATAACAGCTCTGGCAAAGTTATCAGCAAAATCCAGTCCTTCGCTGACCTTACCCCTACACACAGCAAACATGATGGCCCCATCAGTGGTATCATTGGGATCTACCAAGAAAAAGTTTAGAGTAAAGGGAGAGAATGGGATCGTGGACATCAGTTTCCTGACATTTGACACAAAATTACATCAATATTAAATCATATTAAAGACCTGTGGAAAATAATTAGTTCTTAGAAATTTTTCTGTGTTGAAAATTATAAATAGTCCAAAAACCAACAGTCTAGTTTTTAAAAAATATAAAAATAGAATGTATAGCTTCTCAAGAGGTATGAATACTGTCCACAGTTTTTCAACACTTTAAAAATATCTGCCTGCCATATTAATGGTAGCAGATCTTTGTCTTTGGGGAATACGGAATCAGAGTTCTTAATGGAGATAATACGAAACAAAATTTTCCTTTTCAATACTGTTATTAAACTGGAAGAAATATTTTTGAAGTTCCATAGCTTGAACCAATAATTCGTAGTCTATAAAATGTTGTAGGAATAGACAAGTCTGACATATTATATAAAACTAAGGTTAAAAATGTACCATCCGTCTTTTCCACAGCTCTGTAGTAAGTTGCAATCTGCTCTTCAAAATCTTCCTTGCTGGAACTTCTTGGCTCTCTAAGAATCTTCTTTCTCTCACTGACTTTGTCCATGAGTCCTGTGCTCTGATATCATATATTGAAAAAAACAAACAATTATTTTGAACAATATCTGCCGTCATATAGGATAAATGTAAAATGCTATTTTTTTTTTCTGAATCAAATTAACTATAATGAGGTGAATAGCTATATAACATTGAAATATCAAATATCAAAACATTTTATATGATTATTAATTGATGTCATCACTCATTTTGATTGAACAACACAGCAGTAAAAATGATGTGACGTCTTTTAAACGTGATTTTGGGTTGAGTACAATCTTCAGTTTAGAAAGCAGACTATTTTGTTATATCAAGAAAGGAGCAGGGGGTCAGTCCCAATAGCTCAGTTGGTAGAGCACTCACTTCACACACAAAGGGACTGAGATCAATCACGGGTGCAGTTGAAAACATTTTTTCTGACCTTCCTGTCAATCGAGCAGTAAATGGGTAGCTGAGTCTGTTAGATTCAGTTGAAAGTGCTTAGCGATAGAGTAGCGTCCTATCCAAGCAATTGCTATTGTCCGTTTCACGCTACGAAAGCCGGGATAAACTCCAGCTCCTTGGGCCTAATGACCCTGAAGGACAAAAAAAAAAAATAACCCCCCCCCCAAAAAAAAAAAAAGCAGTGTGAACATATAAGAAGTCTTTTATTGAACCAAACAAAATCCAGTCAGATTGACGTTATAGACTTTCATAAAATGTGAGACGTAAATACAAAGGGAGACCACCAATGACAATCTACACAGTTAGTAATGAACAGGGGAAGATCTTACGTCCCTAAAAAAATTTGTCAGAAGACAGCGAAAAGGGAGGGACTTTACACAGTCAATCAAAGAAGCAGCCATGGCGCACCAATTGGAAAATTAGGGTGCGAAAGATGCAAAGTTAAGTAAGTTGAGACATAACGATAACAGTATGTATTCTATGTTGTTGACCAAGGGAAATGATATAAAATGTTAGAATAGTAATGAAACAAGGATCATCTTTGTAAATAAAATATAAATTATAATTCTATTCAAATCTTTGCTTCTGGTGAAAGAAAATGATAAAACAGTTCTTTGTAAAGGGGTTTGAGCTGTCTATCATGGATATTAATAAAAAATAAAAAAATAAAATCCCCTTTTATTCATCCCCAAGGGGAAATTTGTCTTTAGGGGCTATCCCAAGGGAAGACTAGAATAACCCAGGCGTCAGCCGCAGTGCAGCGCCACAAAGTGAGCTAGGGCAAGGTGACTTGCTCAAAGCCGCACAACAAGGCAGGTAGTTGAACTCTGTACCTTTTGGGTATGAAGCAAAGATCGTACCGCTGAGCCACATGCCATGAAAGCTCATAAATTTCTAAAAATCGATGACAAAATTGAACCATCCAACAGATCTTGTTATTTCCAAAATTGATTCAGGTGTAATAATAAAAATGAGTTACAATAGTCTAATGGAGGCTGTATATTTTCATTTGATTTCTTGTTGAAATGAAAATAAAATGCTATTCATATTGCCTTACCTCCCATCTTGTGTACAACTTATCTAAGACCTTGTACGAGGGCAAAAAGCAGAGAACACCATGTGGCACAGTCTAAGAAAAAAAATTAATAAAAAGAATAAAATTTAAATAGGCTAAGTTTAACTTTGTTTCCACATAATATAGATCAACCAGCTTCATAGGAACCATGATGATAATTATAACAAGAAATGAAGTGAGTAGTAAACTTTTGTGGTGTTCGTGTGTTGACCTTAAGACCTCAAGAAGTAGCGAAAGGGACTCAAGATACTGACTATGTATAAACCTTTTTTTTTTTTTTTTGGAAGTGGCAGATGACATCGATTGTATTGTCAAGATCAGATAAAAATTAAATTTAAAAGAAAAAACATGAAAAAAAACCAACAACACATAGATTGTTTCTTTTTAAACAACAGAGAACTGTAGAATAACGATGAAACAAGTGTCTGTCCCTATCTCTCTTTACTGACCTTACAAACTTGAAGAACAACTTGTCCCAGTTCATCTTGGAATGTAAAACTCTCCAAATTCCTATAGACTGCCAACAGACTGGTGCCATTTGGGCCTTGACCAAATGACCCAACCCAAACCTAAAGCAATATGAAAGAAAAAAAAAAAAGAAAGATGTTCCAATCCTTCCTGTAAACAATGACGATGGAAAAAATAATTTTAAAAAACAACATACGAATGAACAATTCTTGATGTTTTTTATATTTTTTGGGTAACATTATTCAGGGTTGCCAATTCAGGAGGCAAACATTTACTTAATTTTTACACAAACACATTCTGATCCCTGAACTCCAGTAAAAAGACTTTTGTACTGATTTTTTTCCTTTTAGCAGGTGATTGGAAAATATACTGAGGGGTTATAATATGCTGAATTCTGTAAATATACGGAAAATTGGCAACCTTGATTATTAAGATGACCTATTATCGATTATAAAGACAGTTTGGATAGGGTGACAGACTGACCGACCAATTTGCACATCTTGTTAGATGATATGTGTCAGTGCATGCATGACATAAGGTGAAAATTTTAGATTTGCATTTAAATTTTTTTAAATTTTTTTTTTCATTTTCTGAAAGAATATGCCCTCCAGAGCATTTTAATTTTCCTTTGGTGATTTTTCATGAAGTTATGGTCAGATGTATGGGAAAGGTATCCAGCAAAAACTTTTCTCAAATTTCATACTTTTTCAACTTGACTGGCTGTCAAAAATATTTAGAAGTGAAATTAAGCTTTGATATTTCTCGAAGATGTACAAAAAGGGTTGATTTAATCAAGAACTGATTTTGGATAAAAATTGACCTTCTAACTAAACTTGGCAATATCTCAGTTCAAACCTTTTCACCATCCGACTGATTATATCATTCACTGTAACATATATCAACAACTGGTCCTGCTGTTTCACTTCTAATTAGATATACCCAGAACCAGCATGGTTTCTTGATATAAGTCGCATATATAACGATACACTTTTACATACATACTCAATTGAACCATCACACTTTCTAGTTCTAGATTTTTACTTCAAATGCAAGTGCTTTACAGAGGTCCCCATACCAATGGCGGATGATGAGACATGACGCATGAAAAGGCACAATTATAAGGCGCTATTTAACTTTTTTTTTCACAGAGACAATGCTGTCGCTGGCTAGTTACTCATTAAAAAAAACAACATCTTTAAACGTTTCTTTTTAACATGTGGTACTGTAGAATTATATTGCTTTGTTTCATATTGCATGTTTGAGTGAAAGTAGCCATGTTACTGTTAAGCGCTTTGATCGTTGATATACGGGGTAAGGCGCTATATAAAAACCCAATATTATTATACATTATTATTATTATATTATTATTATTATTATTATTATTATTATTATTATTATTATTATTATTATTATTTTACACCTGAATATGGTGAGAAAATGTGAGAATGTGCCTTTCCAAGGACTCAACTTTCCACTGCCCTCCGGGAGGGTGGGAGGACACATGAGTACTTGAAACAGCCGGACCTACAGGTGTGAAGGCGAGTGTCAGACAAAGCTGCTTGCACACCTTTGGGTGATACCAGCATCACCATCCCCTACCTGTGAATCTTTGATGATGTGGTTTGCCTCCAGTTGTATTTTGAAATCCAAACCCAGTTCTGACTGGAATGACATCATGGGAGAAAGAGTCCCGCTGGTCAGAATTACACTTCGTGTCTCCACAAAATCAGAAAAGGCCTACAATGGTTAGAAGACAGGAAAAAAAAAACAATTTAAAAGAATTTTGGTCGAAGAGAAAAATTAAATTGTCTGAATTTAATTTTTTAAAGTCATTTAAAAGATCTGCTCTAATAAACAAAACAAAAAATAGAGAAAAAAAATTCCCTTCATTCCTTCCCCGAGGGGAAATTTGACTTTAAGGATCTATTCCTAGGGTAGGCTGGAATAGCCCAGGCATCAACCTCAGTGCAGCGCCGCAAGGTAGGTAGGGCAAGGTAACTTGTTCAAGGCGAGGCAGTTAGTCAAAAAAGTTGAGCTTTTATATAGCACAATATCCACTAAACGGGCTCAAAGGGCCAACAGCAACACTTAACATGTAGGACGAGACCTGATGCCTGTTAGGCGATATTACATTACTGTTTTTCCGACAGAGACAAAGCTGTTAACGGTCAGGTACTCATTTTACACCAGAGTACGGTGAGAAAATGTGAGTAAAGAGCCTTTTCCAAGGACTCAACTTTGCACAGAGCGAGGCTTGAACCCAGGACCTTCCAATCCGAAAGCAAGTGTCATACTACAAGACCACATAGCCACACAAACTCTATATCTTACATATCTTACGGATGCAAAGCAAAGACCCCACTGCTATGCCAAGTTGCCCCCTAACATGAGAGTTGCCCCCTAACATGAGAGTTGCCCCCTAACATGAGAGTTGCCCCCTAACATGAGAGTTGCCCCCTAACACGAGAGTTGCCCCCTAACATGAAAGTTGCCCTGAGTTACTTTTACCCCATGCCTATTTATTACCTTTTGTTCTGAGACAAATTATAGGCGTGCTATCAAAACTAATGTTTTTTTAGTTTTTGCATGTGAATGATAGTTGATTAAAATCATCTATGTACATGCTCATTTTTATTATGTTTTTTCCAATTTTTGAAAAGTAGCAAAAATCTCTAGGATTGAGTGAGTTAATATTCTTCTTCTTTTCTTCTTCAAGCTTCTTCGTCTTATTTGTATCATCATCATCATCATCATCATTACTATCACCGCAGTGAAATTACTAATTAATAATATACAACTATAAAAGGCTTACCACAGCGGGATTCATGCACCAAAAGTTCAAATTGATAACATCCACTTGCATCATTCTTCGACCTGATTTGTAAAAGTAAAAGAAGTCAAGAAATGTATGAATTTGTATTCTGATTGAATGTTCATTACTTCATAAAAATAATAAATAAAAAATAATAAAATTCCCTTTATTCATCCCATAGGGAAAATTTTGTCCCAAGGGTCTATTCCAAGTGAAGAATGGAATAACCCAGGCATCAGTCACAGAGCAGCGCCGCATTTAGAGCTAGGGCGAGGTGACTTGCTCAAGGCCACACAGCGCAGCACAGCAGCGGGTGATCGAACTCAATACCTTTTGGGTAGGAAGCAAAGACCGTACCGCTGAGTCACGCTGCCCCCCCTAAAAAAAAAGCCAAAAAGAGTGATGGACATAAGACTTTATTAACCACATATGTTTATAATTTAGCAACAAGCCAAAAAATAAATCTGCTGCAGAAAATGTAGGGGCATAAGGCAACTTCGAATAACACAACCAGGCAGGCACTAAACTGGAACCCCCCAGGGAAACGTAAAAATAAAGACTAAGAAACTCCTAGAGATGTGACCTTAATGCAGATATAAAGAAGATGGCAACACCTGGAAAGAATTGGAAACGATAGTCCAGGATAAAGGACAATGGCATCCTACGGTTGACAGCTTATGCTCCAAAAAGAGTGATGGGCATAAATAGGCAATGTTTATCCTTGTTTGACTGAACATTAAATTTAAACTTGAGCATTTATATAGCGCAATATCCACTAAACATACTCAAAGCACTTCACAAGGGGTCTCCAGCAAACAGCAACACTTAACATGTAAGACGTAACATCAAGCCTGTAAGGCACTATTACAATTTTTGTTTCAACAGAGATAATGCTGTTACTGGGCGTGTATTCAATTTACAGCTGAATGCTGTGAGTAAAGAGCCTTTTCCAAGAACTCAACTTTGAACTGTCCTGAGAGGGACTCGAACCAAGGGCCTACAGATTCAAAGGTAAGTCTCATAATACTCAACCATGAAGCCAAACAATTTTTATTATCATATTCAGTAACCAACATTACCTCCACTTCTATGTCTTGAATTCAACCACTGATTTTCCTGGAAAATGAAATAAATAAAATGGTATAATTTTATTTTTAAAATTTTCATAGAAAATCAAATCAAAGGAACTGTACAAGATTAACAGAATACAATCCAAAATTAAATAGCTTTCTCCTATTATGTTCCCATGTTCAAGTTTTCAATCTAACCAATAGCTCTAAAACTCTTCAAGTGTGAATCACTTTTTTTTCTATTCCAAATTCTATTTATAAAACTTATTTCAATGATCAGGGGTCCAGATAGCTCAGTTGGTAGAGCACTCGCTTCACATGAAAAGGGACTGTGATCGGTCCCGGGTGCTATTGAGATTGTTTTCCGACCCCACCCCCCTGTCCACCCAGCAGTGAATGGATAGCTGAGTCTGTTAGATTTGGTGGAAAGTACTTTGCAATAGACAAGCATCCCATCCAAAGGATAGCGAGCACTGGTATTGTCCATTTCACGCTATAGAAACTGGGATAAACTTCGGCTCCACGGGGCTGAATGGCTCTGATAGACTACTACTATATCAATGATCCCCAAACCCCAGGGTAACGGTGCCATTTATTATCTTTTTATGTAACGTTTAACTATTTCTATTTCATCTTTTATCTTCCATGTTCCTCATAGATTAGTTAAGCGCATATTTTTTGTTGTTGTTGTTGGTGTAACTGCATTTTAAAGACATATTTCAATACAAGTAAATATAAATATTAAATCAAAACAATTTAAAATACAAACAATGAGTCAAGGCAACACCACCATCCTTTTCAGCAAGTCATGGTAAAATTATCAGATACTGTCTTTTCCCAGGTAATACAAATATTCAGGACCACTGTCTTATATAGTGAGTCCCAATATCTCAGTCAGTTGAGCAATTGCTTCACACGCAACGGGACCTGGATTGATCCCAGAAGAAGACGAGATATTTTTCTGACCCTCCTGTCTACCCAGCAGTGATTGGGTAGCGGGATCTATTAGATTTGACAGAAAGTACTCTGCGATAGACTAGCGTCTTATCCAAAGGGGTGCTGGTAATTGCTATTGTATGTTTCATGCTGTAGAAACTGGTATAAACTCTAATTCCATTGGCCTAGTGGCTCTTAAGGACTACGAGATTTTCATCCTTTTCTATGAGCCATATAAAGTGAAATCAAAATACATATTTTTGGCTACAAAGTGAAGCTTCAGCGTTTAGTTCACCCCCATATATAATACCGATGTCAATGGATCACATATATATTTTGAGACGAATAACAAATGGCCTTACCTCATATCTTGGAACGTAGGAGATGGAATGGATCAACGAAGCCCTTCAGAGAGGATTGAAAAAAAAAAGAAAAATAACAAAGTAAACAACTCTGGTCTCAGAAGCATGAGAAACATTCAACAATACCTTTTTGAAACTATAGAAAACAGAACTCCCCAGAAGCAACAAATAAATAATCTGTAAAATTTTTGGGGGCAAAGTGGCTGAGTGGTTAAGGCATTGCACTGTGATTCAAAAGGTCCTAGGTTCGAGCCCGCTTCAGACACTTTCGTTTTTTTTTTTTCCTTGGGCAAGATTATTAACCCCCAATTTGTCCACTTTGGACAATATATCTACTTCCTTCAAGGAATTTCTAGGCGACAGGATCTTATGTGAAATCGTGAAAGGGCATAATTAAAAATAAATTTTTTGGAAAAAAATCCATCTATCAATACAGAATGTATGAATTCTCCCTTTTTGTCTATGAACTGTCTCATTGATTAGCTTTTTAACCACCTCGAGTTCACCATGATTGAAAATCAAACAAATTTTTTGATTTTCCATTTGTATGAACTAGAGAAAGTTAACTCTCTTCTTACCATCCATTTCCCAAAGCATCATACGTTATCTAACATAAAAATTGATTTTTTAAACTCTTACTCTAAAGGAATAAGTAAAAAAATGTTGTTTTTTTAAATTGAGCTTTTATACAGCGCAATATCCACTATAGGGAATGAGATTAGCGGAAGAGTAGCGTCCCTTGATCGGACGTCACCGGCGGGAAAGCTATTAGAGAGAGAACGTCATGTTGGTTGTGCGCATGCGTCTCTCGTCCTCGCTTCCGGTGAAAGCGACATGAGACGCTTCACCGAAAGCGAGGACGAGAGAGACGCATGCGCAAAACCATTTTGACGTTCTCTCTGTAAGGTGACGTCCAATCAAGGGACACTACTCTTCCGCTAATCTCATTCCCTATACGTGCTCAAAGGTGATATTACAATTTTTTCGGACAGAGACAATGCTGTTAACAGCCAGGTACTCATTATACACCCGAGTACGTTGAGAGAATGTGAGTAAAGAGCCTTTTCCAATGTGGCATGATACTCACTTTCAGATCGGAAGGCCTGGGTTCAAGCCTCACTTGACGCATAGTTGAATCCTTGGAAAAGGCTCTTTACTTACAGTGTCTCACCATAATCAGGTGTAAAATGAGTACATGGCCGAAAAAAAAAGTAATATTGCCTAACAGGTATTATGTCTCGTTCAACATGTCACGTGTTGCTGTTAATCAGGAAACCTTTGTAATGAGTTTTGAGCATGTTTTGTGGATATTGCGCTTTATAAAAGCTCAAGTTATTTTTTCTTTGGGAGGGGGATCTTTGCTTTGTAAAGCCACAATGTAAAGAGTGAAGAAAATAAACATTAAATATGAATTTAGGATCCCGATAGCTCAATTTGTAGAGCACTTGCTTCATACACAAAGGGACCAAGATCAATTCCGGTTGCAGTTGACAGTTTTCCTGACCCCTGTATCCACCCAGCAGTGAATGGGTAGCTGGATCTGTTAGATTTGGTGAAAAGTACTTTGCGATAGATTGATGTCCTGTCCAAAGGATAGCAAGCAACTGCTATTGTCTGTTTCACGCTATAGAAACTGGACTCAGGCTCCATGGGCCCAATGGCCCTGAAGGACATTTTTATTTAAATGATGAATTGAATAGGGGAAAAAAAGGATTACCTGTAGTCATCAACATATTTGAGATCCTGCCTATACAGGAAATCCGTCACCATGAAAAGCTGGTCCAAAACATTCAGTGTCGCAGGTTTCATTTCTTCGTTTGGTATACCCTTTCTAACAGCCTCTTCCTTGCGTTCTTCTGTATCTGCCTTTATTTGGCCTAGAGCTTTCTGCAGATCATCCGTATGAAATAAAAAGTTTTAAGAATAAGATAAGTAAGAAATAGCTGAATTGTGGTCAGTCCTATTCATGCTATCATACAGTGACTTATCCCAGGCTGAGAAGTATGGTGCCTCATTTTGTAACAAAGTGAAGCAATGTTGAGCATGGTCATTGACTAGATGGATGGCAATGATAGCAAAACTCTTTCCTTGGCATTGTTTGCTTGTTTTTAAGGGTTCTACGCGCTTGCAACACATTAAGGTCATATCAAAGCCAGTAAAAAGGAAAATAATGGGATAGTTAAAAGTTCTAGAATTACAATTAAAGCATCCAGGAAAAGGCAAGACAAAATGGAATTGGTTCAAATAGGAAACAGATATAGATTCCAAGAGCACACTATCAAAGTACTTAGTTTGAGATCACCTAAAAGTCCCATCCAGACACAAGCACAGTCCATACTAAGAGGAATACACTCAAATGTTTCCAAATCATATATAATATGTAAACAAAACATAATGCAGTGCATAACAGAGATGATTCACCATGAATAAAATATCATCTCCCAAAACTTTCTATACATTTGAATGTTTCCCTCTCAGCAAAGGCAGCCCGCCAGGGCCAGGACAAAACCAAGTCATCTCATTCCAAGACAAAGACAGAAAGCAAGTTGGAAAACATAGACAGACAGTAAGTATCTCCCTGCCCACTATGGGAGGTCAGGAACCCCATCCAGCTTTCCTTGGCATTGAGTCCTTAGCTATGATAGTTTACAAACATTACCAGGTTGACTCAGGTCTGAATGAGTACTGGGTTTAGAGTATAGAAATTTATGCTAGTTCAATAAGAGTTCCTGATAAGGAGTCCCTACGCTGCTGTCCCTGAAAAACGTTTTAAAAATTTTAGCCAGTTAATCTGCCGTCCATCTGGGCTTTAAGTGATGTGTTTATCATAATAATAATAATAATGATAATAATGATAATAAAAATAATAATAATAATAATAATAATAATAATAATAATAATAATAATAATAATAATAATAATATAATAATTAATAATAATAATAATAATAATAATAATAATAATAATAATAATAATAATAATAATAAATAATAATAAGCATATTTCTATAGTGCCTTTCGTCAAAACCTCAAAGCCTTTAACAAATATTTTTTTTAAAAACAAAAAAAAACATTTAGAGCATAATATGGCCATCAAAAACATCAATACATATTTATGCTCTCACTGCTTTTGTAATTGGCTGAAGAAGGGTGTTAAGCCTGAAACATTCAGTTAAGAAGTTGCTATATTCATTTCTGTTCATTACTTTTTCCAGTCCACAGCTTCTAGCACCTTAGTCCTGGGTCCTGGTTTCGAGCCTCGCTCTGCGTCGCATAGTTGAGTCCTTGGACAAGGCTCTTTACTCACATTCACTCACTGTACTCAGGTGTAAAATGAGTACCTGGCCGTCAATGGCATTGTCTCTGTCTGAAAAAATTGTAACACCGCCTAACAGGCGTCATGTCTCGTTCTACATGTTAAGTGTTGTTGTTGGTCAGGGACCCTTTGTAAAGCACTTTGAGCATGTTTAGTGGATATCGCGCTTTATAGAAGCTCAATTTTTTTTAGTTTCTTTTTTGTATATATTCAATTGAAAACATACCTTCAGATCAGGGAAGTGTTTGGGTCCCAATCCCATTGCTTCCAGTTGAGCGACAATGTGAAAGCCATTCCAGATCTTATAGGATTGGTTAAACTCCTTTTGCTCCAAGGAATTTTTGTTTTCCTCTATGAAATTATCCAGCTTTATCAACTGCATGTTGAGGATGAGAGAGAGAACAAAGAAAGTAGATAAACATTAATTCACAATGTAAGAGTTTATCAAAGGGGAGGAAAGAATGGCAATCTTGTTTTGTGACCTATCATCTCAAAGCGGGTCCTGATAGCTATGTTGGTAAAGCACTCGCTTCACGCGCAAAGGGACCGTTATTGATCCTGGGTGCAGTCGAGATGTTTTTCTGACACCCCTCCCCCCCTGTCCACTCGGAGCAGTGAATGGGTAGCTGAGTCTGTTAGATTTGGCAGAAAGTACTTTGCGATAGACTAAACTAGCGTCCTATCCAAAGAACAGCAAGCAATTGCTATTGTCCGTTTCATGCTATAGAAACCGGGATAAACTCCGGCTCCATGGGACTTTTTTTTAATCATCTCAAAATGGCATTATGTCAGGGACTACCAGTTGACCAAAAGCCATTTTAACCCTGTCCTTACCAACTGTAAAAAAAATTGTTATGGTAGAAACAACATTTTTCTTATTAAGATCTGTTTTACAAAGCACAACAATTGAACAAAAAAACCCAACAAACTTTGGTATATATACAAGAACTTGATGTTGTTTTGTAAAAGCTTATTTTGCTCAACACAATTATGTATGGTATGCACTTGTAGCTTTTAAATTAAAATTCAAAAATTAAATTTGTTTATTGGGTCAGTATGACATTTCAATAAAAATCTTGTAAACGGTTGGTAAGGAAGAGTTAAAGTAAAAAAGACCAGAAATATGAGATTTCAGTTTTTGTTCATTTCATAAACTATGCCTCTTATACTCTTATCTTTAATAAAACATAAAATTAACCCAAATGTTCATATTTTTGACTAAAAATCAATAATTTTGCATCAAAATCACTTCCCCTACATCATGCCAGTTTGAAGCAGTAAGTCACAATTTATTTGAATGGCGATGGATTATTTGTTTCCAATGACACATAGCATGGTGATAAGGTTCTTGCACAAAAAAATTATATAAATGTCAAAGGTGAAAGATGATAAAGTCAGAAGAGACATTGGACAAAGTACAAAAGAGAATAATAATGTAAAACATAAAAAAAATTAAATGTTCCAATATTTCCTTGTTAATCTTTATATAATATATAACAATACAAAGATGTTCCTCCTCCTCCTCCCACTTCCTCTCCTCCTTTTTCTTCTTCTTCTTCTTCTCCTCTCAGTAAACCAACTGACACCAGAGTAATTATCTATTTTGATGTGCATGTGCAAGAAAAAAAAAAAAATATATTATGGAAATTTTTTTGGATAGTTTGAAGCGAATCTTTAACGGTCTCAATATCACTAAAAAGCTGGTTACCAGCGACTGGGTTGTTCCATAAGTAGAAAGTATTTTGGGGGAAAAAAATGAATAAAGTTAACTGTCAATATTGGATGGAGGAATATTACAAATTTTATACCCCGACTGCATGGCTTGTCTTAAACTAATTTCATTTGGTGGTTATGAGATTGAAACAACAACTTCGCCATCATATCGCTTTTGACTTAATACTGGTATACTTGACTAGGAAATAAAGAATGATAATAGTCTTGAATTATAAAAGCTAACATAAAAATAATACTCCCGGTCATTGACCTCACATATTGGAGCCAATATAACAATAATACTCCAGGGTCATTGACCCCTTAAACTATAATATTATGACCTTAACTGTAGACACTATAAAATGTGTATTGATTTTATTCTTCAGATGATGACAAAATAGACCTTAATTGATAATAACATTATTTTTTTTTTTAAAACAAGGTATCATTTTTTCTTTTATTTCCTTCTATTGAAACTCGGAATTTTTGATTTGAATGCGGAATCGCAGAATATAGACCAATTTAGCGGAATGAGAGTGCGAAAAGCAGAGCGGTAGGAGCCTCTGGAATAGGTACTTTTAAAATAATAATAGAGTGAATTTGACATGATAATTACCACATGGACAAGTCTTGAATAGTCTGCCAAATTGTGGGATTGCACTGTGAAACAGGTGAAAAATTAAACTAAATTTTGACATAAATTCAGAATGCATTTATATTGAACTCACTGAATAAGGGTCTAGATTTGTTATTTATATAATGATCAGACATCTAGAAAACACACAAAATAATCTAAAAAAAAAAAAAACTAAAAAAAACCAGTATAAATTGAAATGAGAGGAACAAGGACAAAAGTTAATTTTCATAGAAAATACTTTATGAGAAACGAGCATCATATCCAAATGATAACAAGCAATATCTATTGTTTAATGCTAAATAAAATAATAGTAATTAATTAACGTCAGCTCTGTGGGGATTATGACACAAAGAAATTGATGGGTTTTTTTTAAAAACATTTCTGAACTTCTGGCACTTTCCCCAGACCACATACTTTTGTGTGTTTGTTGTTATGAGTTAACAGCAAAACTATTAAGTCATATCAACAAGGATCAAAAGAAAAATGATGGGGTAATTAAAAAATGATAGGTCTAAAGATCATTTGCCCTTTCAGAGCGCCTGTGGGGGTCCCGATAGTTCAATTGGTAGAGCACTCGTTTCATGCGCAAAGGAAAGGGACCAAGATCGATCACGATGCAGTCGAGATTTTTTTTCTGACCCACTGTTCACCCAGCAGTGATTGTGTAGCTGAATATGTTAGATTTGGTGGAAAGTACTTTGCAATAGACTAGCATCCTATCCAAAGGATAGCAAGCAATAGCTATTGTCCATTTCACGCTATAGAAACCGGGATAAACTCCGGCTCCATGGGCCGTACGGCTATGAAGGACTACTTTTCAAAGCTCCTGTGAGAAAAAGTAAACCAAAGCAATTTTTTTCAAACTAACCATAGTTACCATTTGTCTATGGTAAACTTGCTTTTGAAAAAATGATGTACGTACTCAAAGAAATAATTAGCAACAGACAGAGAGCTAAAAGTCTGACTCTTTTCCATAAAATACAAATTTTTATAACATTTTAGAGTACTTTATCTTAACTTAAAAACAGAACCACTGAGAAGTAAAAATATTTTTTAATTGTTTTCTCTGATATGACATTGACACAAAAAAGGTATAAGTGGCTCAAATATGCAGAATATAAGACCACAATTAATTCTCACTGAGCTCTTCCATGTCTTTGACTGCTGATGTAATTGTTTCTTGAGGGATGGTCTGACTAGCCGCTTCCCTTGACGAATCCTCAATGTTGTGAGCCTCGTCGAGTATCACCACGACGCCCTTCAGGTTGATAGACATCTAGATGAAACGAATAAAAAAACATTTTTAATTGTGTAATTTTATCACTGTCTTATTCATAACTGATTTTTAAAAAAAAAACCAAAAAAACCTGGACATTAAAAAAAATATTGAGCTTTTATATAGCGCAATATCCACTAAAAGTACTCAAAGCGCTTTACAATGGGTCCCTGGCCAACGGCAACATTTAACATGTAGGACGTGACATGACGATATTACAATTTTTTTCGGACAGAGACAATGCTGTTAACGGCCAGGTATTCATTTTACACCTGAGTATGATGAGAGAGTGTGAGTAAAGAGTCTTTTCCAAGGACTCATCTATGCGCCAAGTGAGGCTCGAACCCAAGACATTCGAATCCAAAAGCAAGTGTCATACCTCAAGACCACATAGCCGCACATTTAAATAGCTTAAATATCCATTAAACGTGCTCAGAGTCCTATACAAGGTTCCCTAGCCAACAGCAACACTTATCATGTAGGGCGTGACATGACGCCTGTGAGGCAATATTACTTTTTTTTCCCCCACAGAAATTACGCTGTTAATGGCCATGTACTTATTTTACACCTGAGTAAGTGAGAGATTGTGAGAATTCTCTCTATATTTTCTTTTATTTGCTTTCGAATTTCGTTTGTTTATTGTTTTGCTTTTGAAGGGTTTGCACCCAAAACATCCGTTGCCTGTACTGTTCTCATCCAAAGCCCTTCCATTTTAACCTTTTCATTAGAAAGTAAAATGAACTCCTAGAATATGAACATTACCCAGATAAAATAGATTGAATCAAATTACAACTCACAGCTTCCCTGATCAAAGGATCCACTAGGTAATTATATGGGCAAATCACCAAATCAGCTTCTTCTTTCAACCCTCGGGACAGAAAATAAGGACAAACCTTGGGAAAGTAATATGAAATTAAATATATTTTATCATATATTTAGATCAAAGTTAATCTTTTAAATTAAAAATCATGATAAATTTTTCCTGCTTTAATTAATTTAAGCAGGGGTGGGACTGGACTCCCCATGGCCAATTTCAGATTAAATTTTGCCATCAAATGCAATTTCAGAGGAAGGTTTCCCGGAGAACGCAAAAAGTCATGACTTAACCATTTCCTTACCAACCATTTTCAGAATTTTCACAAAAATTTCACACCCATCCAACACAAAAATAGTTTTTTCTTACTCAAACAGAAAAGAAACAAATACATTCTATGCATAATATTGGTCAGCAAAATAAATCTACAACACAGAGTCACGTTTTTATAGCTATAATAAAACATTTTTCTTCAAATTGTGTGTTACAAAAGAAATCTTAATGATAAAAGTGCTGGTTGGATCGTAACGAATGTGACGATTTTCCTATGGTTGGTAAGGAGAGGGTTAAAGAGCAGTTCTGACTAAAGATGAGATTAGTCTATTTACTTAGCTTAGCAACCTTCCCAAGTCCTTTTCCGAGGATCAACAACCTAAAATAAAATATCATAGGATCGAAAAACGATTTTTTTGCGGATCCATCCCCTGTATAATTTTAATTTAATTTTAAATAGTCCTTCAGAGCCATTCGGCTCATAGAGCTGGAGTTTATCCCAGTTTCTATAACATGAAATGGGCAATAGCAATTGTTTGCTATCCTATGTATAGGATGGTAGTCTATTGCAAAGTACTTCCCATCAAATCTAACAGACTCAGCTACCCATTCACGGCTGGGTGGACAGGGGGGTCAGAAAAAAAAATCTCGACTGCCCTGGGATCAATCTCAGTCCTGTAGCGTGTGAATCGAGTGCTTTACGAACTGAGCTATCGGGACCCCCACCCCTGTATAAAGACTATAAAAATTAAATCAACTATATTGTTCATTTTATTTCATAATAATAATAATAATAATAATAATAATAGATCTTTATTGTCCATAAATATGGCAATTTGTCATTTAGTTACACTTGTTATAATGTTAAACGATAACTAAGATTGAACAGATATCTCACTCCTACTTATTTTCTCTCTCTCTCCCTCTCTCTCTCTCTCTCTCTCTCTCTCTCTCTCTCTCTCTCTCTCTCTCTCTCTCTCTCTCTCTCTTTCTTTCTTTCACACGTGCGATATACACAACATAAACATATTCATTTCGTTTTCAATTTGTTACGATTGTGGCAATTCGACACCAAAAATTATCATCATTATCAATTGGTCAGTTAATCTTACATTAAATAAATTAATCAGTTAATCAGTCAACGAATCAATCCTTGGTTTTTCTGTACCATATGAAATATTCAAAATTTTTATTGCTGATGGAACGAACGTTGATTTATACTTGTTAGTTCTACATTTAATCTGACAAAACCTTCTCCCAGATGGTAAAAGACTAAATTCATGGTATAAAATATGTTTTTTATTGTTGGTAATTGAGAATGCTTTCCTTTCTATTGCTTTTCCATGAATTCTTTCTACTCCATCAAGAGGATGGTTTATTATTCTTGATGCCTCTTTGATAGATTTTGAAATTTTTGATTTATCTTTAAGTCGGCATCCTCCAAACCATATGGTGCAGCCAAACGCAATTACACTTTTAATCAATGAGTCATAAACTCTTAACATAGTTTTCTTCCTTACTTGAAATGTTCTCAATTTCCTTAGGATGTATAATCTTTGGGCAACTTTCTTAGATATTATATTAATATGTTGAGAGAAATTGAGGGAACTATCAATGGTTATTCCTAAATATTTAAAATAGTCAACTATCTCAACATCATCTTTACCGATCGCCACACACTTTAAGTCGTTTTTATTTTTTACACCAAACACCTGTTCTTTCGTTTTTTCAACATTTAATTCAAGCTGATTTTGTTTACACCAATCGGTGAATATATTTATTTGTTTGAAATAATTCTTTTCGGTAACTTTATCTTTTAATAAGCCAAGAATAGCAGTATCATCTGCATATTTCACTATAAAACAATTTTCAAAGGATGGTCTGCAGTCGTTGGTGTATAAGATGTACAGGATTGGGGAACTCACACAGCCTTGGGGACATCCGTTCGACAACGTTCTTTTGTTGGAGATATGTTCACCCAATTTTACACATTGCGGTCTATGGGTCAGAAACTCTTTATACCATTTAATAAGGTAGTTTGGAATATCCATGCTGCACAACTTTTGAAGCAAAATATCTGTGTTCATGGCATTAAAAGCTGACGAAAAGTCGACAAACAGGATTCTGGCGTAATTCGAGGGCGTTTGGTCAAGGTGTTTCGAGATCAAATTTGTGGCGGTTAATAGTGCGTCTTCAACACTGAGATGTTGCTGGTATGCAAATTGGTACGGATCTAGCAATTTCAGGTCATAACATTTTTGTAGGAGCTCAGATTTTAAAATTTTTTCTAAACATTTCATTACAAGCTCTTATTAGCATGATCAAACTTGTCACAGACAACAAACTATATCTGTTTATTTCATTCTAAGGATTCAAATTTTGAGGGGGAAAAGTCTGTATCAAACCCACAATGCACGATTTACACCTTATTTTATTATTTAAGGCTGAATATAGGACTTATCCTTTGAAAGCCTTATACAATAGCACAGAATTACACAATCTCAAATAGCCTGGTATATAACATTTACATACAATTTTTACTCATCGTTGAATGAAATTTTAAAAATATAACCATATGACAATGTTAAGTTAAAAGTAACAAGTTATTGAAAACAGCTCACGATTAAATCGCAAGAGTACAAAGCTCATAACAAATATACCATTCTTTATAAAATCATCTTTTAAAAATACGCTTCACAATTGATGTATTGTAGTCGAGTTAAATAAATCCTCTGACCTTCTTGGTTTGACAGACACCAATCAAATCTTCTAAATCCCAGGCAGATGAAAGACCTTGACCCTTGATGACTTGATGCGACGTATAACGTTGGGCCCTATCCTTCAGAGGACAACCAGGTCCCTATAGAGTTAGATACGGATACAAAACAAAGGCAATGGTGTAATTGTTAAATGATGGTAACAAAAGACAAACAAAAAAATTAATATGAATGTCCCTATCCTTCAGAGGACAACCAGGTCCCTATAGAGTTAGATACGGATACAAACAAAGGCAATGGTGTAATTGTTAAATGATGGTACTTATTAGGCATCCTTTTTTGTTCTAAAACTCTTACAATATTCACCATTGCCTATAGACAAGTTTTCAGCAAACATCTGGACCAAAATTTTCCATTATCACTGTAAAGTATACAACTACTAACCACCCTTAAAATTGCTTCTTTTTTTTTTTAAACTTTAAGTAAGAAAGTGAATATATAAATATAAGTTTTGAGTTATTATGGGATAGGCCTCTTGTCCATAATACCCCCCCCCCTCCTCCATAAGTCACTGTAATACTCACATTCAATAACTCCTTACATCCTTCGTTCTTACTCTTCATCTTGGACACAGCATGGTGTATACAGGTGTGCTCTCTACTGGCCAATATCGTCATGCTGAAATTGGATACTAAACATTCAGTTGCTGCTTATATTGGGGGGTTCAGATAGCTCAGTTGGTAGAGTGAGCACATTGGGGGGGGGGGGGATTAATAATCTTGCCAGAGGAAGGAAAGAAAAAAAAGAAAGTAGCTGAAGCAAGGCTCGAACCTGGGACCTTCTGGGTGTCATAATGAAATGCACCAACAAATCGGCCACTAACCCCCCCCCCCCCCCCCCCCCCTCTCCTAAAGTATTTTCAACGACTTACACTAATACAAAAGCAAAACAAACAGAATCTAGAATTTAATTACATTTCCCTCCTTTAAAATCTACTAAAGACCTGGTACTGATCAACCAATCATACTTCAGTATATTAAAACAATAATACAATACAAATATTGATAGCAACAGCATCACTCACTTGACATCTTTATATTCAGTTTTCCTCAGTTCCCTTACTATCTGTGCAACTTGTTTGTGTGTCCGAGTACCGAAAAATATTTTTGGTATTCTGGAAAATAATAACAGGAGCAATAATAGTAATAATATTGATACTAATACTAATAGATAATCATACTACTACTAATAATAATAGATAATAATACTAATACTAATAATACAAATAATTATTATAATAATAATGATAATAATGTATTTATGTTTTCATTGTCTTTTGTTGTTGGCTGAAGAAGGGTTTTGAATCCGAAATGTTCTGTATTTGGTATTTTGTTAATTTTTTAGCTATTACATTCATTTTTGTTTATGCAATATCGAGATAACGTGTGAATGTCATTTTTACCACACTCCATGAATGCAAACTATTACAAGAGAAGAGGAGGGTTAAGGTGAGAGCTGACTGGCCTATGCTACTAAATTGTGGCACTTTTCAAGCCAAAGTAGAAGGAATCTCTATCCCAAAATAAACCAATGTTTGCACTGTGATCATATCAGAGACAATTGGTTTGTATTGAAAGCCATGCTCTGCTAAATTAACCAGTTAACTGCCGTACTCTGGAAAGACAAAAAAATGTTTTAATTTGGCCAGAAAACTCATTCTTCAAATATCGATCAATTTAAATGACCCTCATCTTGGCAAAAACTCTCAAACCTGGGACCTCGCAAAGTCCCTGGTTTGAGAATTTTTGCCAAGATGAGGGTCAATCGATATTTGAAGGACGAGTTTTCTGGCCAAATTTTTTAATACTTTGTCTATCAAGAGTACGACAGTAAACTGGTTAAACCAAGCAATTTTGTTGAAGAATGCAAGAAATATTCTGATCATCACTATGATTTTTCATTACATCCAGTTCTTACTTTCTGTTGACAACAGGACTGTTGTTTAGGCCACAATTACATAGTTTGCACTCAGTCTTGTCACCATCTGTATTAGATTTGATTCCTTCCGACTCATATTCAATCGATATATGCTCCCTGGAATTCTTTTTGCTAGACTTGAAAAAGTAATTAAAAAGAAATACAATTTTTATGATGCAACAAATTTAACCTGTCATGAACTGCTATTTGACAACAACAAAAAAACAAAAAACACAAAGAAATGGAGGAAACTAAAAGGGGTAGATTGTAGTTTTCTTAAACTCATAGCTGGGGTTCCCGATAGCTCAGATGGTAGAGCACTGGATTCACACGCAAAGGGAATGTGATCGATCCCTGGCGCAGTCAAGATTTTTTCTGACCCCTCTATCCACCCAGCAATGATTGGGTAGCTGGGTCTGTTAGATCTGGTGGTACATAGTTTGCGATAAACTAGTGTCCTATCCAAAGGATAGCAAGCAATAGCAATTGTCTGGTCTGTTTCACACTTTAGAAACAGGTATGAACTACGGCTCCAAGGATCTATGGCTCTGAAGGACAACTTTCATTATAAACTGATGACTACACACCGACTAAAAAACTATGTCATACTTCAAGGAAAATGAATAATAAGCTGTATTCAATAGTTCAACTGATAGTATCATTTGACACCATCAGAACTACTAAAAACAATTCACAATTTCACTTCTTTGGTATCGTCATCTAGTACAGTGATGCAATTTTGAGGTGAGTACCAGAGCTATAAGTTAACAAAGTCGACGTGTGGATACAAATGGAAGTAAGTGAAGAAGGTGGCCAAAGGAAAGAGTCAAATGCCAAAACATCATCATTGGCTTAGACTCCAATTGTGCAATTTTGAGGTGAGTGTCAGAGCTATAAGTTAACAAAGTCACGTGTGGATACAAATGGAAGTAAGTGAAGAAGGTGGCCAAAGGAAAGAGTCAAATGGCAAAACATCATCATTGGCTTAGACTCCAATTGTGCGGATATGTGGGCTTGTGGTATAACACTCGCTTTCGGATCGGAAGGTCCTGGGTTCGAGCTTCACTCAGCGCATAGTTGAGTCCTTGGAATAGGCTCTTTAATCACATTCTCTATCTGAACTCAGGTGTAAAATGAGTACCTGGCCATTAACAGTGTTGTCTCTGTCCGAAATAAATTGTAATATCACCTAACAGGACTTAGATGGTTTATATTATATCCAAAAAAAATACAAGTACTTACCGATTTCATATTAAAATTGAGTGGATCCTTTTTGAATTCATCTTCATCATCATCTTTGAAACAGACGGTTTCATCTGTAGAAAAAAAAAAAAGAATTTAATTTTTGTTATAATTAAAAATATCAATATAGATTTATTTAAAAATCATCTAAAAGAGGAGTGAATAAGATTTCAAGTAACCTTAAATATTAATGCATTTCATTGAAGTCCAAAATTATATCATTAAAGAAGCAAGTCAAACTGTACTGCAATCTTAAAATGTCATTGACATTCAATCTACAATATTTGAGCCCAAGCAGAAACAACGGACCTCATAACATAACAAACAAAATAAAGATAAATAAATAAAGAAATTCAATTTATTCATCCCTAAGGTGAAACTTTTCTTTAGGATCTAATCCAAGGAATTACTGGAATAACCTAGGATCAGCCGCAATGCAGTGCCACAAAAGTAGCTAAGGCTAGGTGACTTGCTCAAGGCCACACATCGTAACAGGTAGTCGAACTCGGTAACTTTCGGGTATAAAGCAAAGACCATACCGCTGAGCCACGCTGTCCAAGGAGAAATTTTTAAAAACATCAATCAAGTTTCAAAGAGGCAATGACAACTGATCCATCTCCTGCACATAGGTTATACTGTAAAATCATTATTTTAATGGGCAGGTGTAAAATTGCGTTTAACAAAAAATTTTGGGACAACCCTCTGTTAAATTTGAAAATTTGGAACAAAATTATGTACTCTGAAAGAATATAAAAATATTCAACTGATCTGACAATTTTGCGAACAAAATATGAACATTTCTTGCTAGATTCCATTTAAACAGTAATCCTTGGTGACATTTCAATGGAAAACAGTACAGAAAAAAAAAGAAATCCCAAAATATGATAACTGTCAGCCCGTACAGAGAATGAGGATTTGCAGACTATGGGGATTCATAACAAGGTCAAATATTTTTGTTCAACTTTTGGCGCATGCAAAGTCCATTTGCAGAAACTCCAAAGCTATTCTCTTGCACATGCATGCGAAATTCAGTCCTCATTCTCACCCTTGTATCTCTCCAAATTCACCTTTTTTTTTTTCTTATAAGAAAAACACAATCTCTAAATTTCATCTTTTTTTTTCTTATAAGAAAAACACAATCTCTAAATTTCATCTTTTTTTTTCTTATAAGAAAAACACAATCTCTTAAATTCACAAATTTACATTTCTGCGGAGTTGTATGTTGTATCTGAAGGCAATGCAATTATTGGATACACCAAGCAAAATTAATTATTCTAGTCTGATGTACTAGCTTATTTCTTAATCAATTATTTCAAGATAAAACACCCAAATGATTCTATTATTGAAATGTTAAAATATAGACAATAAATAAAATACTTTTAAAAAGGTAAATGGAGGATTTCTTAAGGAAAAGAATGAAACGATGATGTGGAATTTTCAACCCTTAAATTCGGGTTATTGGAAGTAAAGGAACTTCTTATCTAGCTGATACACGACTGTAGAACATTTGGCCTTTTTATCAGCTAATATGGAAGGATAAGGAAAAGGAGGAGGAAAAGGGAGGAGGAAGAAGAAGAAGAAGAAGAAGAAGAGAAGAAGAAGAAGAAGAAGAAGAAGAAGAAGAAGAAGAAGAAGAAGAAGAAGAAGAAGAAGAAGAAGAAGAAGAAGAAGAAGAAGAAGAAGAAGAAGAAGAGGAAGATGAAGAAGGAGAAGGAGGAGAAAGAGGAGAAGGAAGGAGAAAAAGACTGAAGCATCTCTTAGAGGTTATGATTATACAATTCTTGCCTAGGTCAGTCTTCACTTTTGATGGAACAATAATAGAATCTTCTCTAGTTTGTAGAACATGGCAAGCACAGACACAACTTCCTGAAATACGATATGGATGGAAAATTTTTAGAATACGAAAATCAAATATTTCTTTGAAACATCTTTAGTAAATAATAAAAAAGAATAATATAAAACAAACAAACTTTAAAAAATAAAAAAACAGAAACAAATAAAATCAAATCATCTATATAAAAATATAAATAAATAAACAGTTCATTATACAAAGTATCCTTTTGAGGAGTTTCAACTCTCTATGTTTAGTGACTAATGTAATTTCAAAGGCAGACAACAACTTTACCTTAGGAATAAAGTGAGGTGAAAAAATGAATGAAAAGACTGCAACTCTACATCTGTTTTCAAATTAGTAATATGTTCACCTAAAAAGTAGTCCAGATTCATAGGGCCCATGGAGCCAGAATTTATCACAGTCTCTATAAAGATACACAAACAATAGCCATTGCTTGATTCCCCTAGGATCTTCATCTATTGCAAGGTATTTTCCACCAGATCTAATAGACCTAGCTACTCAATGACAGCAAGATTTTAGGAGGAAAAATATAAACGTTATTTTGTGTGTTGAGCAAGTGCTCTACTTTTTAAACATTATCTTTATTGATTAAATAAATTATTACTACCTCATGCGATTGATGGACATTTCTCAAATTTTAAAAAACCTTTAATTTATTATTTAATCAAAGTCAATAAAAATAATTTGGTAACCTTTATCCAGCTCATCTTGGTCTTCTCGATTCTTTTTTGCTGTAAAAAAAAAAAAGTATAAGATTAAAGATGTACACAAACAGACACAGCATGAATGCAAAAATTACTAAATTGCAATCAAATGTTTGTCCATAATTTCTTGCCACAAGTACACAAGTTTTTTGGGTTTTTTTTCAAATTCAATATGCGCATACACTCAAACCTCTTTATACAACCCCCTGTTATATATATCGCTAGCCTCATTTACCGCCAATTGTTTGCTGGAATAAATTATTTATCAATATTGCGATAATGCCAAAAACCTTGTTATATTGCCAACCCCCAAACCAATGGCAAGAACGTTTTATATGTAAAAATAATAGAAAATATATTTGCTATACCGCCAATGCTACTCAACAAAGTTGTCTTCCGAGTTTTTGATCACAACGAAAAAGGAAAAAAAATCTGTAAGCTTAAGATTCTTTTCAATTTGATGGGGTTTTAAAAAAAAAATAATAGCTGTTTAGACCTAGATATTGTGAGTATGATTTCTAATTAAAGATCAGACAGTGATTTCAAATACTGGTTGAGTCCTATACAACATTGACCAAATTCATTATACCACGATACACTATACCACCAATTTTATCTTGGTCTCAAACATGGCCCTTGTAACGGGGTTGCCCTGTACTTATTATGAGCATAGTTTCCAGTCTCCATGAAATTGACGATAATACCTCTCCACCTGATAAACACCTTAGTACAAGATAAAAAAAACTTGAGCTTGATCTTTTATATAGAGCAATATCCACTAAACATGCTCAAAGCGCTTTACAAGGGGTCCCTAACCAACAGCAACATAATATGTAGGACGAGACAACGCTGTTAACAGCCAGGTACTCATTTTACACTTGGAGTGAGGTGAGAGGATGCGAGTACAGAGCCTTCTCCAAGAACTCAACTATATGCACCACTCAGGACTCGAACCCAGGACCTTCCGATCCAAAAGCGAGTGTCTCTGACTGTATCCATCATATTTCTTATAAAAAATGTATTCTCTTTTTCCACCGATTGGCACTCGAATTTAAAATTAAATAGTTGCCTATAAGAATTAACATTGTGGACAAGATATCATAATGCGTCATAATCTATTTTCAGTGCAGATGGTGACAAAAAAAAAAGTTAAAAAGGAGGAAAATTTTTTGAATGATTGTCTTTAAATACTTTAAATCCCATTTTTACTGACGGTGTTGCTGTTAGCTAGGGATCCATTGTAAAATGCTTTGAGCACGTTTAATGAATATTGCGCTCTATAAAAGCTCTTTTGTTGTTTTTTTTGAAACCCTGAGAAACTGATAAAAACGATATTTTACCATAACTTTTCAGAATTACAGCCTCGTATATATACGTACCTTTTTCTTCTGCCAACCATGCAAGAGATGAGCAAAGCAAAGCTAGGCTTTTACCACTACCAGTTGGACTCTCCAGTAAGCAATGCTGGCGACGCTCAATTCCTTTAATAATCTAAAACCATAAAATATGAAACGTGCATTGATCAATTTTTCAAATCAAGAAAACATATTGATCGATATTTATTTGAAAAAAATGTTTTAAATAATATTGACTTAGCCATGACTTCAGAATGGTGTTACAAGTTGTTAATCATTATGCTATCATAAAAATTGACCAGTTATACAGCGCAATATCCACTAAAGATGCCCGAAGCGCTTATTAAGGGGTCCATAGCCAACAGCAACAATTAGCTTGTAGGACAAGACATGATGCCTATTTGGCCATATATTATTACAATTTTTTCAGAGAACACTGATGACTATGCGGCTATATGGAAGTGGAAGGTCCTGGGTTCGAGTCCCGCTTTGAGTGAGCGGCCCACAGTTGTGTTCTTGGAACAAGCTCTTTACTCACATTCTCTCAATGTACTCAGCAATGTCTCTGTCAGAAAAAATTGTAATATTGCCTAAATAAATATTAAGTGTTTATTGGCTAGGGCCCCTTGTAAAGCACTTTGAGTCAAAGTTTGAGTATGTTTGGTGGATATTAATACGCTTTATCAATGCTACAGTTTGTTTGGATTTTTTTACGGTCAGTTACTCAGTTACTCATTTTACAAATGAGTATGGTGAGAGAATGCTAGTAAATAGTAATAAAGAGTTTTTGCCAAGGACTCAACTAATCACCGTTCAGTGTGCGACTCCCTGGACCTTCCAGACTGAAGGCAGCGAGGATCATACCATGCCATAGGACCACCATCACCATGGCTATGCAGTAACTGCTGTAACCATTCTTCTTCTTCTTCTTCTTCCTTTGATTGCCCACAATCAATTGGTTGATTATTATGGCAAATATGAAACTGCTTTCTAATCTCTCTGTATTCCTTGTTTATAATCGTTAGTCTAAAATCAATTTCCAGGGACATTCAGGGGTCGTCAACGTTGGTCAGTGATGGTTTGTCTAAGGTCTAAGTATCTGCATAGCAACTTGCCACAAAAGCATCAATTGTAGTGGCTTCGGTCACTTTAGCGTCAAGCTGGTTCCAGTCTCTGACCGTACGCGGCAAGAAGGAAAAACCACGGTATTGTGTTCTGTGTGTTAAGAGGCTGTATTGGTTGTTGTTACCTCTTCTCTGTCTCAAAGGTGCTGGTATCAGTTTTTTCTTGATGACTGGGCATTCAGCGAGGTGGTGCTTGATCTTAAATAGCATTGTTAATCTTGCTGATTTTCTGCGGTGCTCTAATTTTGGCCACTGTAGTTATTCTAATATGTCTGATACACTTGAGGTGTTGTGGTGTCTGTTCAGGACGTAGCGTGCAGCTCTTCTTTGCACTGATTCAATTTTTGAGACGTATTTTTGGGTGTGGGGGTCCCAAACAGTGGAAGCATATTCCAGAACAGGTCTTACAAATGTTTTGTATGCCTTTTCCTTGATTTTCGAGGAGCTAATTTTTAGGTTATGCCTTAAAAATCCCAGTGTTTTGTTTGCCTTACTTGTGATCTTGTTAATATGCTCATCCCATGTTAGGTCTTTTTTCATGCTAACACTAACACCAAGATATTTTGCAACATTCACTGTCTCCAATGTATGTCCATGTAAGTGGTATTCAGTTATCATGGGTGTTTTTGATCTTGTTATGGACATTGATTCGCTGGGTGGAACTTCATATCCCAGCTTTTTTCCCATATTTCTAGTTGACGCAGATCCGCTTGCAGTTTGTCACTGTCAGTGCTGTAGACTACAGTCTACAGTATCATTATCATCTGCAAAGAGTCTGGCTGTTGTGGTTAGATTGATTAAGTGGCAGGTCATTAATGTATGCCAAGAATAGACAGATCTTGTGCATAAGTAGGCTGTGATTCACACGGTCAAAGGCTTTGGCAAAGTCCATGATAAGGACGTCTGTATGGAGTCCCTTCTCCAGATTGGTTGTCAGCTCTTCCGTAAATTCCAGCAGTTGGGTTATTTCTTCATAAGTCGTGTCTGAGAATAATCAATTTTCTTATTCTTAGACATGTCTGAAAATAATCACAGCTTTATTATTATTATTATTATTGGCATTATCAGATCAGTCACAGACTGTAGTACAGTAGGTACATGAGACTATCCAGTTACAGTACAGTCACTGTACTCTACTCTAAGACTGTGGACTGCTGTCACTGTCAGTGTCAGTCATCAGTCTTCTCTCACAACCACTGACTAGGAATACTTACCCGATCCATCATACTGAACTGAGATGGATATGGTTTATCTGGGAAAAGAACAGGAACCCCAGATATTTTATAAGACATCTTGTGTATCTTTTAAGAAGTTATATTATCTAAATAAAATATTTCGAATTAGGCGCCGTAGCAATCCGCCGCGGCCATTGTGTTTGTTTTGATTTTGCAGTTGCAGCAGTCAACAGTTATGGTTTTCTTTCTGCGTAAAGTGCGAAGAATTCTAATAGTATAAGCAGTTACAAAAAGAAATGTATTGATTTACCTATTCGAATTATTAATTGTTTTTAACCCGAAGATTTTCATGTTGAAGTCTGTTGTTCTTTCATGAAATATTTTAAGTTTGTAACAAATGAATTTACTATTTGATTCCTTTGAATTGGTATATTCCATGTGTTTTTTTTATTGGTGGGAATTGCATAATAATATTATTAATATTTGACTTGAATAAGAGAAGAATCAGATGAAACAGCGGGATCATGAGAGATATCAAAGAAAATTGAAAGTTGGAACATCATTTTGTTACAGAAATTGCAGATCACTAATCATTGAACGCCGTCCAAGCCCACCATCTTAAAGACTGATGACCAGAGAGCATGTAACTTGTGCGGCTATGTGGTGTAATGCTATGACACTCGCTTTCGGATCGGAAGGTTCTGGGTTCGAGCCTCGCTCGGCGCATAGTTGAGTCCTTGGAAAGACTCTTTAACTTTACTCACATTATCTCACCGTACTCGGGTGTAAAATTAGTACCTGGCCGTTAACAGCGCATGACAGGCGTATGTCTCGTGTTGCTATTGGTCAGGGACCCATGTAAAGCGCTTTGAGCATGTTTAGTATATATTGCTCTATAAAAAAGCTCAAGTAAAGTAGCCGAGTTTCAATCCCCACCTGGGAAGTGGATTTCTTATCGCAAAATCAGTCATATGTCTTTCTTCAATCATTTCTTAGCTAGACACATTCTAGCTCCTCTGCCAACTTAACTAGACACCTTCTAGCTTTTTTACAAACTTAGCTAGACACCTTCTAGCTTTTTAGCCAACTTTGTTTGACACCTTTTTGTCAATTTGGCTGGACACATTCTAATTCTAGCATCTTAGCTAATTTAGCTAGATACCTTGTAGTTCTGAAAAAAGTGGTGTGACATCTTGCTCTTCTAGTTTGTTTGTTTGTTTGTTTGTTTGTTTGTTTTTTGTTTTTTTTTTTTGTTTTTTTTTAATTAGCACTTTTACAAACTAGTAAGGGCTCTACTATCCCATTGCTCTCAGTAGAAAAAACAAAAATTCCAAAAGTAGAATCTGCTGATTGCACTTCAACAGATTTGTACTTGAAACTTGGACTAAACAGACTTCAACAGTCGTGACGTCATTTCCCTCGACTGGTTCTAAACTATCGGAATAATGGCGGATGCCCTTATGAAATAATTCTCCGACGAGCATAAAAGTGTATCCAGAGAAAGAAAAACATTATAAATCTGATCATGTTTTGACTTTTATACATTCTGATCACATGACATGTGAAAAAATTCTAGCCAGCATGAAGATTAAAAAGTACAGGTTTTCTCTCTTTAGAACGAAGCTACTCGTTGCTGGACGAACTTGACATCAGACAACTGAATCCTATTCTTTTGAGATTGAATTATGTGTTGCAGAAAAATGTATGTTTCCACTTAAAAACTGAGCGCCAAACCCTTTTAGATCTATATGCGGCTATGCGGTCTAGTTGTATGACATTCGGTTTCGGATCGGAAGGTCCTAGGTTCGAGCCTCGCTCGACGCATAGTTGATCCTTGGAAAAGACTCTTTACTCACATTCTCTCACCGTTATCAGGTGTAAAATGAGTATCTGGCCGTTAACAGCGTTGTATCTGTCCGAAAAAAATTGTATTATCACTTAACAGGCGGAATGTCCCGTTCTTTATTTTACGTGTTGCTGTTGGCCAGGGACCCTTTGTAAAGGGCCAGGGGGTGGGGGGGGGGGGGGGGGGGGGAATTCAACGACTGGATGAACCATTAGTGACAAAAGCGCTTTGAGCACGTTTAGTGGATATTCCGCAAAATAAAAGCTCAAGTTTTTGTTGCTTTTTTGTTGTTTTTTTTTATTATTTTTTTTTCTTTTTTTTTTCTTTTTTTAATCAAATATATAAGATCAGAGGAATGACAGCCACACTTTGGAATAAGTAGGATGGCAATCATTAAGAGACTCTTGAGAGTCAACTCGGCTTATTCTCATTATTTTCATTGACACCACCCCGGGTTGGTTTGGATATCCTCAGATCTTTTAATAAATATGCTACACTTAAGTTTAATACAATGCCCGACAACATCAAAGAGTGGACAGGTCTGAATCTCAATAGCCTACTGGAAAAGACCAGAGACCGCGACGAATGACGTAATGTGGTGAAGTCTGCACCCTGTTGCTTCTAATGGTGCTCACATTGTTATGTTATGACGATCGACCCAATCAGCAAATTCTTCACCGCATTCGTGCACCGTCACAAACCCGCTAGATGCTCTGCGGTTTCGGGTTCTATCCCACATCGGGTGGAAAGTCCCCACTGATGAAGCGATTTTGCCCTGATGCAGGTTCTTGACCTAGGCCGATGTGTCTCCTCTTACTGGTGGAGAAGCCTGGAAACTTCTCACCTAGTTTCGAAGAGTGTATGTCCCTGCCCCCTCGAGGGATTGAATTCGTCCAAACCGACTTCCATCTCGTATATGCATCTCTGTTCGTAGTCAGGGAAGCTGCGTACAAGGGACTTATTTCGGCACGAAACGGGGGCGACGTCCATAATGCGTTTGAGAGGGGTATCCCCATTCCCTACCTCTTTGATCTTATTAAGCCAGTTTACCGTAATCGTCTCGATCCGGACATCGGGGATCTGGATTGCTGCCATTGTCGGGCCCCATTCTCTAGGCGTTCTAATGCACCCTGCATGTCCCCCCGACGATCAACTGGTCATGGGATTGAGTGAGTGAGTGAGACACTTAATCTCTCACGTTATAATATACATGTCTTTGCGGTCATCTAAACACATATGAATGTATATGATGTAATATTCAAATAGGCTAACCAACGACAGTTACAAAAATTGACATCAAAATGGATTGCCTATATTTATATACAGCTAAAGACAAACTGGTCTATCCGTTACAATGATGATGATGCTGATGATGATGGTGATGATGATGATGATGATGATGATGATGATGATGATGATGATGATGATGATGATGATAATAATAATGATGATGATGATGATGATGATGATGATGATGATGTTGATAATGACGACGACGACGATGATGATGATAAAGGAGATGAAACAACAATAGAAAACGATTTATAAAAGTAGCTCAACGAACGAATTATTTTATTCGTAATCATAGTTTATCCTGTAAACTTTCCACGGAAAAGCACTTGGTTCGTTTTGGAATCCCTCAAGAAGAAAAGGAAAGGGCGATCTGCTGTGAATTTCTGTTTTGGCTCAAAGGTTCCGGATCTTCCCATGATGATAGCGGTGGCCGCTGCTGCAACCGTGCCGGTTTCTTTGACTTCAATGACTGCCTGATGAATCGCCTGGTCTATGCTTAGGTGCGCTGCAATTAACCAGAAGATTTTTGACCAATCAAAACAGGGAACTTGTGACACACCTTCATACGTGCTCAGACAAACATAGTTGGTTGTTTAGAGATAATAATGTGAATGAAATCGACCTTTCTCTGATCATTATATATAGATAGTTCGAAGATGACGTCACTCGGGTCTTTGTTATTGTTTTTTGCCATCCGCGTTTATGAGTAATGCTCACTGAACTGTATTATCCAGACTATAAAATGATCATGGTTACACACAGTTTTGTGTGTTGGTCCGTTATACTTCCGGATGGCAATGTTATGAGCTTCTTAGCCAAGCGCATACTATATATATATATATATATATATATATATATATATATATATATATATATATATATAGCTAAATGGGTGACTAGTTATCACAGTATTTTCTTGATCACAATTAAGTTTACGCATAGTTTTCTGCATCGGTTATATTGATCAGGCCGTGGGTATTTTACTAAGACACATACCATCGATAGTAAAACCTGTGAAATTGTGTTGTGTTTACTAATCACTACCATTGTGCGGCTATGTGGCGGTATGACACTCGCTTTCGGATCTTAAGGTTCTGGGTTCGAGCCTTGCTCGGCGCATATTTGGGTCTTTGGGAAAGGCTCTTTACTCACATTCTCTCACCGTACTCAGGTGTAAAATGAGTATCTAGCGTCAACTGCGTTGTCTCTGAAAAACTGTAATATCGCCTAACATGTGTCTTGTCTCGCTCTATATGTTACGACGCGTTTCTATTGGTCAGGGACCCTATGTAAAGCGCTTTAAGCGCGGTTAGTGGATATTGTGCTATAGATAGTATGCGCTTGGCTAAGAAGCTCATAACATTGCCATCCGGAAGTATAACGGACCAACACACAAAACATTGTGTGATCATGAACTTTTATAGTCGGGGTAATACAGTTTAGTGAGAATCGCTCACAAACGCGGATGGCAAAATACAACAACAAAGGCTTGAGTGACGTCATCTTCGAACTATCTATATTTATATTTTTTTAAAAACTCGTGTTTCCATTATTATGACTGTCCGAGGGGCGTGGTTTTGTTCCTTTCCACTTGGTGTTTATTGAGTTGTTTATAGATAGTGTGCCCTTGGCTAAGAAACTCACAACATTGCCATCCGGAAATATAATGGACCAACACACAAAACTACAATATTTAATCTTGGTCGTTTATAGTCTGGTTAATACAGTTTAGTGAGAATTACTCATAAACGTGAATGGCCAAAAAAAAAAAAAAAAACAATATCAAAGATTCTGTCTATATTTTAAAATACATTTTGCTTACCGCATCAAAACGGTTCAATAGCGGGGTGTGAAAAAAAAATGTCATAAACAAAAATGAATAACTAGAATATAGATAGAACTAAGTTGACGTCACTCAGGTCTTTGTTACTGTTTTTTGCTATCCATGTATATGAATAATTCTCACTGAACTGTATTAACCAGACTATAAACGTTCATGGTTACACATAGTTTTGTGTGTTGGTCCGTATACTTCCGGATGGCAATGTTGTGAGCTTCTAAGCCAAGCGCATACTATCTATAGCTAGTTAACTGCCGTGCTCTGGAAAGTCGCGTATATAAAATTTGGTCAGATAACTCGTCCTTCAAATATCGAATCGATTTAAATGACCCTCATATTGGGAAGAAAGACTTCGCAGGTTTAAGAGTTTTGAGAGTAAAAACTCGTCCTTCAAATATCGAACCGATTTAAATGACCCTCATATTGGCAAGAAAGACTTTGCGAAGTCCCAGGTATGAGAGTTTTTGCCAAGATAAAGATAATTTAAATCGATCGGTATTTAAAGGACGAGTTTTCTGGCTATATTGATAAAAAGATGTTTTTTGTTGTTTTTTTTTTTCCTTTTTGGTTGAGAGTACAGCAATTAAATGATTACAACAACAACAAAAAAACCAACATATATTTAAATAGAGTTTCTTTTATTTTTTCGGGGGTCCTGATAGGTCAGTTGGCCGAACACTAACTTTGATCGCCACGACAGTCACACTTATATGTGCGACTATGTGGTCTAGTGTTATGACACTCGCTTTCGAATCGGAAGGTCCTGGGTTCGAGCCTCGCGCTCGGCGCATAGTTGAGTCCTTGGAAAAGGCTCTTTACTCACATTCTCTCACCGTACTCAGGTGTAAAGTGAGTACCTGGTCATTAACAGCGTTGTCTTTGTCCGAAAAATTGTAATATCGCCTAACAGGCGGCATGTCCCGTCCTACATGTTAAATGTTGCTGTTGACGAGGGACCCCTTGTAAAGCGCTTTGAGCACATATAGTGGATATTGCGCTATATAAAGCTCAATAATATCGTGTTCAAACTTCTTATAGAATCACGATAAGCAGAATGAAAAAGATTGGTTTTTAGTTTTAGATGCCGTTTGAAGACTGGTAGACTTTCACATTGTCGGATGGTAGAGATTCCGATACGTTTGGAGCCTTTTCCACTTTTCCAAGGATCCAACACCGCGCCGCTCAAAGCAGGATTCGAACCCCGGATCTTTTGGACCGAAGGCGAGTGTCATACCTCCAAACGGTGTGGCTATTGGGTCTAGTGGTATGACACTCGGAAGGTCCTGGGTTTGAGCCTCGCTCGACGCATAGTTGAGTCCTTGCAAAAGACTCTTTACTCACATTCTCTCACCGTTCTCAGGTGTAAAATGAGTACTGTTAACTGCGTTGTCTCTATAATAAAAAATATATAATATCGCCTAAAAGGCGTCATGTTTCGTTCTACACGTTACGTGTTGCTGTTGGCTAGGAATCCCTTGTAAAGCGCTTTGAGCACTTTTAGTGGATATTGCTCTATATAAATGCTCTACTTTTTTTTTAACCACATAGCACGCAAAACGTTTTGAGATGGTGGGTTACAAATATAATTTCTCATTGTGAGTGAGTTACTTACCTTCGTCACTGATCCCAGTGAAATCAGCACTTGGGGAGAATGCTCGTTGCATTCCCATATCTTTTAAAGGCGAAACCAATTCTAATTTCGTGGTAATTTTGAATTTGGGAATCTTCACTGAAAGGAGGGTATTTTCAAGACCCTGGAAAATGAATTGAATTCCAAAACCATCCAGGTCCTTTTCTACTTCATCGATGGTCTTTTCATTTTTCCTAGGCAGGACGACGTAAAAAGCGAAGCGTCTACCCAAGAAGTCCATTTTCAAAACTTCCGAAGAGATGTCCTCGTCATATTTCCAACCAAAAGCGGAAGCAGTTTTCATCATATCCACCTAAGAGACAGAATAACAAAAACAAAAACAAAAATAAAAACTGAGGGGCCGATTTTCAAAGCCTGCTACGTTACATTTTCATAATTCAGAGAAATGTGCAATTTTTGTTATTTATCTATTAAAGAGGACAACTTGAGCTAAAAAATTAAAAAAAAAAACCCCAAAAAACTTGAGCTTTTATTTGGTGCAAATTCCACAAAACGTGCCCAAACCGCTTTACAAGGGATCACTGGCCAATAGCAACACTTAACATGTAGGACGAGACACGACGCCTGTCAGGCGATATTACAATTTATTAACGGACAAAGACAACGCAGTTTACGGTCTCATGCTCATTTTGCACCTGAGTACGATGAGTGCCTTTTCAAAGGACACAACAATGCACCGGTCGAAACTCGGACCCAGGACCTTGCGATCCGAAGGCAAGTGCCATACCACTAGACCACATGACCGAACAAAGAGGAAAATATTGTCTTTAATTATTTTGCCTCATAGAACTAATTCTGGAGTGTTTTGAGATTTCGATTTTTTCCCTGATGATGCTATGCTGTCCAATAGATTGCTTTAGGGCGATAAGCACGTCTATTATACATGTCTGATAACTGAAAAATCTAAATATCCACTTCCCAACCAAAATAATCTAACAAATCGCTGAACATGAAATACGAAGAAACACCGCTATCGATTCAAATTTTGGAAACAAGATGGAGACTATTTGGACATATCTTAAGAAGAGACAGGAATATTCCAGCTAATAATGCAATGGCGTTATTCTTTACACCAGGCGGACATAACAAACACAAAGGCTGACCCACAACAAGCAGAATATTATACACTACGATAAACAAAGACCCCGAACTGTATGCGAAAAGGATTTAGAACACCGGAGATCCATCGCAGCAGACCGTCATCAGTGGAAAGAACTCACTCAGCAAATCAGAGAAGCTTCCAAAGCGCCCCAGTCCGAAGATTGGGATGCGATCAGTAATAATTCAAGTAAGTCAAGAACACAACTCCGCTCTACTCTGAAACAGCAGAGCATCTAGTTGAACGATGTGTTGTGACGATGCTACCGGGCGGGTTCCCGACGGTGCACGAATGCGGACCGGACTTTGCTGATTCGGTCGATCGTCATAACAAAGTAGTGTGAGAACCATAAGAAGCTGCTGTCTTACTCTGGAACAAACCAATAGCGAGGCTATGTTGCCTTGTGGTATGACACTCGCTTTCTAAGAAGAAGAAGAAGAGGAGGAGGAGGATGATGAGAAGGAGGAAGAGGAAGAGGAAAAGAAGAAGACGCATAAAAGGAAGAAGGAAATAAAACAATGATTCCACATTTTGGTACGCGTTACCTTTTGTGTTTTACCATCTACATGGAAATCTTGTTCTTGGGTCGAACCGGCATTAAATTGATGGTCCCATGTACCGTTAAAGAATATGGTGTTGATCAAGACCAAAAGCGTATTGCCACCGATACTACCTGGAATGGTGTTCATCGATAATATGTATTAATATTGATAATAATAATGATGATGATGATAATAATAATAATAATAATAATAATAATAATAATAATAATAATAATGATAATAATAATAATAATAATAATATAATAATAATAATTAATAAATGATATGAGAATAATATATGATGATGATGATGAGATGATGATGATGATGATGAATGATGATATGATGATGATGATGATGATGATGATGATGATGATGATGATGATGATGATGATGATGATGATGAATAATAATAATAATAACAATAATAATAATAATAATAATAATAATAATAATAATAATAATAATAATAATAATAATAATAATAATAATAATAATAATAATAATTGAATTGTGAGTGAAAAGTTGGAAAGTTTCTTATTTTGGAAGACAGGGAATTTCAGATTTTTGGAGCTGCATTAGAGAAAGATCTGCTGGAAAATATTGTTCTTGATGTCGACCTTCTAATGTCAAAGTGGGTGGACTGGAAGGATCGTAGATTTCTTGGTGTTATATTGACGTTTAAACGAGATCTGATATAATCAGGAGCTTGTCCATGTAAGCATTTGTAAGTGATGCAAGCTACTTTGGATTCAATTCGTTGGGCGATTGGAAGCCAATGTAGGGATTTCGGTTCGGAACCGGGGTTATTCTATCATGATTCTAGCGGCGTTGTTTTTTGCCGCTTGCAAAGGCCTAGTTGTTTTTGCGGGTAAACCAGAAGATGTCTCGTAATAATAATGATAATAATAATAAAAGATAATGATGATGATGATGATGATGATGATGATGATGATGATGACAACGATGACGATGATGATGATGACGATGATGATGATGATGATGACGATGATGATGATGATGATGATGATGATGTACTCGCAGCACGTCTGACCGGGATTAAGGACGTCTCCAGTCGAGGCTGGCTGATTTATTTTGTGGAAGGGGGGGGGGGGTTGGTCGTTTTTATTTTATATTACATTTCTTTTATTTTATTATCATCATCATCATCATCATCATCATCATCATCATCATCATCATCATCATCATCATCATCATTATCATCATCATCATCATCATCATCATCATCATCATCATCATCATTATCATCATCATCATCATCATCATCATCATCATCATCATCATCATCATTACCATCATTATTACCATTGTTATTATGATTATGATTATTATTATTATTATTATTATTATAACGGCCATAGGAAAAACCATGCTCAATCAAAATGCATCTTCCATTCTATATATTATATCTATTGCCTCAATAAATCTATCTTACCCTCCTCAAACATATGCTTGATCATATTGCTTGTCTTTTCCGCCACGTAGTCATTCACAGCCTGCTCCGGTCCCCCTTCTGCATTGAAGTCCAGTTCGCTCACATCGCCCAAGTAATGAGACTTGACTTCATCGCGGAATCGTTTTTTCGTCTCGAGTCCTGGTGCGTAAAACAATGCGTTGCCCGTTTTCAGCTCGACTGATGACGCAGAATTTAACTGGGAGTGTGTGTATGTGTGTGTGTGTGTGGGGGGGGGGGGGGGGGGGGGGGGATGAGAAAAAAAAATACAATGAGATTGATATTGTAGGGAGCGAAAAAGATGAATGGAGTTTTGGACGAAGCGAAAAAAATCATGAACTGATAACAACAACAAGCAAAGACTTCTGATCAAACTTTTCTCTTTTATTATCATTCAAGTTTCATTAAATTACTATCATTTTGTTATTAAGTTATTACGAGATCCTATAATATGAACATTGATGAAGCGTATTTCAAAGGATTCACCATGCTAAATGCGCTTCACAATGTTTCATTTATTCACCCAGAAGGGCGCATGGAACCATAATATTTCCAACAGGGTTCAATAGTCTGATGTCACTTTCGCCAAGCAACGAACAGCTTGGTTCTAAACAAAGAAAATCAGTACTTTTTATTCTTCACGCTGGCTAGAACTTTTTCACATTTCATGTGATCTGAATGTATAAATGTCAAAACATGATCCGATTTATGTTTTTCTCCTCTGGATACACTTTTATGCTCGTCGGAGAAGTATTTCAAAAGGGCGTTCGCCATTGTTCCAATAGTTTAGAACCAGTTACTAGTTAATATGCGTCATTACAAGGAAGGGACGTCACAACTATTGAACCCTAATCGCAAAACACCAGTTGTGCGTCCATTTTCGTACTATAACCGATTACGGAGAGAGAATGTGCGTAAAGAACCCTTTCCAAGGACTCAGCTATGCACCGCTCAGAGCGGGACTCGAACCCAGGACCTTCCGATCCGAAGGCGAGTGTCATACCACTAGACCACATAGCAGTACAAACATCTTAGAATTAGACAATAGAATTAGGTAATAAACAAAGCTATCTGTCCTCAAATTGGTAATTCACTCTATCTAGCTTAACGTTTATGAGTTAACCTCCTCCTCCTCCTCCTCCTCCTCCTCCTCCTCCTCCTCCTCCTTCTTTCTTCTTTCTTCTTCTTCTTCTTCTTCTTCTTCTTCTTCTTCTTCTTCTTCTTCTTCTTCTTCTTCTTCTTCTTCTTCTTCTTCTTCTTATTCTATCAGATTATCCCGCATTTTGTTGGATGGCCATAATGAATGCCACATCTCCATGCATCTCGGCTCATAGCATCATCTTCTTCCCGGCCCAGTTCTTAAATATCGGTCTTTTGCCCTATCCAGTCCAGCTATCTAGTGGACGTCCCTTTTTTCCCTCTTTCTCACTCATTGTATATCCAATACTTTCCTTCCCACGTACTCCCTCTCTCTTCTCTTCTCTTAACTTGTCCGAAACAATTCAATCTATCTTCTCCCATCTTTATTGATTTCGAATTCGTTCATTTCTTACGTTATCTTTTCTTGTCCAGCCAAGTGACCACCTCAACATCCTCATTTCTGCCACCTCAACTTCTTTATCTTGTATTTTTGTTTTAGCTGCTGTCTCTAGTCCATACACCATTGCTGTTTTTCCTTTAAAAAATAAATCCAATGCATCAGGTTCCCCCCGATATTAGATCGTTTGAAGACAATGGGTCATATATATTTTCCTCGTGAGGAAGATATAATAGGGACGAAAAGTCGTGACATCAAACCCTCTACTCTTTTGGTTCCTAAATCCTTGGGAGTGTGTATATGTAACCATTCCGACGGAGAACTAATAATGAATACGTTTCACAAGGGTGGTATAACTATTTCAGTAGTAGCAGGATGTAAAGCAGATTTTTAGGATTCTCTCTCTGTGGCATATCACTTGGACGTAGCCTCCCACACAGTCCTTCGGAAGAAGTCTCTGTCTTGTGCCCATCTGCCACATTCTGTCACGCCGTTGTTGAGCCATTCCTGGAAAATCCTGTTGCCATCTTCTTTGTGGTCTTCCTCTGCCTCTTTTGCCCTCCGCCATGCCCTCCAGTACATCTCTCTCTAGTGTGTATTACGGGATGTTAAAAAGAGCGACCAGCATATATTAAGACTAGAAAATAAGATACCATCCCTATGAAACGAGAAACGCATTTATACAAGATATGTATCCAGACCCCGGAAAGAGTGGATTTACACTTCCAATGAAACGGAAACCAGTTTTTTGACATCACACTTTTCTTCCATATTTACTGTTTCTTGTGATGTCATATTTTCAACAAGAAAAGAAATGTTTTGGCCACGTCAAGGCAAATTACACGGCTGTGAAAGTGCTAACCTAAGAAAATAAAATATCACAGGCTATGAAATCAAGAAATTAGAGGACCCCAACAATAACAGAGGGACAGCGTGGCTCAGCGGTACGGTCTTTGCTTCTTACCCGAAAGGGTCCGAGTTCGATCACCTACGCTGTGTGGCCTTGAGCAAGTCAGCTCGCCCTCGCTCAATTTGCGACGCTGCACTGCGGTTGACGCCTGGGTTATTACAGTCCCCCCTTGGAATAGACCTTAGAGACAAATTTTCCCTATTGGGTGAATAAAGGGAAGTTTATTTTATATTTTAAATGTATTCATAAGAATTTTAAAAAAGATTAACCGAAAATTATGGCTGACGTCACAACAAACCTCGTTAATGAGCCCATGGTAGGCTAAGTTCGTCGCATCTCCCAAATCTGTGAGGCTTAGAACTCTTCTCATCTCTGTGAGGGTTTCACCTTTCGCTCCAGTACTTGTCATGGATAAAGCTGAGTGAATGCTGGAATAGAAGAGAAAAATTAATAGGGTGATGTCAAATTTCCTTGGAAGTGCGAACCCAGTCCTCCAGATTCAGAGCTGCCAACTTGAAATTTAAATAAAATCGTAGTTTCCAGGGGGGGGGGGGGGATTCACTTTAAATTGCTTTAGAAATAAACAATTTACTCTCAGCATAGTCCCCAAAAATACTCTAAAGTCCTGAATATAGTTTCTAAGGAACTAAGATTTCCCTTTCAACAAAATTGATTGAGGCCGTATGCAGCTGTGTAGCTTGAGCCAAAAATTCGTATTTCTACTATTACCTCTACTACCTAAACAGCCAGGTAGATAGTAATGTTTTGTACTGTTGTGATTTTTTTTTTAGTCCATTGCTTTAAATGATTCAAAGAAAGACAATTGGCACGTCACAGAAAATGGTAAAGGTTATGAGCGTTAAACTTTGTCATTTATGATTTTGGTCACGTTCTGAAAGGATGCGTTTCCTTGCTTTTTACATTAAAATTTGGTGTGGAGTTATATTTGCGTTCAATGGGTACTTGCAAAGCAGCAAAAGTTTTGAACTAAGAAGTGACTGGGTTTCTTCTGGGTTTTCTTTAGGGAATTAACAAGCTAACTTACTGATGAACTGATTATTTGTTTCGAAAAAAAATATTTATAACGCTTATTTTTGTTCTTTGTTTTTGGGGTGTCTTTTTTTGTTTGTTTGTTTGTTTGTTTGTTTGTTTGTTTGTTTTTGGTCTTGCTTTTTTTCTTTTGTGTAATTCAATAAATAATTTAAAGAATGACTTGCTTTGATAACTAGAAGGTGCCATTATTCTATTGAATAATGTACCATGATATTGAATATTATTTGCAATTTGTATAGATCTATTAATAAATTGAAACTCTGGAATATATAGAGGTGGACATGTGTCAAATGAATTTTGAAAGGGGGGACATTATTCTACGAATTTTGACTTTGACACTTATTTGTGTGTTGCATATTGAATAATTTGAAACAGTAATTATATACCGAAAATTGTCGAATAAACAATGAATGTTGTTTGTATAACTTCGAAAAATTGTATCTATGCATGAAAGTTTCACATATTATTTATCCACGTGGAGAGGCCATACGATAGAGTCACGATCTCCCCGGCCAGGCGGAGTTGTCGTACCAGTAAGGTTGCGGGTTCGAGCCCCCATCGCCGCCGCGAACTCTTTATTCTCTGTTGTCTTCTGGAATTTTCCTACTCACTCCATTTCTTGTTATTATCAACATAAGTGTCTGCTCCACTCACTTTTATGAATTACATATTATTTAAATGATTCAAAGCCCATTAGTTTATAAACGATATGATACGATACGATACTATATTATCGATATCGTGTTGCCAAGTTTCAATCGACTCCATTCCAAAAATACAAGTAAAAGAAAATAATAAAAAAACCCAAAAAAGTGCGCGCTCTAGTTTTGAAAGGAAATAAAACACTATGTTACCTATAAGGTGAATACACTACACTCTGTCCCTTTTCACGAATTTTTGTATCGAAGCGTTGGGAGAAATCACTGATGGCAGTTGCAAGCATTTCTCCGTCATATGCAATAGCTGTTGATGCGTACAGCAAAAACAGTAGGACTGCCACAGTGGCTATCTGATTCTTCATCATCTTTTAATCACTGAAAATGAAAATGTAATATGAAATAATAATGATAATAATAATAATAATAATAATAATAATAATAATAATAATAATAATAATAATAATAATAATAATAACGATAATAATAACGATAATAATAATAATAATAATAATAATAATAATAATAATAATAATGATAATAACAACAACAACAACAACAACAACAATAATGATGTATTTCAAAACCATATACACCAATGATAAAAACGTCATTCTTCGTTTTCAGAGTAACGACGAAGGTTGCCAGAACTATATTGGAATAAATGCCAAAAAAGGTTACAAAAATTGCCAAATAATAATAATAATAATGATAATAATAATAAATAATAATAATAGTATAATATATTTATATATTGCAAATCCCGCGTTGCCGCAGCTCTAGACGCACACTGACAGGAGGGGAAATCATAATCCTACATATAACAATTACACTTCTCAGATATTATGGACTATTTATATACACACAGTTCCATTCGTAACATCATTAAGACAAAGAAGAATTCATCAGGTGTGTTTTAAGGCACTTTTTGAATGTCATTTCAGACGAAAATACCCTACTTCTAACATCTAATGGCAGTGAATTCCACACATTTGGGGCGGCATGAGAAAAAGCCCTATCAAAAAATGTTGTCGATCGAGCCAAAATGGCCCGAGAAAACGTCAAACTTATCCAAGCACAATTTATCTACTAAAACGCGCATAAAAATGGAAATAAATCTTAATAAGTGTCTTGATTTTTTTAAAAATTCACTTCGACTTGACATTAAGGGTAACCATTTTTGTACAGTTTGTGAAATCAATGAAATAGTTGAAAATAAATGATTTAGAAAAGATGTAACAAAATGCCAAAAAAATGTCATACCCAATTTTTGCATGCCAAACGGATTCAAAACAGTTTTTAGAATTTGGCATTTAAAAAAATATATAAACTGGCAACTCTACAACTGTTGATTTTATATGATATATTCTAAAACAAAAAACTATGGGTCTTAACTCCCTGACAGTTTATAATGCGTCTTTGACCAGTTAAGTGCCGTTCTTTGAAAAGTCAAGGATTTTGGCCGGAAAACTCGTCCTTCAAATATCGATCAACTTAAAGGACCCTCATCTTGGTAAAAAAAAAATAATTAAAAAAAAAAAAACAAAAAAAAAAAAAAATTAAACCCATATTCGATGTGTTTATATTTGTCAGATTCTGAAAACAGTTTATTTTATTGATAGAATGTTTTGGCAATTTAATGTTTTTCATGAAATATCTAGACGATACCCGAAAATGCAATAATCACAGATATGATATCACACAGACTAGGAAATAAAAATAAAATTATGAAGCCTGAAACTAGACTCCATTTTCTAGATTTCTAATTTACTTTACTTAACAAATTGTTATACTGTTATAATCAACTTGTGTAAAATAAAAATAATAATATAGAATCGATTGCTAAGGGTTCTCTCTTACAGCAATTCTCCGCTTTAATGTTTGAAGTATAGAATATGTATATCATGTGCCTGTGAAGAAAATTATTTGCTATTTTTACATTCACAAGGGGAAAACGATGGCGTCTGAGACTGTGATTGATCAGATTGATATTGAGATTCCTTTAAAGGTGATCATTTGCTTTCATTTATGATGCGCTTTGGTGCGTTTCCATTGAACTGTTGGAAACTGAATTCATCATCATCATCATCATCATCATCATCATCATCATCATCATCATCATCATCATCATCATCATCAAATCAAAGTAGTAGTAGTAGTAGTAGTAGTAGTAGTAGTAGTAGTAGTAGTAGTAGTAGTAGTAGTAGTAGTAGTAGTAGTAGTAGTTATAGTAGTAGTAGTTGTTGTTGTTGTTGTTGTTGTCGTAGTAGTAGTAGTAGTAGTAGTAGTAGTAGTAGTAGTAGTAGCAGTTGTAGTAGTAGTAGTAGTAGTAGTAGTAGTAGTAGTAGAAGTAGCAGTTGTAGTAGTAGTAGTAGTAGTAGTTGTTGTTGTTGTTGTAGCAGTTGTAGTAGTAGTAGTAGTAGTAGTAGTAGTAGTAGTAGTAGTAGTAGTAGTAGTTGTTGTTGTTGTTGTAGCAGTTGTAGTAGTAGTAGTAGTAGTAGTAGTAGTAGTAGTAGTAGTAGTAGTAGTAATAGTAGTAGTTGTAGTAGCAGTTGTAGTAGTAGTAGTAAGCCTCGCAGTCTGAATGACGCTTGCTGAGAATTGTGTAATTCAGCCACAGAGTTTTTAAAACTTCGATGAGTATAGCTGCTCACTCTATCCATGATGTTAATTGTTTCCATTGGTCACGATACTGAGCAACAGTTTTGAGGCTGTCGAGATCTTGTTGTGACTTTATTACGGAGGGCACTGCAGTTTTCCTTAGATCTTCGAGGATTAATTTGGCCTCATCTGAATCTAGACATTTCTGATATATAGAGAGATCCTGGTTCAGGGTAATTACTATTGATGTTGGTGGTCTCCCTACATATTTGTTGCCATGAAGGAAATATTCTGTCATTGTAGCTTGGGGTGGGATGTTATATTCTCGACGTAAGATGGGACCAAATAGCATCCATCGCTGTTCTAATATTATTGTACTTAGGCGATTATGTGGTCTTGTGAATGACACTCGCTTTCGGATCGGAAGCTCCTGGGTTCGAGCCTCGCTCGGCGAATAGTTGTCCTTAGAAAAGGCTCTTTGCTCACGTTCTCTCACCGAACCGAGGTGTAAAATGAGTATAAGGCCGTTAACAGCTTTGTTCTGTCCGAAAAAATGTAATATCGCCTAATAGGCTCCATGTCTCGTCCTGCATGTTAAGTGTTGCTGTTGGCATGGAACCCCTTGTAAAGCGCTTTGAGACTTTGAATGAATATCGCGCTCTCATTCATTTATGGAAAATATTTTTATAGAACTAGTAAAAAGCCCGCAATTTCGCGGGGAAAGAACTATTTTCATTCGATATTGCCTGAATCATTTTCTTGATTATCTTGATTACGATTAGATGCACACTTTAATCGATGTACTTGTCGCTGCCATGCTTTATTCGGCATGATTTCAGTTTATCAGTCAGTAGATATCAATATCAATAAGTCACGTCTTTACCACGCTTGACTTTGGAGGCCTTCCGAAAGGTCCTACAAAGGGAAACAACTTAAATAATATTCCCTCAACTAACCCCAAGAAAAAGTAAAACCTAGAGTACCTTTAACTAACCCTAATAGGAAAATAAACACCCTAGCATTATGACTAACCCTAATAGAACAAAAAACCCTCGGACTGCTTTGCACTACCTTTCAATACTTCACAAATTAAAATGGCGGCCGAGAATCAAAACAATGGTCAAATTAGGACATTTTAAACTTTCACAAATCTATCAAGGTTTGTTCTAGAGTTTTAAAAATGCTTCTACTTCTATATGATGACAAATTGAATTAATAAACGCCTAACAAAAGATCAACGGTGAAAATACAAATTGAAAGAATACTGGGGATGTAGGAGCTTTCGGAATATCTCCCCTTTACCTAACTTATGTGAGGTCAAATGAAAATCTGAAGCAGACGCGAAAATTATCAAGTTTGTTCGAGCTAGAAGCTAGACAGATACAATTGACAGTTTGCCCACAACGTTTAACTAAATATTTCCCAGGGCAATAATTATCACATCGATGGCATAAAAACGACCGTAATATCAGCAGTAATCTTAGTAGACGTTGTTAATCGGTGAAACTTGTTTAAAATTTGTGTAAATCCGAATACCTTCATATGATCAAGTGAATAATATCACTCTGAATGCCAAGATTTGCTAAAAAATGACTGACTTTAAATTATAAAAGGAAATCAAGTTATCTGTTTATCTATATGTAAAAAATACATTTCTAATTTTCAAATCTTTCAGTAGAGTTGTGCGCCGTATCAATTTTTTATTGACTCAAATAAGCACAATGTTCTCCACAATGCTATATTTTTAAAAGAAAGGATAGAAAAAACATAATTAGTGAGGATAAACGAATGTTGATACGATAGATCAAAAATAAAAATTCAAACTCACAGTTTCCAGGGATCCGTTAGTTTGGCTTCAGCTCGCAGATAAACACCAGAATGATTTACATGGGTATGTTTCGTTAACTTATATTATGGTCCTTTTGTGATGGTTTGTGAAATCGCCAGCTGTTGTTATCTCAAATTTAGCACACGTAGGATCACACAAAACTGATTAAAAATTAAAAATAACATTGTATGTTTCTAAAGCTACGTGTACATAAAGATTACACCAGTAGCACGTCGTTCTATAGTAACACGCTGCATTGGCCTAAAATATAAAAACAATAAATTGATTATTGTGCGGCTATGTCGTGGTCTTGTGGTATGACATTCGCTTTCGGATTGGAAGTTCCTGAGTTCGAGCCTCGCTCGGCGCATAGTTGAGTCATTGGAGAAGGCTGTTTACTCACATTCTCTCGTCGCACTCAGGTGTGAAATGAGTACCTGGTCGTCAACAGCGTTGTCTCTGTGCGAAAAATTGTAATATCAGCTAACAGGTGTCATGTCACGTCCTTCACGTTAAGTGTTGCTGTTGGTCAGGGACCCCTTGTAAAGCGCTTTGAGCACATTTAGTGGATATTGAACTATATAAAAGCTCAAGTTGTTGATTAGTATGGTAGAGAGATTGGAGTTGTACCGACGTGTACTTATTTGCAGGTCTGATAATCCAAACTGTTATGGTCCCATTGTTGTAATGGAAATACTTACTCTATAACCAACACAAAATATCCTCCATTAAAAAAAAATGTTAAATCAGGCCCATAATTGCATCCGGTTATCAGACCTGAAATTATAATCACGGCGAGTTGTGCAATTTGAATTGAAATTATACATATTATTATTCCAACAACTCCTTCCCTTTCGTCTCTATCAAAATACGAATCAGATATTTTTTAAAAGTATAAAATGTGAGTGACTAATGTTGAGCGAAAGCATAGTTTATGGTTATAACTTCTACTCAAATTTACCATTTTGTATTCTTGAATATTCTTAGATATGGTAACACCTCCTTCCCGCTATATGATCTTGTGGTATGACACCCACCTATGGACGGAAGGTCCAGGGTTCGATTCTCGCTCTGAGCGGAGTATAGTTGAGTCCTTGGGAGAAAAAATAGGATCTCGTCTCACATTCTCTCACCGTACTAATGTATAAAATGAGTATCTGGCCGCCAACAGCGTTATATATTTCGTATGCATTTTATATACTTAAGAAACCTAGAATTAACTAGTGGTTTTGGGAATAAAGCATGATCTTAGTACATAAGACAGTGTGCAAAATCCTTCGTCACTATGTGCGGTGTACATATAATAATAATATGTGACCCCTTGTCTCAAAAAGGTATTATGTCGGAATGACAAAGATGCTGAAAATTGAATTTATTGCCAGAAATATCCGACTTGCAATGAGTTCGTATGTTTTACTGAAAAGAATGAATGTCGTTTCTTAGAATGCTAAAAAGAAATAATTCAAAAATTTTAACAGTTTCGCATTAATTTGGCTTTTTCGTATCTGGTTCATCCCGACATAATACCGTTTTGGGACTATGGGTCACATATGTGAATTGTGTTGCTTACGGCAATACGTGAAAGCAACAATGTTGTTTCTTGATATCTGTCAAGGTTAGTTCCTATCAGTCAGTGAAAGCCACATTCGTCGTTCAAAAACCAGAACGTTTCCGCTTTCATAGAATATTATGATATTAGTTGGCTCAAGATAGAGAAGGATGGAAACTGTTTGTATGTGGCCTATACCCTGACCCAGGGTGAAAAAGGCAATGATGATGATGATGAGTAGGTTAACGATTAAGTTCACCCGGGCCTAAACGATAGAATCGACCAACGACCAGATAGAAAACCAGGATCCGTTCTACTGAAACACGACGCCCGGTGATGCGAGTTTAACTCGTTCACCGGGCTTGGTGTGGAGACGTCTGAAGACAGATTGATCCATGGCCATCGTTAACATATTATATATTGATAGTATGCGCTTGGCTAAGAAGCTCATAACATTGCCATCCGGAAGTACAACGGACCAACACACAAAACTATGTGTATCCATGAACGTTTATAGTCGGGTTATTACAGTTCAGTGAGCATTACTCATAAACGTGGATGGCAAAAAACAATAACAAAGACCTGAGTGACGTCATCTTCGAACTAGGTATCTATAGCCTGACACTAGAAACCCTCTAGTATCTGGCAGTTTGACATCATTTTGTTTTGTTTTGTGTAGCGTCTAGTGAGTTGTCGTTAGTAGAGCTCAAGGAAACAAGTTATTTCATTGGTTGAACTGTTATTGAATACAACTCACGATTTGTATTATTTTTTGGCAAAAGACTGACCTTTTGACGTTATTTTTTGTTCAGTGTCAGGCTATAACTTTACGATGGCTACGATTGATCCCGGTTTTCTTCCCAGTTGTTGGTCGGTCGTTTAGGTTCCAGGACCGTTATCGTTAACTTGGTATTATCTTAATTACTCGTCCTACATATTCAAGGGGAATTTTCCATTTCTAACCGTAGGCAATGTGTGTCATAAATTAAATTTATTTTTAATTTCTTTTTTAAATGAAAAAAAAAGAAAAAAGAAATGAGCATTTGTTACCCATCATTTCAATTTGGTATTATCTAGCTCAGTTGGTAGAGCACTCGCTTCACAATCAAAGGTGCTGAGATCGATTCCGGATGCAGTCGATAATATATATATATATATATATATATATTAAAATATATATATATTATATATATATATATATATATATATATTCTTTTTTCTTATGGACCGTCCTGTCTACCCAGCAGTGATTAGGCAGCTGGGTCTGCTAGATCGGGCGGGAATTAGTTTGTGATGATAACCGCCTTGTTCAAAGGGTAGCAACCAATTGCTATTGTCCGTTTCAAGCAATAGAAATCGGGGATACATTTTTTTTTAAATTGAGCTTTCATATAGTGCAATATCCACTAAAAGTGCTAATAGCGCTTTACAAGGGGTCCCTGTTCAGCAGCAACATTTAAAATGAAGGACGAGGCATGGCGTCTGTTAAGCTATATTACGATATTTTTCGGACAGAGACAACGCTGTTAATGGCCAGGTACTCCTTATACACCTGAGTACGATTGGCGAACGGATGTATTGCTTCTGATAATAAATATTTTAAAGTCATCATCCTTGAATAAGTAAAAACATCTTTGTAATCAATATTATCTATACATGAACTAGTTTACACAGCTGGTTAAGGTCCCCTCGTTTTCTTGTATACTTTAAAGTCGGAAGATTCAAAACCGTTAAACTTTCCCGGTAGATCTATTGTTTCAATGACCCTGAAGTGTTCCTTTTCGGTAACTCGGCAACGTGAGAATGCCATCGATTTTAACACCCAGAGATGTATAAAACTCGATTTCCAAACAGTATTATTGTTGGAATAAAACAGATGTCAGAAAGTGATATTATAGTCAAAATGTGACCCCTCGCCTCAAAACGGTATTATGTCGGAATGACAAAGATGCTGAAAATCGAATTTATTTCCAGAAATATCCGACTTGCAATGAGTTTGTATGTTTTATTGAAAAGAATGGATTTTAGTTTCTTACAATGCTAAATAGCAATAATTCAAATTTTTCGCCAGTTTCGCATTAATTTGGCTTTTTCGTATCTGGTTCATCCCGAAATAATACCGTTTTGGGACGATGGGTCACAAATTATAAGAAATTACAAATTATTTAAGTGTTTTATATTCAGAAGTTCATGAGTATGCCGTCGATCTAACCCTCTCCTAGCCAAGCAAATAAAAATCGTCACATTCGTTACGATGCAACCAACAATTTTACCATTCTGATTTCTTTTGTACATAACAAAATTTCAAGATTTTTTTTTAAAATAAAGCTATAGAAACATGACACTGGGTTGTACAGCTTATAATGCTGAACAATATCATGTATAGAATGTTTTTGATTCAGTAAGAAGATTATATTTTTTTTGTGTTAGGTGGGTGTGAAGTTTTGGAGAAAACTGAAAATGGCTAGTAAGGAGAGAGAGTTAACAGCTATACTACATTACATGGAAACGCCGCATTAATAATGGGCAGCTGCTAAAATTAAGCCGGGCAGAAATGACGTGCAATAACTTATTGTCCTGCAAATATTTGTCTTAAAAGTAGCTTCTGTAGAACATTTTCTTAAGGAAATTGGAAGAGAATTCCAAAATAGAGGGAGCAGCATGAGAAAGTAGTAACTCAAAGGAAATATGTACATGCTATAATCTTATATATAATTTTGATTAGCAATACAAACGTTACAAAACAACATTAAAAGTTAAAAGTTCTTATTTCTTCAGATTTTGTGATCTACAAAATAAATCTGGAGGTTAAAATTTTGTTTGCATCGTTACGAATTATAAGATTTACTTATTAAAAATATTTTTTAAATCGAGCTTTTATATAGCCCAATATCCACTAAACGTTCTCAAAGCGCTTTACAAAGGGTCCCCGACCAACTGCATGCAACACGTGTAGACGAGACATGACGCCTGTTAGGCGATATTACAACTTTTTTCGACAGAGACAACGCTGTAGACGGCCAGGTACCCATTTTACACCTGAGTATGGCGAGAGAATGTGAGTAAAGAGCCTTTATCAAAGACTCAATTTTCCGCCGAGCGAGGCTCGAACCCAGGACCTTCCGGTCCGAAAGCGAGTGTCTTACCACAATACCACATATTCACTCGTTATCGTTTGTTAATCAGTTAACTGTCGTACTCTGGAAAGCCACGTATTTTAAAATTTGACCAGAAAACGTGTCCTTCTGTATCGATCGATTTAAATGACCTTCGTCTTGTCAAAAACTCTCAAACTTGGGACCTCGCAAGATAGATCACTCATCTCACGCCCAAAGATTGAGCTCGGGTGAAGTCGATATATTTTATTCTGAACAAATAGTAAAGAAGGTGTTAGTTACACTGTGATGGTTTGTATTACTTGGCCAGAGTGAATGAACGATTTTTTGTATTCACAGTTGGCAATTTTAAAATGATTTTTCAAGTTTACTTAGCTGTATCGAATAATGGAAATTAACATTAATGTTGATAATGCAAAATGTTGAAAATGCAATATCTATATATTACTTCATTTCTTTGTGAATTCATGATCCCCAGTTTCGCTATAATGACAACAAAAGCAGAGTTCATTCGACTATAGTGTAGAACACGAAAACGGGTTGTGCAGCTACAGAACTTCTACTATTACAAAAACAAAATCGTAGAAATAATAAGTCATTAAAACTTATTGAAAATGAAAGTTGATGTTAAACCACATAATTCAAATGTTTTTGAAGTGATATTCAATCCTTGTGAAGTTAAATCGTTGATTATTAAAGATGGCTACAATAGCGACTACAATTTTTATCTCCCAAAATTACCATATTTTTTTTAGATTTTCAAGGAGGCAGGTCTGCACTGTCATACTCTGGAAAAACCCATATTTTAAAATTTGGCCAGAAAACTCGGCCTTCAAAAATAGATTGATTTAAATTACCCTCATCTTGGCAAAAAAAACTCTCAAACCTGGGACTTCGCGAAGTCCCAGGTTTGAAAGTTGTTTTTTTTTTGCGAAGTCCCAGGTTTGAGAGTTTATTTTCCAAGATGAGGGTCATTTAAATCGATCGATATTTGAAGGACGAGTTTTCTGGCCAACTTTTAAAATCATATGGTTTTTCCAGAGTACGACAGTGCAGCTATCTCGTTCAAATATGTAACCCTTCGTCTCAAAGCGGGATTATGTCATAATGACCCATGTACTGAACCAGTTAACTGCCATTCAGATTTATCTAGGGCAATATCCACTGAACGTGCTCAAATCGCTTTACAAAGGGTCCCTAACCCAACACAACACGTAACATGCAGAACGAGACATGACGCCTGTTAGGCGATAATACCAATATTTTTTTTCCGACAGAGACAACGCTGTTAACGGCTAGGTATTCATTTTACACACGAGTACGGTGAGAGAATGTGAGTAAAGATCTTTTTCTTAGGACTGAACTATACGCCGAGCGAGGCTCGAACCCAGGACCTTCCGATCCGAAAGCAAGTGTCATTCCACAAGACCACATAAAAAAGTAGTCTTTAAAAGTCATCCTGCCATGGAGCCGGAGTTTATCCCGGTTTCTATAGCGTGAAACGGAGTATAGCAATTGTTTGCTACTCTTTGGATAGGACGCTAGTCTAACAAGACCACATAGCCGCAACCAAAAAAAAAACCGCAACTCGTATTTAAAGATTTGACCAGAAAACTCGTCCTTCAAATATCGATCGATTTAAATGACCTTCATTTTGGTCAAAAATTTTTTTTTTTTGAAACAAACTTCAGACCTGGGACCTTGCGAGGTTTTCCTTAAATCCCAGGTTTGTGAGTTTTTGCCAAGAAAAGGATCAATTAAATCGATCGATATTTGAAGATCGAGTTTTTGTAATTTCAAAAAATTAAATGAACAAAAATATCAAAGTCGTATACAAATAAATTAGAAAACCATTGCATGCACTATTTAACCAGGACCATTTAACATCACTTATATTATCATAATACCTACACTTGTATTTTTAAGAGGTTGATTGCACAGGGTATTTTTGAATGAATCTTGTTTGCAGCATAATTACACACTGTTTACGATAGACTGGGACCATTGGGTACAATTATAAATATAAGGCAGCTTGTTGCATTAAAAAAAAATTCCACCCTCTGTTTATTTCTTCCTCATAACAATCTAGATCTAAATGATTAGGAATATATTTCGTGAATTTCAAATATAAATACGAAACATCTCGAGAAGTATTACAATTCAAAGCCAAGACGCTCTGCTACAAAATATGTTGTCCCTATTTCTTCTTCTTCTTCTACTACTACTACTCTACTACTACTACTACTACTACTACTACTACTACTACTACTACTACTACTACTACTACTACCACTACTACTACTACTACTATACTACTACTACTACTACTACTACTACTACTATACTACTACTACTACTACTACTACTACTACTACTATACTACTACTATACTACTACTACTACTACATACTACTACTACTACTACTACTACTAACTACTACTACTAATACTACTACTACTATACTACTACTACTACTACTACTACTACTATACTACTACTACTATACTACACTACTATACTACTACTACTACATACTCTACTACTACTACTACTACTATACTACTACTACTACTACTACTACTACTACTACTACATACTATACTACTACATACTCTACTACTACTTACTACTACTACTACTACTACTACTACTACTACTACTACTACTACTACTACTACTTACTACTACTAACTACTACTACACTACTACTACTACTACTACTACTACTACTACTACTACTACTACTACTACTTCTTCTTCTTCTTCTTCTTCTTCTCCTTCTTCTTCTTAGCAGTAGTAGTTCATGGGCCCATCGGCTTTCAAGGACTACTTTTTGATATTTATGGAAACAATTTCATTTTCTATCAGCCATTCATCCCAATATGATACTGCTTTGAGGTAGTGGACAAACAAATAAAAATGTCATTTTGTTGACATTCTTGAAATTGCGTGAAAGTTGTTTGAAGTAAGAAATGCACAGAGCGTAACGCATAAATAAAACTGTTTATGATCAGCCATGCTGATCATAATTAGATTGAATATGTAATCTGTGTATACATCAAAAGATGAGACAGACAGACATCCCAACATCCATAACAACAATAGTAACAGAAAGCAAAGAAGAAGAAGGAGGAGGAGGAGGAGGAGGAGGAGGAGGAGGAAGAGGCGGAGGAGGAGGAGGGGGAGTGGGTCGGACAAGGAGGGGGAGAAAAGACGGAAGAGGGGAGGATGAGGAATAGAAGAAGAAGAAGAAGAAGAAGAAGAAGAAGAAGAAGAAGAAGAAGAAGAAGAACCTGAGCTTTTTTTTTTCAACCTTGAGCTTTTATATAGAGCAATATCCACTAAACGTGCTCAAAGCGCTTTACAAAAAGAACCTGACCAACAGCAACGACATAGACAACGCTGTTAACGGCCAGGTACTCGTTTTACACCTGAGTACGGTGAGGCTCGAACCCATGACCTTCCGATCCGAAAGTGTGTGTCATACTACTAGACCACATAGCTGCACAGCACGCTTACGTTCCCTGACGCAAAATATTTAACCGAGTACATTGCGATAGAGTCCACATTCAAAGAACCATTGAAGCAAAAGAAATCGTGAAAAGAAATCAAACAATTAAAATGTACATTATGAAATTTCTATTTACTTGCGTTCACTAACGTTAAACAATTGACCGAGTTTATGTCATTATTTGTTATCACTTAAGAATCCATCCCAAAAGAGGAAACTAGGAAGACCAATGTCAACCGGGATTAGGAGAGACCTTCTGGTAGAGCTAGTGAGGTCTGGGATGTGCTGACACGAGATAGAAAGCCTGGCCAACGACAAAAGAGGATGGAAAAGTTTCATCGGTGATCCATACCCACTGTGGGATGAGGACTGAAGAGAAGAATAAAACTAAAAGCATTGTTCTCGAATGTCTTTGTTCTCATTTACTCAACATAAAGAGCCCATCCCTTGTCACAAATGTCTGTAGGTTGGGAACATTCTACAAGACTGCAAATTAGTCAATGTAACTACCATTTATGAAGAAAGATGATAAAAACGAAGCTGAAAATTGCAGACCTATTACTTTAATGTGTATTTTATGAAAAGATATGGAATCCATTCTCAAAGTGTTTCATTTTTTGTTGATCAAGGGGATGATTAAATCAACCTTTTTTGTACATCAAAGCTTAATTTCACTTTTACTTTTAAATATTTTTTACAGCTAGTGAAGTTGAAAAAGTATGACAAATTTGAGAAAAGTTGCTGGATACCTTTCCCAAACACCTGACCATAGCTTCATGAAAAATCACCCAATTTACTTCAAATAAAGATTAAAATGCTCTGGGGAGCATATTCTTTCAGAAAATGCAAAATAATGCTAATCCATAATTTTCACCTTCCGACTGATTTTGTCATGCACTGACTGACACGACGATGACATTTGGAATGATGAAAATATCATCATTCCTATATTCTGGCATTGAATCCAACAACTACTATGGAAAGGATTAGGGGTTCAAAATTAAAAGGATTCTATAATACTATTAAACAACCAAGTAAGAATGGCTTCAGCAAATAGTAAGCGACTGACGTGGCTCTTTATTGTGGTGGATGATTTTTTAAAAATATTATGAACAAAAGACCCCGATAGACTCGGCTGCACGCGTTAAATTATGAACACGCCTATAGACTTACCTGCATTGTTCAAATTATAGAAGATATACACGCTATCATCACATTCATAATTAATATTATAATTATTACTATTATCATCATCATCATCATCATCATCATCATCATCATCATCATCATCATCATCGTCGTCGTCGTCGTCGTCGTCGTCGTCGCCGTGACTTTGATAGGAGGTCACAATTTGGGTGTGATCCCGGAGTATGGGCGGTGGACGAAATTGGGGAATGAACCAGGGGCTATGAGAGGGTGACACAATTAGGAGAGGGGGAGGTTAACTTGGTCTATGGAAGGCGGATACCGATGGAGAGTAAGTCCAAGGTTGAGAAAGAAGACACCCAGTGGAGAGTGAACACGTGACTATCTGAGGTTGACACCATTGAGGAGTGAATATGGGGCTGTTGGAAGTGGACACCAGTAGGGAACGAACCCAAGACACCTCTCCAAAAGTCTCGAGTTCAATCCCCACTGGTGCCCTCCTCCCATAGTCCCTGATTCACTCCCCACTGGTGCCCACCTCCCATAGTCTCTGGATGACTTCCCACTGGTGCCGACCTCCCCTAGTCTCTGGCTCAATACAATACACATTGGTAATTTCATTCCAGAGTCTCTGGTTCAATCCCCACTTTTGCCTACCTCCCATAGTCTCTGGTTCAATCCCCACTGGTGCCCACATCCCATAGATTCTGGTTCATCCCCACTTTAGTGGATTTCGTTAGATTTCGGTGGATTTCGGTATTCAGCAGTACCAGTTAAAAAGGCATCCATATCAATAGCTTGACAGGCGTAGCAACTCAAGAGATCACAGAGGAACCATCAACTGTGAGTGGTGCTCAGGATCTGTAGGCTGTTTACTCCTGGTGATAGGCAAGTACTTAAGGTGGCTATGGCTCTTCGGTTCACGGTCAGCGGTTGGTTTCAGGGCCAAAATATACATTATTTTTTTATTTTCGAGTCAAATATAAAACAACTTAAATGTTTATTCGACTATATATATATATATATATACGATAACTGACTTAATTTTCAAAAGTGTACGTATGCACTGTATGTTGATTGAAGAACTGAAGGCTCGTATTATAAGATAATAGTTAAAAAGGCATCCATGTCAATTATTGACAGCTTGACAGACATAGCAACTAGAGGTCACAGAGGAACAATCAATTGACGATACTATTGTTATTATTTTATTCTCGCTTAGTAAAGAGTTGACTAAAGTGCCACTGTCACTGACAATGAGAAAACCCAGGTCATGGCTTTGTGTTATTGGGCGAGGCAATTGACACGCATTGCCAAATTTTGATTTACGTTCAATGAGTACCTGACTAAAGGTAGGTAGTGATGTATACTGAAAGAGTTGCCATTGTCAAAAGGTGGTTAAAGCTAAATGGAGTCAAAATTGGTACCATCTTAGTCTGCTACTGAAATAAAAAATACGGAAAGATCAGAAAATTGTGGAGCGCGTTGTGTAAATAATTTGGAGTCGTCTACTGAATATTGTTTGTTATATTTTCTTTAGTTCAAACCAATTTTCTCAAAGTTACACATACGCCAGTGAGTTCTGATTGATTGAATGAATCAAAAAAAGAAAAAATAGAAATAAGATTAATGAATTCATCTTAAGTGAACAGATAATAAGAATGAATGAATGAATGAATGAATGAATGAATGAGCGACCTGTAGAGCAAGTTTTTAGCATCAGTACTAGCCCTATATAAATACTTTTTAGATTCATATTTGTTACTGTTTTTGCCAGACTGAGTTGTGTATTTGAACGAATTGCGTCCGTATGACTAATCTCATTTTGTTTTTAAATGCCAATCATTACATTCTTCTTCTTCTTCTTCTTCTTCTTCTTCTTCTTCTTCTCATTCTTCTTCTTCTTCTTCTTCTTCGTCTTCTTTTTCTTCTTCTATTACTACTACTACTGCTACTACTACTAATACTACTACTACTACTACTACTACTACTACTACTACTACTACTACTACTACTACTACTACTACTACTACTATTACTACTACTACTATTACTACTCCTGCTGCTGCTACTACTACTACTACTACTATTACTACTACTTCTACTACTACTACTACTACTACTACTACTACTAATACTACTACTACTACTACTACTACTACTACTACTACTACTACTACTACTACTGCTACTACTACTACTAATACTACTACTACTATTAATATTACTACTTCTACTATTTGTCCTATTAACTGTGAATAATCCAAATTATGTGAAATTCATTACCTGGTAACCAGTGGCTTTATATTCATATCAACGAGGGTGGGGTTTTTTATGGTTACTATTACACTTAAATGACATTGGCAAATAGCGAGGAAAGGGTATGTAATTTTTTTAAAGAAGAAGAATATCGTAAAAGGAGGAAATTAAATCGAAGGAGGAGGAGTGGGTAGGAGAAGAAGAGTGGGGAGGGGGTAGGAGGAGGAGGACGGAAGTGGGGAGAAGAGGGGGGAGGGGGAATAGTATGAAGAGAAAAAGGATAAGGAGCAGGCAGGAGGTGATGGGAGAAAGAGGAAAAGGAGGAAAATGAGGGAGGGGGGAAAGAAGAAGAAGAAGAAGAAGAAGAAGAAGAAGAAGAAGAAGAAGAAGAAGAAGAAGAAGAACGGTAGCAGCAGCAGCAGCAGCAACAACAACAACATCATCATCAGCAAGGTCATCGTCAAAAACAGCAACAACAATAGCATCACGAGTTATAACAGCAACAGCAAGATCATCAACATCAACATCAACATCAATATCAGCAGCAATAATAATAACAACAACAACAACAGCACAGCTGTAGAACAGAGGAATACAAGATCACAAGCAGCAAAACAAGAAAATACAGCAAACTAGACAGATAACATTCGTATAATATATAAAGTTATAAGCGAGAACTGATCGTGTTATTTATGGATTTATTTATTTATTAATCTCTATAAAATTACATTTCTAAATATTTACTTAATGACATTCCAACAGACAACCTGTGTATGGATGTGTGTGTGTGTGTGTGTGTGTAGGGGGTGCGTGTGTATGTGTGGGGGAAGGGGGTGAAGGGGGTTGACAGTTGACAGTCTTTTCACCCCAAGTCTACACATAACTCGATTCCTATCAGGGATATAATACCAGCATTGTATTGATAACTAAAACCAGTTAACCGTACTCTGGAAAAACTCGTATTTTAAAATTTGGCCAGAAAAATTCGTCCTTCAAATATCGATCGATTTAAAGGACGTTCATATTGGCAATAACTCTCAAACCTGGGATTTCGCGAAGTCCAGGGTTTGAGAGTTTTTTACCAAGATGAGAGTCCTTTAAATCAATCGATATTTGAAGGACGAGTTTTCTGGCCAAATTTTTCAATATGAGTTTGTTTTTTTTTTATTCCCAGAGTATGGCAGTTAACTGGTTAACTCCCTCCTTACCAGCCATTTTCAGGATTTTCCCCAAAACATCACACCCAACAAACACAAAAATAGATTTTTTATGACTCAAACACAATAGCAGTAAAGATAGTGCGATAAATAATTTCTTTAGCAAAACATGCTCTACAACACACTCTTTAAATTTTATGATATACAAAAAAAATGAGAATAAGAAAACTGTTGGTTGTATCGTAATGAATGTGACGATTTTCCTACAGACGGTCTAGGTGGTAAGGAGAGGGTTAACCAGCCACATTCCCTCTCTACCGCTGCTGTTATCGCAGGCAGGATATTATGTGGACGGGGGTGCTTTGAAAAGAAGCGGACCTGTCGCCCAAATGTGATAGAGATATCTATAACGAGGAAAAATAAAAATTTATTGGAACTTTATAGGTGAAGAGTGTGTTGGGAATATTTTGTTCATGACGAATTCTTAATGAAGGAAATAAATACAGACTAAAAGGTAAGTATTTGCTATTTAATTTTAGACAAGAAGTAATGCGGTTACAGTGTTCTGAGACCCGCTAAATGTCATTGATTGCAAAACTCCATCATTACGTTGTGTCCGTGGGTAAGACATGCACAGTACAAGACCCAACTCGCCTCAAATGTGAATGGCTAGCTACCTGGTTGAAATAAATGGCCAATTTTTAGCGCAACGTCAACAAGGATAATATATCTCTATATAAGTGTTTTTATAAAATTTCTTAGAATTGAGAGCAAAGGAATGATGCTGGAAACAGTTCAAATCACTTTTCAAATCTTAAAAGTTGGGAGAGAGGCCGCCCATCCCCTTCGGTATTTTTATTCTCCAGATTCTATTGTTCAGCGCATAGAATCCTCCAACGGGAATATACGCTATATAAGCGCAATTTATTATTATTATTATTATTATTATTATTATTATTATTATTATTATTATTATTATTATTATTATTATTATTATTATTATTATTATTATTTTCATTAAACATACAGAATTCGCCCATAATGTCCAAGTTGCTAAATGCTTCAATAATATTGTCAAAAACTTGATAAATAGTCAAGTAAATGCATAACGCGGGGCTGAAGCCCAGGTAACCGATTCAGACTACAGTACAGTACAGTGTCTTATCAATGATAACGAGTTACTCCACCAATATAATAATATAAAGGAACTTTGTCATCTATGGGAGAGGTTTGATTTCACCCGACGTGCACTTATTTTACAGGTCTGATAACCCAATTCCTAATGGGCTCATTGCTATAATGGCAATTTTTAAAATGACCCAAAATATTGTCCATTACAATAATGTTAAACTAGGCCCATAAGAGAAATTTCTAAATGTCAGACCTGCATATATGTACACGTCGATTTAACCCTAACATAACATGATTATCTTTAAAATTGTTAAGTCTGCAGACAAATAAGGGGACGAATAATTGTTTGAAAGAAATTAGGTAATCATTAGATTTTTATTTGAATTAATTCTTTCCCTCTACAATTCAACAACCTGCGGGACGCACCCGCAGAAATAAGCTACCACAAGACATTAATACGAACGGTTAAATTATACCTCAGCGTTATCCAACGTCTCGGTTTCTATATTATGTGTCCTGCATAAACTAGTGCGGGTTAACTTTGCGAAGTCCCAGGTTTGGAAGTTTTTGCCATGATGAGTGTCATTTAAAACGATCGATATTTGAAGGACGAGTTTTCTGGCCAAATTATTAAATACGAGCTTTTCTAAAGGAAAGCAGTTAACTGGTTAAAAAACTCCTGTCTTTATTGAACAATCTATGGTGAGACTCTTTATATGCGACCCCTCGTCTCAAAACGGTATTATGTCGGAATGACTAAGATGCTGAAAATTGAATTTATTTCCAGAAATATCCGACTTGCAATGAGTTTGTATGTTTTATTGAAAAGAATGAATGTCGTTTCTTAGAATGCTAAATAGCAATAATTCAAATTTTTTGAAAGTTTCGCATTAATTTGGCTTTTTTTGTATCTGGTTCATCCCGACATAATACCGTTTTGGGACGATGGGTCACATATTTTGATATAAATGAATTATGTCTGAGGTTGGTATTGAAATCGAAAAAAACAAAACAAAAAAACTTAGCGTGTATTTTGTCAAAAGCAGTTTTATTCACATTCAGTTTAATACTTTCCTGTTTTTAGCCTCGGGCAACCTAGTGTTATTTAAGCACATGTATTATGTAACACACCCTTTTCGTGCTTACTTATGTTGCATTTTTTCCCTATAATCTTATCTCATATTACTACCACGAAAAGGTGTCTACGTCACCTTTTCTTCCATTATCTCTACCTCCTGTTTGACAGGTCTGGCTTTAATATATTATTATTTATGACTTGTGTATAGCGTGAAATGTAGTTTACATAGGAATGTAAATGGCATAACTTTCATGGAAATTGAAGCAGGGGGTAGAAATCTCTAAAACGAAATATAACAAATTCTGTTATTGAGAACTATTTTATGTGTGAACTTGAAACTAACCACGGAAAACAAATTGAATCTATTACTGGGTCAACGCAGTCAACGATTATCTATGTATTTCGGAATGAGCCAGTAATTGAAAAAAAAACCCCAAGAAATTGAGCTTTTATATAGCGCATTTTCCCTCTAAACGTGCTCAAAGCGTTTTACAAATGGTCCCTGACCAACAGCAACATGTAACACGTTGAACGAGGCCTGACACCTGTTAGGCCATACATATTACAATTCGTTTTTTATTTTTCCGACAACGCTGTTAACGGTCAGTTGGTCATTTGAGTGAAAGAGCCTTTTTCCAAGGATTCAACTATGTCCCGAGCGAGCCTCGAACCCAGGACCTTCCGATCCGAAAGCAAGTGTCTTACCACAAGACGCCCCACGTACTAAATGTACGTATACCATTAAATTAGGGAGGGGGGAGGCGGGGCGGGGGTATTTTTCTTCTTCTTTCTGTTTTGTCAAGCACTGTTTAATACAGACTTTAGATCTTTATCGTAAATCACCAGGAAGAAAATAAATTTATAAAGCGAATAGGATTTAAAAAGTCGTGATTATGCAAACAATAAATTGGAATATTTAGTTTGTCAGCTTTCATAGCTCCTTAATCAAACCAATTCCATAAACCCTCAACGCTTTGGTTGACTTTCCAATAGTAATTGCTTTCTATCCTTTGGATAGGACGCTAGTATATCGCAAAGTACTTTCCGCCAAATCTAGCAGACTCAGCTACCAGATCCACTGCTAGGTAAAAAAAGGGGAGGGGTGAGGAGTCAGGAAAAAAAATTCGACTGCACCCGTGATTGATCTTGGTCCCCTTGCGTGTGAAGCGAGTGCTCGACCAACTGAGCTACCGGGACCCCATAAAGCGAATGGAACATGATTTAAAAAGTCGCCCATGATTAGGCAATCAATAAATTCGAGTATTTAATTTGCCAGCTTTCATAGCTCCTTAATCAAACAACAACCGAAGAACTGATTTCAACAACATAAGGAAACATCCAACTGCCTCAGCATCTTAACACAGATGCTGACATTCTAAAGCTATTGCACTAGACAGAGATTTTTGGAGGCAGATGACTAACTGGATAATAGTAACAGACTGACAAACTAAAAAAAAAAATTGAGCTTTATATAGCGCAATATCCACTAAATGTGCTCAAAGCGCTTTACAAGGGGTCCCTGGTCAACAGCAACGTTTAACATGTAGGACTTGACATGACGCCTGTTAGGCAATATTACAATTTTTCGGACAAAGACAACGCTGTTAACGGCCAGGTACTCATTTTACACCTGAGTACGGTGAGATAATGCGAGTATAGAGCCTTTTCCAAGCACTCAACTATGCGCCGAGCGCGAGGCTCGAACACAGGACCTTCCGATCCGAAAGCGAGTCTCATACAACTAGACCACATAGCCGCACTCGAAGTGACGCACACATTCACGGCAAGCGTCCATAGAGACTGCGCAGCTATTGTTATTATTATAATCAAACCAATCAAACTATAATGGCACAATCAATGCTTTAACCCTCTCTTCACCATCTACATTCGTTACGATGCACCCAACAACTCTCTCATCTAATACTTTTTTTCTCATAAAGTTTATTTGAAGAAAATTTGTTTATTATAGACATAAAAACTTGACACTGTGTTGTAGAGCTCATTTTGCTGAACACTATTATGCATAGAATGTACTTGTTAATCTTCTGTTTGAGTAAGAATACATTATTTTTGTTTTATATATATATATATATATATATATAATATATATATATATATATATATATATATCCATTCATCATTCCATTAATCTATCTATCTATCTATCTATCTATCTATCTATCTATCTATCTATCTATCTATCTATCTATCTATCTATTCTTTCTATCTATCCTCGTATTTATCAATCTAACTGTCTATTTTGCTAGCTATTTACATAGCACACTCTCTGTGTTCTTTTTTACTTTCGCGTTTCCTATTAAATTCGTCCTCAAGCCTTTTGATGCATCGACGAATTGAATGTCTTAACACAGACATGCATGAATGAATTCCAAGAAATGATCACGGATGCAATTATATGAAAATATCAATATCGAAATACCAGTGGATTCGCTTGGTTTCACTCCTACTCTAAAAACACGATAACAACGAAAAGAAATATACACGGTATATAACATATATTTTTTAGAACTTGCGGATTTATACAACGCAATATCCACTAAATGTCCATAATGTCCACAATGTTAGATATAGAAAAAAAAAAGCACAGCAGAGTGCTGGATCCACTGGATTCATTGTATAATCTGATTGAGATAATAATTCAATATGAACCAATCAATCCCCCTACTGACTGATGATTTGGATACAATAACAAAGAACACAGTGACATTTATATAGCGCAATATCCACTAAACATGCTCAAAGCGCTTTACATGGGGTCCCTGGCCAACAGCAACACTTAACATGTAGGACTTGACATGACGAGGCTCGGTCCGAAAGCGAGTGTCATACCACTAGACCACATAGCCGCACTATGAAGCCTCTTAATCTCATATCTGGACACTGAATTTTTAAAAAATTACGTCCAAAAACAAGACCACGACCACCAAATGAAAGCGAATCATTGGAAGTGTAAAGCCACTTTTCCAGAGGACTGAATACATACCTTGTGAAATTGATCTTCTGGTTTCAGCGTGATGGTATCTACTTTCTGGTCTAAATATATGCTGGCTGTCAATACAGATCATCAACCATCGCTCTTTTACGTCCAGTAATCTTAAGAATATGCCTATACATCCGGCTGCTGAATAGTTATGCAACCTTTATATAACCTATTCATTATTAGTATTCCGAAGGACTGGTTACATACACACTCCCATGGATTTACAAACCAAAAAAGTAGGTGTGACGTCACGATTTTCGAAGCCATTCGGGAACCGGATTGGATCTCCATTCCGTCACAGATCAGGGCGGGCCGTTCAAGGCGCCTGCGTATATCGGCTCGGCAGCCGGGATGGTCTAGTGACGGTCATCCGGAATAACTCCTTTGCCCCTCATAATATGCCTCAAGCACCCCCACCGACGTCAAGGCGGTGATCCATCACAAAAAGAGAGGCAATGGGGAAAACCCTCTCAAGCGCATCGAGCCGAAACAAGTCCCGCAACCTTTGTACGTAGCTTCCCTGACTTCGGACAGAGCCACACTGATATGTGGACAGAGCTGCAAATACGAGATGGAATTCAATCCCTCAAAGGGGCGAGGACATCGACTCCTCGAAACTGGGGGGAGAAGTTGCCAGGCTTTTCCACCAGCAAGAGGGAGACATTGGGTGGCAGCCGATCAGCTGTCTCACAGCACGTTCACACATCAATGTGGACTTGTCATCTGTCCAACATGTACCCATTGTGGTTAAGGGTCCGAAAACCGCAGAGCATCTAGGTGAACGGTGCGTTGTGACGTAGCTTCCCGGCGCGTTCGCGAACGTACACGATTGCGGTGATGAGTTTGCGTCCTGGATAGATCATCATAACGAAGTTGTGTGAGAACCATAAGAAGCTGCTTTCGTACTTAAAGAAACAAACTAAAAGATTCCATTGGTTGAAACTATTGAACTAGTTGAACTCACTCAGTTCTTTGACATTGTTTTTAAAGCGGAAACTGAATGATTTATTCTCACTAAATTGTTTATTGGTACGATTCATCTGGCGGGTAGATCTGGCGAGTATTTTACCTAAACTCATGATATCTAAGTTAACAAAGGCTACGATCATGGTTCCGAGCATAATGAAGTTTTCTCACGCATGATACCATACCGTGTCGCTCCCCAAACATTTTACCTTCCACACGGTTTGCATATAAGAGATGAAAAGATAATCGATGTATTGCCCTATAATTTTTTTTGAAACAGAATACCTTTGTTAAAATGTCCCACTTGATTATGCAGATGTGTGCTCCTGAAGTGTGTCACCAGCCTTCGGACTGGTAGGTGCGTGGGTTCGAGTCTCGCTTTGAACTGCACAAAGTTGAGTCTTTGAGAAATATTCTTTACTCACATTCTTTCACTGTACTCAAGTGTAAATGAGTCGTGGGGTTGATTGGTTATTTTTTCCTCTGACCCGCTTACCCACCCAACAGTAGGAGATTACTTAGGTTTTGTCAGATCTGACGGAAAACTCATTGAGATCGACAAGCGTCCTATCCAGAGGGTAGCAAGCTTTTGGTTCAGTTCGTCCAACAGAGCATTAACCGGAATGCACTTTAGTTTACTGAGTTGTATTGAAATGTTTCAATTCCCTAAATCTATTGTGGCAGAATTTAAGCACCAGTGTTTTTTAACAAAACGATTCAGATTGGTTTTATATGTAAAAAATAAAGAGCTTTTATAAAGAGCAATATCCAATAGCGTGCTCAAAGCGCTTTACAAGGGGTCCCTGACCAACAGCAACACGTAACATGTAGGACGGGGCATGACATGACGCCTGTTAGGCTATATTGCAATTTTTTTGGACAGAGACAACGCTGTTAACGGCCAGGTACTCATTTTACGACAAATGGATGATGCCAAGTCTGCAAAGATAGATCATCATCAAGCCCTACTGCAACCTCCTCGTGTTGTCGAACGGTAACAGGTCAAGCTGGCCAACTGCGGAGGGCGACAAGAATAGGCAATGGCAAACCATTCTTGTAACTTTGCCGAGTTAACTGCATGAATAAGTCCAAAAAGTTAAACGGTGACAGCGTAAAGGGGAGCATGTTTTCACGGAAGACTGCTGCCTCGCTCGGTTGGGAGCGTGATGTTCGTCAGGTCACACCGAACCGTCAGCCAGTTACTAGGCGAAATAAATTTAACAAATGTGACAAAACCAAAATTGGGACATGGAATGTCAGGACCTGTGCCCAAAAAGGAAAACTAAACAACATTCTAAAAGAAATGAAACGGCTCCAAATAAATATTCTTGGCCTGGCAGAGATGAGATGGAAAGAGCAGGGAACCATGTCAAAACAAGAAAACAACACGACATATAAGATCATATGGAGTGGTGGAACCTCTTTCCAAAAAGGAGTAGGGATGATCTTAGACCAAAAATCAACCAAATTTTACAAAGGGCACGTAGCAATCTCAGACAGAGTTTTGCTGGTTAAGCTAAGAGGACCTGTAGTTGACACCAATATTATTCAAGTTTATGCACCAACAGAAGAGGCGACAGATGCAGATATGACAGAGTTTTACCATTCACTAGACAAAGCAAAACGAATGTGTAAATCACAAGAAGTCCTTATGGTAATGGGGGACCTAAATGCTAAGATTGGCAGAGGCAGAGATGGTGACATAATCGGACCACATGGACTCGGAGACAGAAATGAACGAGGAAACATCTGGGCAGATTGGTGTAGAACAAATAAATTAATGATTTCAAACACCTGGTTTCAACAACACCCAAGAAGAACCTGGACATGGCAATCACCAGGGGACAGAGCAAGGAACCAGATAGACTTTATAGCAGTATCATCAAGATTCAGAAATGGCATATTAAATTGCAAAACCTACCCAGGCGCCGATGTAGACAGTGACCATGTCCCAGTTGTTTGTACAGTAAGGATAAAGTTTAAAGCTATTCAGAGAACAGCTGGTAGAATAAAGAGGGATTACAGGTTATGCAAAGACAATGGCATACAAACAAAAATGAGAGAAGAATTTGAAAATGCACTCATGATACAAAGCCAAAGTGAACCTGATAACGAAAAATGTGAAAAACAATTTGATATATTCCAAAAGTGTGTCAAAGCAACTGCAGAAAAGCATTTACCAATAGCTCAAATAAACAGCAAAAAGGAATGGATGACAAATGAAATTCTAAACCTATTTGAAGAAAGACGAAAATGCAACAGAGGGTCTGCAGAATACCAAACTTTGAACAACCACATTAAATCCAAATGCATCGAGGCACACGAGAACTATCTAGACTGGAAATGCTGCGAAATCGAAAGAGAATACAAACCCAACCCCCAACAAGCTCACCAAAGAATAAAAGAACTATCAGGGAAAAGGAAAAGCAAAGCAGCAGGAAGTTGTATCCAAAACAAACAAGGGGAACTGCTATTTGAAGAACAACATATAGAAAGCCGATGGGTAGAATACATAGGCGAACTGTACAATGATCCAAATAGAAATGAACCACCACTGAAATTCAAAGAACCATTAAGCGGACCAAACATCACCAAAAGTGAAATTGAACATGCCATGGAACGAATGAGGGATGGTAAAGCAACAGGCCCTGATGAAATATCTGTAGAGGTATTAAAAAGCCTAGGAGATCTAGCAATTGATGAACTTCACATATTATTCAACAATATACAATACTGGGAAAATTCCAGAAGATCTCTGTAACTCTATTTTCATAGCAATACCAAAGAAAGCAGGTGCAGTCAGATGCTAAAATTTTAGAACTATAAGTTTAATAAGCCACATCAACAAAATACTGTTGCGTATAATTATCAACAGGCTAAGGAATAAGATTAACACCGAAATCGCAGAAGAACAATATGGATTCCAACCTGACAGAGGGACAAGGAACGCAATATACCTCCTCCGTGTTTTAAGTGAAAGAGCTATACAGGTTCAGACCCCACTATACCTCTGTTTTGTCGACTACAAAAAAGCTTTTGATAGAGTACGCCACGAAGAAATACTAAAACAACTGCACTCCATTGGCGCTGATGAGAAAGACCTCAGACTCATGCAAACATTATACTACACCCAGCAGGCATCTATCAAAATCGGAAACTCTACAGGAAATTCCATTCCTATTAAGAAAGGAGTCCGTCAAGGGTGTGTTGCCTCACCAGATCTGTTTAATCTATACCAAGAAACAATCATGAGGGGCATAAGTAATATGGAGGGAATAAAAGTAGGAGGTCACAACATAAATAATATAAGATACGCAGACGATACGGTACTCATTGCAACATCAGAAATCCAACTTCAAAAGATTGTTGACAAAGTGGTAGTAGATAGTGAAGCCAAGGGAATGGAAGTGAATATCACCAAAACGGAATGCATGGTAATACAGAAAAACCCCGAAAACAACAACACCTGCAATATAACGATTCACGACGAGCAACTTACCAACGTAGAAAGTTTTAAATACCTAGGTTCAATAGTGACAACAGATGGAAGATGTAACCGAGACATACGAGCAAGAATAACTCAAGCCAAACAGGCCTTCATGGACCTGGGAAACATTTTGAAAAACAAACAGATGTCGTTCGGGATTAGATTCCGAGTCTTGAAGTGCTACGTGTGGCCAATCTTGTTATACGGATGCGAAAGCTGGACTACAAATGCAGAAACACAAAAGAACATTGAAGCTTTTGAAATGTGGTGCTTGAGAAGGATGCAGAGAATATCGTATACTGCACACAAAACGAACGAAGAAGTGCTAAAACAAACATACCAACAAAGGAAACTAATGCCCTTAATAGTGGATCGACAACTATCCTTTTTCGGACACATAGTAAGGAAAGATAAGAATGAATACCTGGCAAGTTGTGGAAAAATACCTGGTAAACGCGCCCGGGGGAGACAAAGAAAAACACTCAAAGACCAACTGAAGGGCTTCACCAACCTAACAATCCAAGAGCTGTTTGAAAAAGCAAGAGACAGGGAGGAATGGAGAGAGATAATTCATGCAGTATCCGAAGCCTGGACCAGGCATGGAACCTAGAAGAAGAAGAAGACTCATTTTACACTTGAGTACGGTGAGAGAATGTGAGTAAAGAGCGTTTTCCAAGGACTCAACAATGCACCAAGCGAGGCTCGAACCCAGGACCTTCCGATCCTAAAGCGAGTGTTATACCACTAGACCACATAGCCGCATATGCAGATGTAACAGATAAGAGAGAGAGAGAGAGAGAGAGAGAGAGAGAGAGAGAGAGAGAGAGAGAGAGAGAGAGAGAGAGAGATGAAAAGTTGCCGAGTCTGGAATTTTGCTATTTCTTCAATGGATTAAAGTAAGCAATAGGCGTATACAGAAACACTCGCAATAACGTTATAATAGTAATAGTTAATTATAATAGTAAATAATTTGGGAAGCTGTTCGCCTAATTAATAGTGACAGTGACAGATTGTGAACACCAGTGTTTAAAAAACATGATTCAGATGTTTTTGTGGATGTAACAGAAAAGAGAGAAAGCGAGGAGGGGTGGGAGGATGAAGAGAGAGAGAGAGAGAGAGAGAGAGAGAGAGAGAGAGAGAGAGAGAGAGAGAGAGAGAGAGAGAGAGAGAGATGAAAAGTAGCCAAGCCTAGCGTTTTACTATGGGGAGGGGGTAGCGAGGCTCAGCGGTACGGTCTTTGCTTCGTTACCAAAAGGTACCGAGTTCGACTAGCCGCCTCGTTGTGTGTGGCCTTGAGCAAGTCACCTCGCCCTAGCTCACGTTACGGCACTGCATTGCGGCTAACGCCTGTGTTATTCCAGTCTTCTCTTGGAATAGACCCTAAAGACAAATTTCCCCTTGGGGATGAATAAAACGAACTTTCATTATTTTTATTTATTTTATTTTTCTCTATTGGATTGATGAAATCAATGGGCGTATCTAAATCACTCTTTATAATAATTGATTCACTTGGATATCATTTTGGGAAGCTATTCCAGAATACAGGAATGTTCATTTTGAGGCTGGTCACGCCCAAAAAAACCTTAGAGGGAATTCCCAAATTTATTGTAACAGATTGTAAGCGCCAGTGCTGAAGAAAAAGAAAACGAAAACAAAAACAAAAAAAATCTAGATATTATACGTTTTCTATATTATTATGCTACTGATTCAGATGTATTTGTTATCGCATTTGTGGTTGAAACAGATGTGTGTGTGTGTGTGTGTGTGTGTGTGTGAGAGAGAGAGAGAGAGAGAGAGAGAGGGGGGAGGGAGGGGAGGGGAATAAGGAGCATGCAGAGAGACCGCGAGCGGGTAAGAGAGACATTTTAACTTTATGTTCTTGAAAGACCAATGGCCCGTATAAATATAAACAACACTTTTTCTATACGCTGCTGATTCAGATAAATATGTATGCATAGATGTGAATAAAATAGGTAAGAGATTGAAAGAAACACACACACACACACACACACACACACACACATATATATATATATATATATATATATATATATATATATATATATATATATAGAGAGAGAGAGAGAGAGAGAGAGAGAACGAGAGAGAGAGAGAGAGAGAGAGAGAGAGAGAGAAAGAGAGAGATCTTAGATAGATAGATAGATAGATAGATAGATAGATAGATAGATAGATAGATAGATAGATAGATAGATAGATAGATAGATAGATAGATAGATAGACGAGGTTATGGCAGGGTAGGGGAAAGATTGACAGACTCGAAAAGAGAGAAATAGAGAATATTTCAGACAGACGTGGGAGAGCGACAGATGTTACGCGAGATAGAGTGAGGGACATAAGTGGGAAAACAGAAACAGATAGATAGATAGACAGATAGATAGGTAGGTAGATAGATAAATAGATAGATAGATAGATAGATAGATAGGTAGATAGATAGATAGATAGATAGATAGATAGATAGATAGATAGATAGATAGATAGATAGATAGATAGACAAAGATAGATAGATAGATAAAGGGAGAGAGATCCCGGCTGATGTCGAGTTTGTTTGTTTTTCTCACCTTCCTGTCCGCTTAGCAGTGATCGAGTAGCTGGTTTTGTTAAATCTGGCGGGAAGTACTTTGCGATAAATTAACGTCCTATACAAAGAGTAACAAGCAATTGCTATTGTCCGTTTCACGCTATGGAAATCGGGATAAACTCCTGCACCTAATGGCTCTGAGATATGCTCATATAACACGGTCGCTCAAATTTACGTCATTTTTGCTTTTAAAAAATTAAAGCTTTGAGCGCTTTGAGCTTGTTGATATACTGTACGGGGTAAGGTGCTATATAAAACCCATCTAATTATTATTATTATTATTATTATTATTATTATTATTATTATTATTATTAGTAGTAGTAGTAGTAGTAGTAGTAGTAGTAGTAGTAGTAGTAGTAGTAGTAGTAGTAGTAGTAGTAGTAGTAGTAGTAGTTTTAGTATTATTATAACTTAATTACTTTAGCAACTCGTTTAACCCAACCACTGAACTGTTAAAACATTTTGACGTGCTGTGATAATTGCATATTCATACTGTATAGCCATGAATATATTATTATAAGTTTACCCCTGTAAACGAACGACGCAATACATTTTTACTGTATATTGGATTCGATAGTTTAACCAGTTAATTGATGTACGTACTCTGAAAAGACACGCATTAAAATTTTTGGCCACAAAATTCGTCCTTCAAATATCGATCGATTTAAATGACCTTCATCTTGGCAAAAAAAAAATTCAAACCTGGGACTTCGCGAGCTTTTTGGGTTGTTTTTTTTTTATTTCTTTGGACGAGTTTCAGTTTTCTGGCTAATTTTTAAAAATCGAAGTGGCTATTTTTTAACAGTCCCGTAAAGATGATTCTCGGGGCTATTTTTTTTTTTTTTACAGTCATTATCTCGTCCAACCTTTGCGTTTAGGTCACCAAGCATTATAGGTACATTATCATATGCTTTTGGAGTCCTTGAACTGTTTGATTTAGCTTATCATAAAAGTTTTATTTCTCGTCCTCACTCTTGTCCTCATGTGGGGCAAAAAACAAAACAATTACTGTCAATTAAACTTAACATTTTGAGTTGAATCTTGCCTTGAGCAATCGTTCTCCCATTGGCTTCCATTCTAGTAGAGTCTTTCTTGCTTTAAAAAAAATAAATAAAAGACGAGTGACGCCGTTTAAATGTAAAACGTAGCCCTGAGAACCATCTTCAATGGACTGTGCGTAGCCATCGTTATCTTATAGCCTGACACTAGAATCCTCTAGGACTTATAGTTTGACGTCATTTTTTTTTTTAGTTTTGTGCAGCTACTAGATAGTAAGTTGTCGTTAGTAGTTTTCTTTTGTGGCCAAAGACTTGTCTTTAGCATAACATAACATATGGTATAGGGCAAAATAGGATAAAATCCCTTGAATGCCCTTGATATTAATAGTAATGCCATAAATCTCTTGATTAAAGATTACATAATGATACACGTAGTAAAGATAGTATTCCAACTTAAATGTACTCATGTAAATGTAGTGCACAAACATATATCTTTAACCGTGACATGCAAAGCACACACACACACACACACACACAAACACACACACACACACACACGCATATAGAAGATAACCATAATAATATAACAATGCATAATATAATATGCAAGACTGAAAGCCCTGTCATTTTTTGGTTAGTGTCGGGCGAAGATAACCATAATAATATAACAACGCATAATATATATCTACATACAAGACTGAAAGCCCTGACATTTTTTGGTCAGTGTCGGGCTATAAGTTAACGATGGGTAAGGACTGTAACAATACCACTGTTTTTCATACATGTTTTTCTAGAGTCCAGCAGTTAACTAGCTAAGCATAGCTTCTAATCATATTTGATTTAAAACAAACGCCTTCATTGGCGAGAGCTCATTGGCGAGAGCGATTTTACTTTCTAAAACTTTGATTTAAAATAACGTTAATTTTCTTATTCGTTTCATTTTAACTTTTAATTCAGGTATCCAATGAAAAACTAAAAATTCACATAGTCACCTTTTATCAGCTCGATCATCGAGACGTAATAATAATAATAATAATAATAATAATAATAATAATAATAATAATAATAATAATAATAATAATAATGATGATGAAATGATATGATGATGAATAATATAATAATAATAATAATAATAATAATAATAATAATAATAATAATAATAATAATAATAGATCCTTATTGTCCATAAATATGGCAATTTGTCATTTAGTTGTTGTTATAGCGTTAAACGATAACTGTAACATTGAACAGATATTTCACTCCTACTTATTTTCTCTCTCTCTCTCTCTCTCTCTCTCTCTCTCTCTCTCTCTCTCTCTCTCTCTCTCTCTCTCTCTCTCTCTTCCTCTCTTTCTTTCACACGTTCGATATACACAACATAAACATACCGTTTGGAGGCGGTGGGTCAGATATGTAAGACAAACTTTAAAGCTTTAACGATATAACTAACCGACGGTATTAACCAGTATATTTTTGACCAATCAAAACATGGAATTTGTGACACACCCTCACACGTGTTCGGACAAACATAATTGGTTGTTTATAACGAGTAACGTGAATGAAATTAACCTCTCTCTGATAATTGTTATTGTTTTTATACCGCGAAATGGGTGACTAATTATCACACGATTTTCTCGAACAGATTATGAACGTTTAAATTCACACATAGTTTTCTATGTTGATTCTATTGATCAATCAGTAGAACAGTGCTTTTTTTACTTAAACACATACCATCAATAGTAAAACCTATGTAGTTTGCTGTGTCTACCAATCAATGCCAGTGTTTACATTATGACGACTGTCCGAGAGGCGTGGTTATCTACCGGTTTATTGTGTTGAGGTGGACATGATGCTCAAAATTTGATTTTAAGCTCAGATTTTAATGATATTTGATTTAAAACAAATGACTTCGTTGAAGAGAAACGAGATTTATTCCAGAATCGATGGATGAAGTAATAGCAAATGCTTGCAGCCCTTTGGATAGCTGCCTATCCCAAGTACTCTCGGCCAGATCTAACAGACCCAGCTACTCATAACCACTGGGTGGACAAAGGACGATGTGCACTTATTTGCAGGTCTGATAACCCAATTCACTATGTGCTCATTGTCATAAAGGAAATCTCCACACACACAAAATGACGCAAAATATCGTCCATTACAACAATGTTAAAACTAGGCCCATAATTAGTTTTGGATGTCAGGCCCACATATATGTACACGTTGGTCAAAGACGATGTGTCAAGCTGGGTCGCGTATTCAGTAACTATGGCAGCTGTGGCCATTTTCACCAAGAGAGTGTCAAAATGTTTCAATATAGTCAAATTATCATTTAAATGTATCTAAAATGACCAATTTTTGTTTAATGAAAATGCCTTACCAGTCAGAATTGATTCCTCTCTGTTGAGATCCAATAGATAAATACTATATCCCAAGGCTTACATTATTCCACATACACACATACACATATAATGTAAAATAAATATTTTAAGCTGTCACACATTCAATGTGCTGTAAATGTAATTACGACGGAATTTATTCAAACTGTCGAACATTACTTTTCTGCTGACTGTGGTGAGTGACTTCGTGAGCGGTCGTACAATAGCTCTGTCGGATTCTTTAGAAAATACGTTTTAAAAAGTTTGGCCATAAAACTCGTCCTCGACGTGTACATATGTGACCCATCGTCCCAAAACGGTATTATGTTGGGATGAACCAGAAACTAAAAATCCGAATTAAAGCTAAACTGGTCAAAAATTTGAATTATTGCTATTTAGCATAATAAGATACGATATTCATTCTCTTCAATAAAACATACAAACTCATTGCAAGTCTGATATTTCTGAAAATAAATTCAATTTTCAGCGTCTTAGTCATTCCGATATAATACCGTTTTGAGACGAGGGGTCACATATTTGCAGTCCTGATGACCTTACGCATTTATGGGCTGGATTTGACTATGCTGTAAAGGACAATATTTTTGCGTTGGTTTGAGAATATGTCCAATACAGCAATGGCCTCATATATAATGATTTGGGTTATCGGACCTGCAAAACAAGAACACGTCGAGACGAAAAGTACCTTTTTGGTACGAAGCTAAGACCTTTCTGCTGAGCCATTCTTCTTACTGATAGGTTATCTGTTCATCATTGGTTGGATATAGATAGTATGCGCTTGGCTAAGAAGCTCACAACATTGCCACCCGGAAGTATAACGGACCAGCACGGAAAACTATGTGTAACCTTGAACGTTTATAGGTGGTTAATACCGTTTAGTGATAATTACTCATAAACGCGGATGGCAAAAAACAATATTCAAAGGCCAGAGTGACGTCATCTTGGTTCTAGTACCTGATGAACATTATTATCGACATAATATCCGTGATATCTAATTTTTTGTATTTTTGATTACGTTATATTATGTCAATCATTTTTAGTTTCTTCGTCTTTTCTTACATTCTACAGGAACACATACACAGACCACAAAAATGGGAAACTGCCTTGAGCCTTCGCAGGCAGAAATTCATAGGGCTCGAGAAGCTAAAATGCGGAAGATGGCGGCACACGAAGCATCTTTAGGTAGGTAAATCAAACAAATGAGCTTTTATATAGCGCAATACCCCCACTAAACATGCTCAAAGCGCTTTACAAAGCGTCCTAGCCAACAGCAACACTTAACATTTAGAACGAGACATGACGCCTGTTAGGCGATATTACAATTGTTTTGGGAACAGAGACAACGCTGTTAACGACCAGGTACTCATTTTACACCTGAGTATGGTGAGATAATGTGAGTAAAGAATCTTTTCCAAGAACTCAACTATGCTCCTAGAGAGGCTCGAACCCAGGACCTTCCGATCCGAAAGCAAGTGTCATACCACAAGACCACATAGCCGCATGCTTAATTACTAATGTTGTTTGTAATGTATGGCAACGTCCATCTCGTTTTGGTTTTGTATGAAGATCCATTGAGATCCAAAAATTAAAAAAAAAAAAATGCTAAAGCATCATGCCTGTTCACCCTTTGGAAATGCTTCTTACACAACAAGATTTTCATTTTTGTGATTCAGGGCAACGTCCATCTCGTTTTGGTATGAAGATGAGATCCAAAAATAAAAAAAATCTGCTAAAGCATCATCCCAATACACCTTTTGAAAATGCTTCTTTTACGCTTCTTTCTTCATGAGTTTCCCCTAGTTAGCAAATAATTACTGGGTTTTATTATAAATATTTCAATAGTGCCTCAAAAGACTGCGAGTGTCTTTTATGTTATTTGTGTTTGGTAATAGGAGTGATAGGTGTACTTTGAGTGGTTCCTGTAGCGTTACAGTAAGATACAGTAATATTGTTGCTCACCTTTGGATATTGGATTCAGTAGTCTGATGTCACGCCGCCCACAACGGCGGCCATCTTGGTTCTAAACAAAGAAAATCATTACTTTTTATTCTTCATGCTGGCTAGAACTTTTCATATGCCTTGTGATCAGAATGTGTAAAAGTCAAAACATGATCAAATTTATGTGGGTTTTTTTTTCTCCTCTGGATACGCTTTTGTGCTCGCCGGAGTAATATTTCATACGGGCGTCCGCCATTGTTCCGATAGTTTAGAGCCAGTGTTACTAAGTTACCATGCGTCATGAGGAAGGAAGTGACGTTACAACTGTTGAAGAGTATTACGCTGGTCTATCAAACAGTGCTTTCCACCAGATGAAATCAAATTGATCATTTCCCAAATCTCTCGTCTTAAGACAAAGGGTCGCATGTCAAAAAACAAAATTTATAAGAGAGACACCAAAAGAAAAAATCGTTTGCTCTTGTCTCTTTAATTCTATCTAGTCGTAAGTCTTATTTTTGTAATAAGACATTTATTTATTGACTTAGAGTGGCGAAATCCAGAAAGAAAAATGTGCTTTCGGATAAAGAATATAGCAATCTCAATTACTCAAAATATGACCAAAATACCGCTTGGTGAGCAAGGCAGACCTGCCTAGTACTGCGAAAATTTCGTAGAAATACGAATGTTCGCCTCCAACTAGAGAACGGCATTCGCCACTTTCACTAAATACATCTTGTTGAAAAGGAAAGTTCAATTCTTAGAAACTATATTGAAGACTTTACAGCATTTTTTGATCTTACTGAAGGTAATTTATTTAATTCCAAAGCTATTTAAAGTGACTTTATCTTTTTTTTTTCCCTTGGAAACTACGAATTTTTGAAATTTCAAGTTGGCAGCTCTGGCAAACAATCCAGAGAAAAATCAACTCTAAACAGATTCGGCCCAGGTTTGTTTGCACTTGAGTGAAGTGCAATACCAACTACGCTACCGGACACCTAGAAGATTTAAATCTAGGGAATAAAATTGTGGCTGAAGTCTATGTGGTCTCGTGGTATGACACTCACTTTCGGATTCGAGCCTCGCTCGGCACATAGTTGAGTCATTGGAAAAGGTTCTTTACTCACATTCTCTCACCGTACTCAGGTGTCAAATGAGTACCTGGCCGTTAATAGCGTTGTCTCTGTCCAAAAATATAATATCTATATGTTGCGTGTTGCTGTTGGTCAGTGACCTCTTGTAAAGCGCTTTGGGACGTTTAGTGAATATTGCCCTATACAAAAGCTCAATTTTTTCTAAAGTTGACAGGTATTTATAATCATTTTTCTTCTTGTTTTTTGTTTCACCTCAACAGCTGCCGCAAAGGGCGTGCCCCCTCCTATGCCGTACCCATATCCCTATATGCCCCCGCCACAACCACAACCCCAAGCCTACGCAATCGTGGATCCGCAAACAGGACAAGGATTTATCGTACAGGATATGTTCCAAAATATGCCACCTTACATGGACGAGAGCTTCATGTACTACCAGTACCCGACCCACATCAAACGCAAGCACAGAAAAAGCAGCCGACGCCATGATGATAATAATTCTGATGGGAATGACGAAGCTGGGGATGTTTATAATGATATTGATGACGAGGTCGATGGTAAGGCAGATAAAAAGAGTCGCAGCAAGCGGGGTAGCATTGCAGCGGACGGTGAACATCATAGAAGATCATCTAGGAGATATTCCATTCACGATGGACTTCAATCTAAAGGTAAGCGTTTCTTCTATCGCAGACTTACAAGTCACATTCTTATTCATTTAGGTCAGAGACATTTATTTCAAATTTCGACCGATTAAAATGACCCAAAACTTTGCAAGAAGTATTAAATCTGAGACTATATTAAGCGAATGCTTTTCCTACATTGGGAGTCCCGATTGCTCAGTTGAAGAGCACTCGCTTCACACGTAAAGAGACCTAGATCGATCCCGGATGAAGTCGAGAATTTTAAAAATTCTGTTGATTTTTGTATTTTCTGTTTTGGATTGTTTCACTTTTAGATTCCATGTTTCTAAAGTACCTAGTTGATATTATTGGCGTGTATTTTCGGATGATGTTCTGATTCAAATATTAGGTCCATATCATCTGCGTATATCAATTCACGAGTGATCTTCTTTATTGGTGGTAATTTTGGTCTTAGATCTTTCATGGCCAAATTCGAGGTATATCGTGAATAGAATTGGACTCAAGTTGTCTTGAAAAAAAAAATTAAATAGGTTGTGAGAAAATACCACATAATGTGAAAATACAAATTTGATATTGTCATAAGTTTAAAATATCTATCTAGATGTTTATTTGAAATTTATTGATAAACACTCCGACTCATTTTGCAATCGTTCACTTGCCTTCCTTTTCATTATTGTTGATATGGCCTTGACGTTTTGCAATCTCAATTAAAATTCATATCCCAAACTTTCAGACATCGGTCTCGTGTACTTTAATAACCAGTTTAAAAGTACTCAAATAAATAAAATCTAATTGTTGACCTAGAGACCTGGTGGGTAATGAACATAAACTTTCACATGCTAAACATATGATGAAAGATAATTTAGGTGGGGATATTGAATGGAACTTGTCATAACAATAGATATTGACTTTCGTTACTCCGTAGAATCTTTAAGACTAAATGGATTGCTCTAAAAATTTAAAGAGATGAAAAAGAGGTGGAGGTGGTGGTCGAAGAAGAAGAGGAGGAGGAGGAGACGGAGGAGAAAGAGGAGGGGGAGGAGAAGGGAGGAGAAGGGATGAGAAAGAAGAAGATAAAGGAGAAGAAGAAGAAGAAGAAGAAGAAGAAGAAGAAGAAGAAGAAGAAGAAGAAGATGACGATGATGATGATTATGATGATGAGGTGGAGGAGGAGGAGGAGAAGTAGTAGGAGGAGAAGGATGGTATTGATAGTGTGGAAGAGGAGGAGAAAGAGACGAAGGTAGAGGAGGAGGAGGAGGAGGAGGAGGAGAAGTAGCAGTTGGAGAAAGATGGTAATGATAATGTGGAAGAGGAGAAGAAGGAGACGAAGAAAGGAGGAGGATGAGGAAGAGGAGGAGGAGTAGGAGGAGGATGAGGAGGAGAAAAATGAAGAAAATGAGAAAAAAATGAAGGAGAAAGCGAACTCGGGCAAGAAAATACTTCTGCATGAAAACCTTTCCCACTAATTTTTTAGTTGGTTGAACGATTTTTTTTGTTACTCTGTTGTATTGGTCAATACGATAAGAATTCCTTATCATCAGCAATATAATCAAAAATAAACTTGCCTGCCAAAACTGGCTGCATTGTCTTATATTATTATCTTTATAATATTCCTATCTGCGTTGTAAATCTCAACCTCAGGACCTATGGCTAGTAATTATATACGCCCACTTGTGTTCCATTTCTTACGTATCTTTATTTCAGTGCAAATCTCTATTTTTTTTCCTCTCTACTCCTACGATATTCGTCACCAAGTATTCCAAAACAGTTTTATCCCGGAGAAATAATATAGATGGAATGAAGTTGACGTCACTCAACTACTTGTTATTGTTTTAAGACCGCCAGAAGGGTGAGATTAGTTTTCATTAAACATATCAATTGATTTGAAATGTGTTAAGTTACACATAGTTCTCTGTGTTGGTACGTTTGTGCTTATCATACAGACGTGCAAAAACTTCGTGCAGATAGAAAAAGATAGAAGATAGTATTGTGTATATATCCTACCACAGGTGCAAAGCGATAAAGAAAGAAAAGTGCATGATTGCATTACACCGTGTTTGCAAAAATAAATATCTATCTAGATCTAACTCGTTCTTTTGTTACCGACCACAAAAGTTTCTAACGGATACGCAAACTCTTGATTACCGAAAAAGAAAATCAAATTTTGAAAACAACACTTTTCGGTTCCTTGCCTCGAAAATTCATTTTACGGATAGAGAGTTTTTCACATTCTATTATGAAATCTCAGCAAGAATATTTGACGAGATAGTAGCACATGATTTTTAAAATATAAACAACGTCCCCGCGCCTCCCCTTTTGGCCTCAGCTCTTTATCCTTTGCTCTGAGTTTCATTTGGCAGAAATATTTTTTTTCGATAGACGAGTCTTTTCCAGACGGTAGCAAGTAGTTATTTTCTGCCTTAATGAGAAACAAGTGGCCATTATAGTGGATTGCCGTAATCACAAGATCCAGTGAGTTACCAAGCCAGGCCCATACTGCTCTTAACACGTTGTCCCCAATCTATCCTACTTTTGACTTTTTGGTGTGTGTGTGTGTGTCCCTTTTTCAACGCCTCGTGTACGAACTCAAAATGTTAATGCCCTTAATCGAGACGATTGAGAGACCTAATAAAATCAACCTTCCCCAACCTACTCTGTACGTGAAAATAAAGTGAATACCCAGCTACTAGAATTCGATAGACTAGTCTTGTCCAGACGGGAGGAAGTAGTTATTTTCTGTGTATGCCTTTATGAGAGATAAGTGGCCACAATGGTGGATCCCCTTAATCACAAAACCCAGTGAGTTACCAAGCCAGGCCCATATTGCTCTTAACACTTTGTCCCCAATTTTTCATACTTTTGAATTCTCTTTGGAGTGTGTCCCATTTTCAACGCCTCTGGTACGAACTCAAAATGTTAATGCACGTACGCATATAATCTATACGCGAAAATAAAGTGAATATCCATCTGCTAGATGTACTGAGCTGTCAAAAGCAATATGGAAAAATTGATTAAAACATTAAAAAAAGAATAAAAATACTGAGCGAGCACGGAACGTTTCTGGCTATCCGGATTTAATGTGAAGTACTACCATTTTAATTGTTCTTGTTATTGGCTGGGTTTGAGTTCGAACAGTTTGGTACATAGCGTTTTATTTATTTTTTTTCTTTTTGTTGTGGATATATTTTTATCGATTTAAGCAAACATCGAGAGCGGTAAGCTTAGATGAATAGCTTTTTAAAGTAACGTCCTCTTGGGTTAGCATTTATTGAAGAAGTAGACAACGGTGGAGGCTGCCTGAAGCCTGGAATCGTGAAAATACTAACGAAAGAGTGATAATGGAGAGGCTTCGGGTGTGAACAATACAGACAATGGACGTTTCGGGTACAAACTCCATTCATTTTATTTGTTTTCAACGTTTATTTGTTTATTGTTATGCTGACGAAGGGTTTGTACCGGAAACCCCCCATTGTCTGTATTGTTCCCATCCGAAGCCTCCTCACTATCACTCTTTCGTTAGTATTTAATGGAACCACCCCACCTTCTCCTATCTTCCTTGCATCCAGATTCGATTCAAATGCGGGATGTTCTTGAATGAATAGAAATCCTTTCATCAAAGTTACTCCCTCTTTTGTTTCAACAGCTCAACAACCTAATGGAGATGTTGGAATGGGATTATTCTCAAACTCCGGTAAAATGGAGCTAGACCCAGAAACAGATCCTGTCATCATTGATTTCCTTGACCCAATCCCGCCTACAACTCAGACAACAAACGCCGATGTTTATGCAGTTCCCCTTCGTCGTTCCGAGTATGAACAACCCAACAGCATTCCTGAGCCAAATAATTTTGCCGAGGAGTCACCAGTTATCGGGAATTCGGTGAAAAGTGAACAGAGCGAGGAAATACAGATATCCCACTTGCCATTTCGAGGAAATCGGCACTCGACTTCTACTCCGTCTGAACAGGAAATAACAGTTTTCCCACCAAAGGTAAGTAATATAATAAATAAAACAGAAGTCCTTCAGGGTCATTTGGGCCCATAGAGTAGGAGTTTATCCCGGTTTCTATAACGTGAAACAGACAATACCAATTGCTTGCTACCCTTTTGATAGAACGCTAGTCTATCGAAAAGTACTTTCCACCTGATCTAACAGACCCAGCTACCCAATCACTGTTGGGTGGACAAGGATATTAGTTTTAAAAACTTCAACTTCACCCGGGATCGAACTCCGTCCCGTTGTATGTGAAGCAAGTGCTCTCCCAACTGAGCTATTGTCCGTTTCAAGTTAGAGAAACCGAGATAAACCCCAGTCTTATTGGCCTAATGGCTCTGAAGGACTATTAACCCAATTTTCATTTTTGTGATAATTCTAACTTTAAATTGAGTTTGGGTTTTTTGTTTTTTATTTTATTTTATTTTATTTTATTTTCTATTGAGGGGGGGGGGGTGTTTCTTTTCTTTCTTTTTTTTTTTTTTTTGTTTTTGTTTTTGTTGTTCTTCGTTTGTTTTGTTTTGTTTTTTTTTTGTTTTTTTTTCACTCCAACATAATATCAGTTCTATTATGTGATTGTTTTTTTTTTTTAATGGGAACGGAACTAGAAATTGATGGAAATTCGAGACGATTGAGAGGCCTAATAAAATCAAGTACCGAACAATCTTCAACCAGTATTGGTTTATTGTATGTGTGAGATATTGCATGTGTTTTATTAATGTCGGACTCGTCTACTCCAACTTCACCAACCTTTCTGGGCACCTGATCCTGGGGCCTGGGCATCCTGTCTGACGAACACCGGGAAAGGTTTTTACAAGAATGTTATTCGCCTTATCGGAACAAAGAATGGCAATTCTTCAACTTACAAGGAAGGCCGGAATTAATACCGGTCTTCTTCAGCGTTCAACGAACAATAACAGTAATTGCTTGTTATCCTCTGGACATGGTACTAGTCTATCGATGTCGCATCTTACAGAACCAGATCATATTCAACCTGATGGGCGGACATAGGGATTAAGAAAAGAATCGCGACTCATCCAGGGATCGAAACCAGTCCCCTCCCAAGTGAGTCGAATGTTCTCTCTCAAAAATGATATAGCACACGCGACTGAAAAAGCTGTTACATCTACCTACACTCAAATGAATGACAATATTTTAAAGTGTCTGGAGCATAAAACTCACTGCCATTATGCCCGCTAGCATGTAGGGCAGCAACGAAGGACCCCCATCTTTCTCTCTCCGTGGCTATCATCTTCAGGGAGCCCCGTGTCCACCCCCACTTTCTCATCAATCTCTTCCTCTAGTTTGCCCTGGACCTTCCCCTTCTTCTTTTTCCTGCTGGTATCAAGTGCAGGGCAGTTTTGCTGATGTTTCCCCCCTCCTTCCTCATAACATGTCATATCTATCTCCACTTCTTCTTATGATATTATTACTGTATTTCAAGCGTTATATTTATATAGATAGTATGCGCTTGGCTAAGTAGCTCACAACATGGCTATCCGGAAGTATACCGAACCAACACACAAAACTATGAACGCTTATAGTCTGGTTAATACAGTTTAGTGAGAATCACTCGTAAACGCAGATGGCAAAAGGCAATAATAAAGACATGAGTTACGTCAACTTCATACTATCTATATGATGGCAATATTTATCCATTGAACTGCTTTGATTAAAAATTAACGTCGTTTATTCTTGCTTCAGGAGTTCCATGATAAAACCAAAAAGGCTGACGTCCCGGCGATTTTGAAGAAAACACTAAGTCAAGGCGTGTTCAACGCCCTTCCCACAGATCCTATGGATGTGGTCATCACCTACTCTGTCCTGGGAGAATACGAACTAGGCATCGTCAGGAGATTAACACGTAAGTCCCTCCTTTTTTCAATACAGTTAGAGCCATCAGGCCCATGAAACAAAAGTTGAAATTTTCACGTGGCTAATTGGTCTTGTGGTATGACACTCACCTTCGGATCGAAAGGTCCTGGGTTCGAGCCCAGCTCTGAGCGGCGCATAGTTGAGTCCTTGGAAAAGGATCTTTTCTCACATTCTCTAACTGTACTCAGGCGTAAAATGAGTACTTGGCCGTTAACAGCGTTGTCTTTGTCGGGGAAAAATGAAATATCGTCTAACAGGCCTTATGACTCGTCCTATATGTTTCTTGTTGCTGTCGCCCCTTGTATAAAGCGATTCGAGCTCGTTTCGTTGATATTGCTCTCTATATAAAAGCTCAAGTTATTTTTTTCTTCTAAGCTTATTAAAAAGGATATTGGTGGTAATGTTAGAATACCCCCATTGAAATCATTCTTAAATTGAAGAGAATCAATATAATCTATTGTTACTTATCTCTTCTTTAGGTCAATTGGAATTGGTTGGTTTATCTGTGTGGGCCGAGAGGTTGGGGGATAGCTCGAAGGTCCGTAGATCGGACAAAACGGCCAAAGCTATTCTTGGAGCAAAGGTATGTGCAATTGTGTTTATCAATTAACCAGTAGATTTTTTACCAGTCAAAACATGGAATTTGTGACACACATTCACACGTGTTCGGACAAACATGGTTGTTTATAAACAATAAGGTGAATTAATTCGACCTTTCTCTGGTTATTGTTATTGTTTTCATACCGCCAAATGGGTGACTAGTTATCACATGATTTTCTCGATCATATTATAAACGTTTAAGTTTACATATAGATTTCTGTTTGGTTCTATTGATCAAGCGGTAGAATAGTCGGTATTTAACTTAGATGCATACCATCGATAGCAAAACCGGTATAGTTTGTTATGTTAACCAATCAATGTCATTGTTTACATTATAACGACTGCCCGAGAGGCGTGGTTATCTAAGTGTCTATTGAGCGCGGGGTCGGCGGTATGGTCTTTGCTTCGTACCCGAAAGGTACCGATTTCGACTACCTGTCACGCTGTGTGGCCTTGAGCAAGTCACCTAGCCTTGGCTCACGTTGCGGCGCTGCACTGCGGCTGACGCCTGGGTTATTCCAATCTTCCCCTGGAATAGATCCTACAGAAAAATTTTCCCTTTGGGATAATTAAAGGGTTTGTTTTTTTAAATCAATTATGAATAATATCGGGTGAACTTTGTAGATAATTATAATTTTTTTTGTGTGTGCATTTTTTTTTTCACTTAAAAGACAAATCACTCATTTTTAGAAGTCTTATAAAACATTTCACGTGAATATTTGTACTACTCGTAAATGTGTATATAATAACTCTTCTAGTTATTTAGAATTACCTATTTGTATCGTATTCGGCCATTTCAAAAACAGAATTGGAAACCATCGCTCTTACTCTTACACCATTACGGTTTTGTTTTTTTTTAGAATGAAATATATTTCATCACATATCCAGGTGCTCATCGTCTTGTTGAGTGAAGGATCGTGCGAGCAAAGATTCATCCGAGATCATGTCGCCATAGCAACAATGACAAACCTCTCCATTATTCCTGTTGCTTCAGAACCTCCAAAAGAAGTCAAGAAGGCCATGCCCAAAGAACTGTATGTATATAAAGATTTCTTCCCTTTCCAAAACCTTATTAAATCTTTCCTATGAAAAAAAGGGGGAAGCGGTAGCGTCTTGCAGCATCTCAAATTCTAAAATATCTACCCCCCCCCCCCCTATCCCTATCCCCTCGTTTTTCCCACTTAATTTTAATCTAATGACTACAGCC
>NC_088362.1:23295746-23300746 GCF_034508935.2 Berghia stephanieae
CTCGAGGTCATTGGTCACATTTTAAAATGTGCTCAAAATGACCCACTTAGTGAAAAGTGTTCACAGCTTTTTAAATATCTAACATCACGATTGGTCATTTTGTTCAGTCTGACACATGGGTATGTTTACAACTTTTATAAAGAAAGCAATGTGTTTACAATTGTTAAGAAATATCCAATCGTTGTACAGCAACAAATCATGTGATTGATGACTCGGTTGGACGAAAAATTGAATATGCAGATCGCCCCCATTAAGTGCGGTTATGTGGTCTATTTATACGACACTCGCCTTCGGATCGGTAGGTTCTGGGTTCGAGTCCCGCTCTGAGAGCGCTAAGTTGTCCGTGGAAAAGGCTCTTTACTCACATTCTCTCACCGCACTCAGTGTAAAATGAGTTCCTGGTCGTTAACAACGTTGTGTCTGTCAGAAAAAAATTAATATTGCAACTCGGTCCCTGATTCAAGCGCTACTCCGGGCGGCAAACACTTGAGTCCTTGGGTGGAGCTTTTAAATCCCTTTTTCTAACCGTACTCGAGTTTAAAAGGAGTACCCACCTGGCCTATAACAGCTTTGTCTGTGTCGCAAAATTGTAGGCTAATAGCGCATCAAAGGCGTCATGTCTGGTCCTTATGTTAGGTGTTGCTGTTGTTTCTGAGGGGCGTCAAGTTGAATTCTTGGAAATGGCTCTTTAATCAGGATGCGGCTATGTGGTCTTGTGGTATGACACTCGCTTTCGGATCGGAAGGTCCTGGCTTCGAGCCTCGCTAGCGCATAGTTTAGTTCTTGGAAAAGGCTCTTTACTCACGGTAACCATGTGAAAAATGAGTACCTGACCATTAACAGCGTTGTCTCTGTCCGAAAAAGATTGTATTATCGCCTAACAGGCGTCATGTCTCGTCCTACATATTAAATGTTGCTGTTAGCCAGGGACCCTTTTGAAGCGCTTTGAGCACGTTTAGTGGATATTGCGCTATATAAAAAAGCTCAATTTTTTTTATCAATTCTGTAACTTTTTGAAAATCTTGTTTATTCCAGCCATGTGTCAATCTCACGGCAATGAGATCTACTTATGGGAGGCGATTGTCCAGGTCGCTGGGATGATCCAAGCGGTGAAGGACGTGTTTGAAATCGATTCCACTGTCAGGCAATTGGCGGTTGATAATACTGGTGAGTAATGAATAATAAAGTACAGGGGGTGAAGTGGCCGATTGGTTAAAGCATTGCACTTTGACCCGGAAGGTCCTGGGTTGGAGTCCCGCTTCAGGCGATTTCGTTTTTTTTTCCTTGGGCAAGATTATCAACCCCCCAATTTGCTCACTTGGGGACAACATGGGTGATTCCTGTGACATCAACATCTTGTAATGGATTATCTTACTGCCGTACGGAAAAAACAATTAAATTTGCCGAAAACTCTCCTCAAATATCGATCGATTTAAATGGAAAAAAAAAATCTCCCACACCTGGGACTGAGCGAAGGACCAGATTTGAGAGTCATGGCACGCTTGAGCTGAGTGACCGAAATTTGTCTAGGCCTATACAATAAGTACGTTCGGATTCTAGCACGCTTTTTGACGTCTCTCAAGAGCATGCTATAATCCAGCGAGTACTGTATGCACATAAGCAGCAGCCTTTCTTCTGGTAGCAGTATTATGCCGGTGAGAGCATTATGAGCAAGATGTCAAATGTGATTTTTAAGTTGAAAGAAGTCCTTTAGAGCCACAATGGCCCGTGGAACCGGAGTTTATCCTGGTTTTGAAGCGTAAAACGAGCAATAACAGTTGCCAGTTACCCTTTTGATAGGACGCTAGTATATCGCAAGCACTTTCCGCCAGATCTAACAGACCCAGCTAACCAATCATTGCTGGGTGGACAGGGAGGAGAGAGGGAGAGATCGGAAAAAATATCGACTTCATCCGGAATCGATCTTATCCCTTTGCGTTTGAAGCGAGTATTCTACCAACTGAGCTATTGGGACCCCCGATTGTAAGGTTGAAGTGACAAAAATATGAGATTTGTTTATGTCATTTCAAGGAACAACATGTTACAGCTCCAATCCTATTAAGCCGAAAATAAAAAGGGAAAAAAAACAAATAAAAAATGACTAGGATTTATGACCCAAATCTTGTGAACAGCTTGAAAGCTAGCTATGTACCTACTTCTGTGTAGAAAAAAAAGAAAAAAAGAGCATGTTAGGGTGATATGACATTATATTATATTATCTTATCAAAGTCTGAAAAAATTAATTATCTTTTAAATGCCTTATACAATAGTTTTAATTACAAAATTTCATATAGTTTTTGTATTTAATCATTCACATACATTTTTACACAACTTTCAATGTAAGGAAAAATATATAAATATGGCAATATAAAGTCGACAATTACAATATTAAAGGCTGAATACAGGAATTATCCTTTAAATGCCTTATACAATAGTTTATGATTACAAAATCTCATACTCATATAGCTTCTATTCTATCATTCACAGAAGTTTTACACAACTTTGAATGTAAGGAAAAATATATCAATACGCCAATGTTAAGTCGAAAATTGCTATTAGAATATTGAAGTTAGTAAAAAAATCGTTGATGATCGAATGAATCATAAATGTACATGGTACCCATACCAAGCACCCGACGTCCTCTGCCGTTTTGGGGGGTTTTTTTTCGAGCTTGGTATGGGTAGGTCTAGCAGCTCTTCTCTTTATTCTTAGTATTTTGTCCGTGCCTGACGTCTTTATTTGGAAGACGGCAAAGGACGGCAGTACCGGGTCGTCGGTATCAATATCGGATGTGGGTTAGCCCTTAAACGTTAAGTCAGATTAATAAGAGAATTTAATGAGAACTAATCACTCAACTGGCGGTCTAAAACCAATGACAAAGAACTGAGCAATGACGCCATCTTCATTGATTCTATACAGCAACGACTATAGGGTATAAGTAGACTCTGCTTCTATATATATCAAAGGTTCTTCTTTCTTCCTTGACAGAACATTTCAGCAACTCCTCAGTAGTGAAAGCGCTCCGTGACCTTCTCGCCGACCCTGAACCCAGCATCCGATCCGTAGCTGTGGTGACCTTGGCACGTTGCATCCTGTCGGACTCCCATTACATGGAATGGGTCGTGCAGACACTGGAAGATGGGGACTCCCTTGTTCGAGAGGCCGGTTGCTTGGCCTTGGGCCATCTCAGGGCTGAATCAGCCACCGAGAAACTCATGAATGTCTGGTAAGTTTGGAAACATTGGCGCCTTGAAGAAAAAGGCTTTGAGAGACGAATCTTATTAGCTATACCTTAGAGAGTTCAACTATTTCAACTTATTCTCATTTTTAAAAAAAAGATTGAATCACGAAATTTTTTATTTTATTTACTTTTTAAAGAATTGCTTGTTTTTTTTTGTTTTGTTTTTTTTCCTTTGTCTTTTTTTTTTTAATTTTATTTCTATTTCTTTTTTTTTTTTTTTTTTTTTTGTATCTCAGAATAGTTACAGTAGAATCCGGTCTACTTGAGACCAGAAAAAAAAAGGTTTATCCAATTGTCAAGGGAAACAACCTTTCCATTAAAAGTAACTGATGGGTAGCTCCCGTGTTCATGAAGACTGAGCTCGATCCCCCCCCCCCCCCCCCCCCCCCCCAAAAGAAAAAAAAAAAAAACAAAAACAAAAAAAAAAACCCACAATGTTACACGTGTGATAAAATGCTCACAAACAGGTGGGCCAGCTGATATCACTGGCATTATGTAAAACAAAATGGGCATAATTCGGACCCGTGATTATCATGTATCATCTTTGGGTTTTTTAAAACTGAGATCTCTATTTCTTTACCAACCTTTCCAGGAAAAATGATGAAGAATTACAAGTAAAAGAAGCGGCTAAAATGGCATTGGATCAAATTGGAGCCCAAGTACCGGTAACGCCATGAATCCCCCTCAGAACAGGGGTTCAGATGTTCAGTAAAACTAGGACAGTTGAAACTGGTAACTGAAACAAAGGATTGAATTTTATGAGAAACCAAATCTATTTATAAAGTAATACACACACACACCAGACACACACACACACACATACACACACACACACACATATATATATATATATATATATAATATATATATATGTGTGTGTGTGTGTGTGGCATTATATATATATATGTGTGTGTGTGTGTTTGTGTGTGTGTACGTGTGATTGAGAGGAATTAGCTGGAACCACGTAGAGTGCTCGACCGTTTCTTGGAGCGAATTATTTATTTATTCTCACCTCGTTTTGTTACTTTCTCCAACAACGTTGTTTCATCCAAATCTTGGAATCATCAGGGAGTCCTGGCGTCAGGGAGGAAAGTTGTTGTGTTCTGTATATTATATGGTTTTGTTATTGTTGGTGTTGTGAGTATCAGATTGTTCGATTATTTGCTCCAAGTTTGCTTGTTTTGTTTTGTGTCATCATACAAGTTATATCGGTTAAGAACAACTGTATGTATATAGAATTGTCATTGTTCGGTGTTGTTTTTGGGTTTTTTTTATGTGTTAGAATAAGATTCAACTATATGAGTGCTGAGGCGTGAAAAAAGTAATCCAATGTATTATTCTATATTATTTTTATTAATGATATTACCATTATTACTATTTTCATTCTTCTTCTTCTTCTTCTTCTTCTTCTTCTTCTTCTTCTTCTTCTTATTATTATTATTATTATTATTATTATTATTATTATTAATTATTATTATTATTATCATCATCATTATTATTATTATCATCATCATTATCATCATCATCATCATTATTGTGATTATTATTTTTATAAACTGATAATAATAATAATGATAATAATTATCGTTATTATCATCATAAACATCATCATCGGAATCATCATCATGATCAATGTATTTATTATCATAAATAGTATTATCGCCAGCGTAATTATTAGTGGTAGTATTATCAATATTGTTATTGTCTTCGTTATCATCATTATCATCATCGTCATCATTATCGGTACAGTACTGTAGTT
>NC_088362.1:23305746-23313246 GCF_034508935.2 Berghia stephanieae
GCTTTAATTGGGCTTAGCGCAATATCCACTAAACGTGCTCAAAGCGCTTTACAATATGCCAACAGCAACACGTAACATTTAGGACGAGACATGACGCCTGTTAGGCGATATTACAATTTTTGCTGACAGAGACCACGCTGTTAACGGCCAGTTACTTATTTTACACCTGAGTACGATGAGAGAATGTGAGTAAAGAGCTTTTTCCAAGGACTCAACTATGCGCCGGGCTTGGCTCGAACTCAGGACCTTCCGAACCGAAAGCGAGTGTCATACCACTAGACCACATTATAGCCGCACATCTTGGGCTCAAATGGACCTTCTTTTCTCTTTGTTAAATAACAATTGATCGTAGATTGCATACAAAAATTCAGACTGGGCCTAAAGGTCATTCCACAACAATTCGATCAATGAACACGTTGGTATCGACACAAGAAGACGGCAATATTAGGTAAAGAAAAAGAGAAACATGTGTGGGACATGTGTGGAGAAAAGACGGAATAGAAAAGTTGGTAACATCTGGGATGATCGAAGGAAAGAGAGCTAGAGAAAGACAAAGAATGGCATATCTAAATAACCAAAGAATGGCCAAAAGTGATTTTAAAAGCAACACAGATTTCATGCGCACCGCAGAGGACCGTGATACGTGGAGACAGCTGACGGGAACTTGTACAAACCACGATTGATGATGATAAAGAGAAACGATTCCGCTTTAATCATTTTTTTCTGGGTTGCATGATGACAAGTGACTAACAACGAGAGACATGCACTAAAAATCTTTTTTTTTTTTAATTGAGCTTTATATAGAGATATATCAAATAAACGTGCTCAAAGCGCTTTACAAGGGGCGAGTGTCATAGTCATACCACAAGACCACATAGCCGCACAAAGATTTGCATTCGCCTAATTGCTTTTCAAATGTATGACAAATAGTGGGAAAAGTATTGACTGTGTCATGCCATGGTTATTTCAAAATAACTATAATCAGTAAAATATTGAATCTTTCTGCTCGGTCAGTGGCGGTTCTAGCCTATTCATAGTGGTGGGGCAAAGATGATTCGGTCATATATTATATATATATATATATATATATATATATATATATATATATATATATATATATATATATATATATATATTATATATATATATATTTCAACTTTTGAAAAAAAAATATTTCAACCACAAATAATCACATTCACTATGAAATGACAATACCAGTAGATTTTAATTATTCCAAACGTAATCAAAAAGGAATCACGAAAGAGAATACAACAAAAAAAAAAATAAAGCGACGAGACAAAATGCGACAACACCTTGACAATACAAGTCCATTTCGTTCACTCAAAAAATTAAAGAGATGCTTTAATCCCTCAACGGCGAGATTGATATTTCTGTTACATTTTCAGAAGTACGTAGTAACTTTAAAGTTTTCATCGAGAAGCAACAACCGCGATATGACTCGAGTTTCATTCAGAGCTCAAATTGCATCATTTTTACTGCTCTCTTGGTGGTTAAAATGATTGTGACGGTGGTGGTAGTGGTTGGAATAGTGGTAGCGGTGGTGGTGGTGGTGGAGGAGGAGGAGGAGGAGGAGGAAGAGTAGACGGTGAGGGAGGATGTAATTATGGTAGTGGTTTTGGTGGTGTTTTTGGTTAGAATGATAGTTGTGGAGACGATGACGAAAATTATTGATGATGTTGATATTGTTTTTATTGCTATTGTAGTACTTGGTGTTAATATTGTTGTTGTTGTTAATGATGATGATAATGATGGCAACGACGATGTCGTCGACAATGATGATTACCGTACGATATTACAAAGTTTATTCAATCTTAAGCTTTCGCCATTAAATCATACAATTTGATGACAACATACATGAAAGTGGACAAAAATGGTAAATGGAACCAAACAATAAATTGATACCATTAATAACCACAAAAATACAACAATCGTAATACCACCAATACGTACAATAATAATAATAATAATAATAATAATAATAATAATAATAATAATAATAATAATAATAATAATAATAATAATAATAATAATAATAATAATAATAATAATAATAATAATAATAATGATAATAATAATAATAACAATAATAATATTACCATCATCATTACTACTACCACCATCACTATTACCACCACCACCATCACCATCATTATTACGTTTCCAATCAGTTTTTCTCGTTCTTAAAAAAATTGATACCTTAATAGACGAAAATTCCGGTGATTTTTTTAAAGGATAGTTAAAATATCTACGATTTTATTAACCCTGAAAACTACGATTTTTATTTTCCTATTTCAAGTAGGCAGGTCTGCTATGACAAGTATCAGTTCCATAGTAAAAAAAAAAAAGACAAATAAAAACAAAGTTTACTTAATCTTAGGCTTTCGCCAATAATTCATACAATACAATTAAGACAAAATAATGCTACCAATCTCTCCTCATGCATTCGTTAGACTATAACAATAACGACCGTGTTATCTTTACTCCTTACCCAACCAACCCCTAGCTTCTCGCCTCTTCATCGCGAACTATCTTATGTATGTATTTGCTTCAGGACGGGCAAGTACGGAATCTGCCCACCCTTCCTTTAAACGTCTTTATTTCCTCTATAACTTAGTTAGAATTCAACTCTCTCCTTTCTCAGAAGAGTATTTCTTGTATACTAATTCAATTGTTGATTGTTGAGTAAACCAAAATGGTGGTTGTATTTTATATATTATTTAGTCGTGACGTCTGAATAAAAGTGTTTTATTAGAGGGAATGCAATAGAAAATACATTGTTTTGCAAAAATATTTAGTCTGGCAATAAAAATACAGCGGTAATTACTTTAAGAATTTTTTAAAAAGGAACAAATTAATTTGTTTAAAAAAACAAAACAAAACAAAACAAGAAACAAATAAGACAACAATTTAAATAAATGAATTTTGAGAAGCACTAAAGAAAACGAGAAAAAAAAAGAAATAATTTAAATGGATAAACAAATATATTAAAACAACACAAGTTAATACTAACTTGATATAATATTAGTAAATTGATAAATTTAATTCAATACTGTAACCTTCCCAATGTTATTACAGCAATGGTACCAGCACAAGTAAGGCAATAAATAAGAAAAAGTTCGTTTGCCAAAATCTCTATTTAGTGCTCACTGGTTTATAAGGTGGGCTCATTTGAATTAGCCCGACCTAGAACTAGAGAGGCCAGACAGCAAAATCACCGTCAGGCGACGTGACGATGAGATGACGATGTGGGCGGAGTGGAATGGTTGGGAAAGGGGGGGGGGGGGGTGTAAAAAAGAGCAGGAGCGTATCCTGGTTTATGCATTACGGGGTGCATGGTGGTTCGCCATCGATCAAAAATACATACAAATTGATTTCAGTACGAAGTATCAAGTTTAAGTACTAACTTTTAAAATGATATAATTTAAATTAGATTATTTCGGACCTGGTAATACAGCTTATAACTTGAAAAAACAGGCTGGTATTTGCCCACCCTGCCCATTATTACCAGCCGTCCCTGTGCTCGGTCTTGATATCCCTGAACCGAGAATGGACAGGTTTGTTTTCCTGTGAATTTGAGATATAGATTTTGGTAGGCAAATAATCGTATTGTCAATAGTCGTCGGAGAGAGAGAGAGAGAGAGAGAGAGAGAGAGAGAGAGAGAGAGAGAGAGAGAGAGAGAGAGAGAGAGAGAGAGAGAAGAGAGACTGAAGTTAAGGTCACTCGGGTCTTTGTTATTGATTTTTGCCATCCATGTTTATGAGTTATTCTCACTACACTGTATTAACCAGACTACAGATAGTATGCGCTTGGCTAAGAAGCTCACAACATTGCCATCGGGAAGTATAGATAGTATGCGTTTGGCTAAGAAGCTCATAACATTGCCATCCGGAAGTATAACGGACCAACACACAAAACTGTGTGTATCCATGAACGTTTATAGTCGGGTTAATACAGTTCAGTGAGCATTACTCATAAACGCGGATGGCAAAAAACAATAACAAAGACCCAAGTGACGTCAACTTCATTCTATTTATAAACGTTTAAGGGAACACATAGTTTTGTGTGTTGGTCCGTTATATTTCCGGATGGCAATGTTGTGAGTTTCCTAGAAAAGCGCACAGTATCTATATCATTATTTCTGTTTAAAAAAATGATGTGCCATAGTATGGATTTAAAGATGAAAGGTACAAAATGACACCTTTTTCTCAACAAATAAAGTGTTGAAGGAACGAAATTGACGTCACTCAGCTCTTTGTTATTGTTTTTAGTCAGCCATTTTTATGAGTAGTTCTCACTAAATTAATTCTATCAATCAGACTGAACACGATCAAGGTTACATATAGATAGTATGCGCTTGGCTAAGAAGCTCATAACATTGCCATCCGGAAGTATAACGGACCGACACACAAAACTGTGTGTATGCATGAACGTTTATAGTCAAGTTAATACAGTTCAGTGAGCATTACTCATAAACGCGGATGGCAAAAAAACAATAACAAAGACCTGAGTGACGCCATCTTCGAACTATCTTTAGATAGTATGCACTTAGCTAATAAGCTCACAACATTGTCATCCAGAAGTATAACGGATCAACACACAAAACATGTGTAACCTTGAACGTTTATAGTCTGGTTAGTACATTTTAGTGAGAATTACTCATAAACGCGGATGGCAAAAAACAATAACAAAGACCCGAGTGACGTCATCTTCGAACTATCTATATCGTTTTGAGTGTTGGTACGTTATATCCGACTAGCGGAAGTTATGAATATTTTGGATAAATGCACAGCATCAATACCCATCGGTTTGCTTCCTGATTGTGTCAAGAGCTATCAACGCTTCAATTCTGAAATATGATTTAATCCAAGATTATTCGGTCAAAAACACCATGAGTGTAGGTACCTGGAAGTTAACAGCGTTGTCTCTGTCGGAAAGATTTTTTTTAAATATCGCCTAACAGGCGTCATGTCTTGTTCTACATGTTAAGTATCCATACTTCTGTTTTAAAAACAATTGGGTTATTGTTATCAACTATCTTCGAGCGCTGATTCATCGACTTTCTAATCCTTGACCCAGAAATCAAGGACGGTGTGAATCGGTGTGTGTGTGTGTGTGTGTGTGTGTGTGTGTGTGTGTGTGTGTGTGTGCGTGTATGAATGTGTGTCTGTGTGTGTGCGTGTGTGCGTGTGTGTATGTGTTTCTATAATGTTAACCTAAAAAACTATTTACCTCAAGCCTTGTTGATGGGTTATCTCTGGCTCGGCAGCCAGCCACAGCCACATTTATACGATTGAATGTGGGTCAATGTACGAGACTGAATGCTTGCAGGGGCAGACGATAAAAACCACTGAGCCCATGTGGCATTGTTTACGTTTGCAGATTATCATCTCGTAAAATTAATATTAGCAGCAACTGTGTAACATTTTCAATATTGTAACATGCTATAAAATTCGGAAAGGAGAACTGTAGGTTACCTTCATTACACCTACTTTATTTCCAACACGACACTTGTTGCATTTGTTGTTTTGAAGAGAAAGCAACTGTGTAACATTTTCAACAGTGTAACACACTAGACTATAAAATTCCAAAAAGGATAACAGTAGGTTACCTTCACCACCTATTAAAATTTAATTTCCAACACAACACGTGTTGCATTTGTTGTGTTGTTTTGAGTTTTGAAGAGAAAGACGTTTTTCAGCTGCTGTGGAACAGGCAGTGTGCAGTTTGTGAAGTGTGTTATTTTGAAACAGTTATAAATAGGAGTAGATAGTAGTAGGCTAATAGTAGTTCAATGTGATCTTTGGATCAGCTAAGCTACTTACAAAATCTGTGATTATAACCAACGGAGTTTCAAGCGTGAGTCTCTCTCTCTCTCTCTCTCTCTCTCTCTCTCTCTCTCTCTCTCTCTCTCTCTCTCTCTCTCACACACACACACACACACACACACACACACACACCCGTACCCCTTCTATCAATTGATCTACCAGTTTGTCGATATTATTATGTCTACCTTGTTATATTATATGCGCTTATCTTTCTCTCTCCCTCTCTATTATTGTATACCACTCAGAATTGCCCTTCTTCTCTCCCTGTACCTTTTATAACTATGTGATTTGTAACTGGTGCTTATCTATCTATCTATCTATCTATCTATCTATCTATCTATCTATCTATCTATCTATCTATCTATCTATCTATCTATCTATCTCTATTTATCTATCTGCCTATTTGTCTGTTAATGTGTGTGTAATTGCATTTCTTTATAGATAGAATGCGCTTGGCCAAGGAGTTCACAACATTGCCATCCGGAAGTATAACGGACCAACACACAAACTCTGTGTAACCATGAACTTTTATAGTCTGGTTAATACAGTTTAGTGAGAACAACTCACAAACGCGGATGGCAAAAACAATAACAAAGGCCTGAGTGACGTCATCTGCATACTATCTATAGATAGTTCTTATTTGACGTCACTCAGGTCTTTGTTATTTTATTTTGCCATCCGCGTTTATGAGTAATGCTCACTAAACTGTATTAACCTGACTATAAACGTTCATGGATACACACGATTTTGTGGTTTGGTCCGTGATACATCCGGATGGCAATGTTGTGAGCTTCTTAGCCAAGCGCATACTATCTATATGGAAGGAACAAAGTTGACGTCACTCAGCCCTTTCTTATTGTTTTTGTACAGCCTGGTGGCTGATTGATTACTAGTTCTCACTGAATTCTATCAGTCAGACTATAAATGTTATAGGTTGCACTTGCTTTTGTGTGTTTGTACATTTTATGTGGCTGGCGGATCTTGTGAGTATTTCCTTAACCGTACAGCATCAATATGCATATTTGCTTGAGGTTAACCGAACATAGAGAAATCGGTCTACATTATATTTACTCATCCATTGTTATATATATATATATATATATATATATATATATATATATATATATATATATATATCATACACACACACACACACACACACACACACACACACACACACACACACACACACACCACATTTCTCGCAGGTATCAAATTCTCTTTCATGACTTTATGATAACCTCTGATCGCCTCTCATCACTTCCTCCTCCTCATCTCCCCCAAACACGACCCTCTCTTTATATTAAAAAGAGATCTTTTACATAGCACGATATTGCATTAATGTGCTCAAAGCGCTTTATAACGTGTTAGAGCCGACAATAATAATGAAAATGAAGAACGAGACAAACATGTTTTTTCTGCACTATTATAATGCATTTCCATTAGAGTCTCTCTCTCTCTCTCTCCTCTCTCTCTCTCTCTCTCTCTCTCTCTCTCTCTCTCTCTCTCTCTCTCTGTGTGTGTGTGTGTGTGTGTGTGTGTGTTACGATTCATGTACTCGTTATAAACCTGAGTACGGTGAGACATTTTGAGAGACGGCACCGGCGACAGCGGCATACTTGAACCTTGCAAGCTGCATGAATACATACCATT
>NC_088362.1:23318246-23335746 GCF_034508935.2 Berghia stephanieae
TATTAATTTAATCAATTAAAAGTCCATTGATTCCCTCAAAGGTCAAAGGCAGATAGCTCAGGCGTCAGCCGCACAGCAGCGCGGCAAAAAAATAGGTCAAGGTCATTCAGAGCAGCTGAGTCTAATGACTTATAGTTATTGATTAAATATAGAATATCCCTTTCTTAATTCCCAATGGGAAATGTTTCTTTAGTGTCTAGTCCAAATGAAGACTGACATAGCCAAGGCATCAGCCGCAGCTCAGCGCCGTAAAAATGAGGTAAAACAAGGTAACTTGTTAAATACCACGCAGCGTAACGGGTAATCGAACTTGAAACCTTTAAGATACGAAGCAAAGACCACGCCGCTGGACCACGCTATCGTATAAGGAGTGTTTATTCAATTCCCAGGTCTGACTCCTGGACTTAGAACTATTTTTTTTTAAAGAGAATTATTATAAACTTTCCCATGACAAATATCTACAAATCTCATTAGCTTTTGAGCGTGTTTCCACACCCACATCTGGAACACATTTACCCTCCCTGCTTGAGAGTTCACAGGCTTTATCGCCCTCTCGTGTTTATATTTAGATAAACCCGTTTTCAAACAACCTCGAAGATTAAATATCGTGAGAAACAGTCTTGGTATTCGTTTTCTTTCTTGCAACTGCACCTGGTGGTTTATTTTACGTTAAAAGTCAAAACCCTACGTTCTGACTGCTTTTTAAAATTATTATTATTATTATTTATTTTTTTTTAGATGTTCTCTCGTTTAAATACTGGTTTGTAATACAGTTACATTATTATCACCAGTCTTCTGATCGATAGGATAAAAGTGCACTACCTAACCTCTAGAAGGGAACATCAATTGGTAGAGCTCTCGCTTTACACACAAAAGGAGTGGGTTCGAGTTTGTTTGTTTTGTTTTGTTGTTTTTATTCCCCTATCCATACAACACAATGATAAGGTAGCTAGGTCTGTTGGATCAAGCTGAAAGTACTTTTCGATAGTACATCTTTATTCCGTTCGTGTTATCACCCAATTGACACGATGATTAGTTAACAGCGATCATCTCCAAGTGTAACCCCCCTCCTTCATATTTTACAGTCTAATTCAATAAATGGAATACAGCTGCTCTAAATAATTAGTTCGAGTTATTTAGTGATTCATCACAGGACTTCGCGAAAACGTTATAGAAAAAAAAAATACTATACTATCAACTTAAGTAACTGTGACTGTAATTTTGATTATCTCGCCTCATTGGACACTACATTCTAAATATCTCATTTTATTTTGTGTCACCTCGCCATTACCATCGCATCATGAATTTAAAATTTCTAGCATCAAAAAAAAAAATATATTCCATTATTTAACTAAAAAAGATCTTGATATATACACATCTTCATTAAAAAATAATTATCACGCGTGTCCAATGATGCGACCGTAAAGATAATTTACCCACCAAACGAAGAAGAGATAAATCAAAGATAGTGCAGGGTGTAACAAATACGAGTACATTCGTTTCGTTTCAAGAAGTGAACTCAACACTGAAATTATGATGAACACTTTTATTCGATTCAGATTATTGTTAATAGAAAAACAGATTAAAGTAGATACCATGTCAGTCAAATCCCTTTCTTCGTATTCCCCTCCTCTCTTTGAAAACTGATTTTAGAATCGATGATACCAAACGACTATTTTTCGAATTAACAAATTATGATCTGGACTTAATAAACCGTAATCACAGACACGTTAGTAGTTGCATTGTCCTGATTTGGTGATGTCTGTGAATCTTAAATACGAAAATGTCCGAAATAACACGATGTCACGCACAATTTTACTCGCGGTAATCAATGTTGATATATTTTTTTAATAATCATAGGTTCAAACTGACTTAAAATAGGTGTAATATCTCTATACAGATTTAATCATGAGAAGTTTTGTTTAATAGTTAAACGCCTTACCACTTATCAACGAAAGGGATCACCATATGAAATCGACACATGGTTAATTGGTGAATTTAGAAACAAAGTGTCTGTTTGCTGTCACCCTTGTCGTCTCAAACAATCAATTTTAAAGAATTATGTAGTTTTTCCAGTGATTTACTGTACTGGGATGGAAGAATTATCATGTATGGTTGTGTTGTTTTTTTTTCTTGAGTCATTTTTCTAAAGCGGGTCTTGTAGTTTGTAATTTCCGTCTTAAATGCCATTTGCTTTATTTTTTAAAATAAGACGACGGAGAATTTTATTTAATGCAATTAAAGTAGGTCTCGTTCTTGTCTAGGTCTGGTAAAATAAATGAGATGACGTCATACACTTAATACAATCCCCGTAGACAATGTTGATATTGTAGAAACCTCCGGTATAGAGATTAGATCATGAATTCGAAATCAAGACGTTTTGGTATGGTAGTTAAACAATCTATCCATCGACCAATTAAAGCCTCTTCACTATGTGAATACGACTTGTAGATGGGTGCAATAGGAGGTGAATGTTTTCATTGAAATTTCACGTAGGATCAATTAAATAGAAATACGACCGATAAGCAATGTCCATGTGTCCACACGAGTTAAACCCAATATCATGTTTTACAGTCATATTCTCTTTACCCAATATCATTTTTGGAAACATTTTGATTGGGTTAATGTAAATTTACATCTGAATCAAAACTAAAAAGAATTGGTGACAAAAGCTTTTGTAAAAACTCCAACAACTTTTAACACACGGACTTATTTAACTTGGCTGCTTTTTAATAAAAATATTCTTGTCTGATATAATACTTGTACCCGTCATTTTCAACATGCGGCGGGTTTCGTGTTTTGTATCATGGACTTGAATTTTTTTTCGCAGCAAGAAATAAATAAATGAAACACAACAATCATTACAATACACAATATTGATTGATCAATTACTTAATACAATTACATGTCCTTGCCAAGTTACTCACTTCGTGAAATAGATTTTGATAAAAAAAAATGAAAGACAATTCCATCACTTCATGTCCTATATTATGGTTATCATACCAAGACATAACCTAATTGAAAATGTAACAAAAATTTTGTGTAGGAATAGTAAATTTTTTAAACCAGGTATACATTATCTCTATTTATGACATTAAACCATGAATGTTTTTAACGCACATTTTCAGGGTTTGACACTATATTTACTGTACTTCTCCAGTAACATTGTCGAAGTTTTTAGATATTTGATACCACAACACTTTTAGATAACAGCTGGTGTTTTTTCCTCAAATTTTATCGATCAGAGCAGATAATATATTTTATCCCAGTGAAACGCTGTCCTAACAGCTGCTATATTTTTTTAAGATGATAACCCAAATGATCAGTAACACCCAATGTGTAAGACGTAGACGTGCAGTCTTTTAGTCGGTAGTGTAATATCATACAAAAACATCTGTCAAATGCGTAGTAATAACTAATGGCGATTTACAAGACGGTCAAAATTTATTAAATAAAAGTTTTCAGGACAGAATATATCAATTGAACCTAAGAAATTAATTTTTTTCAAAGCCAAAATGTGTGTGATGTAATTGATTTTTTAAGCTAAAATTTATGAAATATAAACTCGATAGCAAAAATTTATCTAACCAAAACATTTGAAGTAAAACATTGTTGGCTAAAAATGTGAAGTTAAAGTTTTCTTACCAACATTTGGGAAGTAATCATTTTCAGGTCAAAGTTTATGAAATACAAACTGTATGACAAAAATGTTTAGTTTTTTTTTTTTATCGAAATAGTGTCTGGTGAAAAAAATAAATAAATAAAAATTAAAAGTTTTGTGGTCAAAATGAGTGAAGTAAAAGATTTTTCGACCAAAATTTATAAAATAAAAGTATGCGTGTAAAAATGTATGAAATGAATACTTTCTATCCAAAATCTATGGAATGAAATGTTTTTAGACCAAAATGTTTGTAGTAGTAGTATCTTGATAAAGTTTATGAATAAAGTATTATTTCTAACAAAAATATGTGAAGCAATAATTTTTCGACCAAATTGTCTGAAATGGACGTTTTCCAATCAAAATGTGAAAAGTAATAATGTTCTGACCCAATTATGAAATGAAAATTTTCTGTCAAAAATTGTATGAAATTAATTTTTTCTGGTCGAAATGTGTAAAGTAAAAGTTTTCTGACCAAAATATAATAATATTATGACCAACGGTTATGAGATCAGAATACATATTCTCTCCAAATTGTCATTCTATCAAAAAATTGTATGAAATTTAATTTTCTAATCAAAATGTGTGAAGTAAAAGTTTTCTGGTTAAAAATTGTATGAACGTTTGCCAGCAAAAATGTATGAATGTTTTCTGGCCAAATATATGAAGTAAACAATTTTTAGGGGGTCAAAAATTATATATTTAGAATATTCTTTTGACAAAATTGTAGGAACGTCAAAACCACTGAAATAAAAGTTTTCAGGATAAATTGTATTAACGAAATTTTCCAGGCAAAATTTTGCGAAGTAACATGTGTCTGCCCAAAAGATGTAAAGTATACTTTTTCTGACCAAAATGTGAGAAAATAAAATGTTTTCTACTAGAACTTCATAAGGTAAATGAAACTTTTTTTTTTTGACAAAACGTGTGTAGTAATAGTTTTTCTGTAAATGTATTGTATCATAAATTATTGAAACCGTTACAAAATAAAAGACTTTTCCATTTCTTTCGCTTTTTGAGGCCTTCTCGAGGATTTGACAAAGGCAGAAAGTTTTGAATTTTCAAAGTGCTGACTACTTACCCTGCAGAATTACCATCGACAGAGTAGAGACATAGCAGATATGACTGGTGATCCTATACTATTACAGACAGACGCAGAGATGTCCTACAATTGTTGTAGAGGTGCGATGTCGGATACGACACCCAAAGTTTTGCCATAATTTTCAATTTTATTTTGTTACCATTAAAGTATAACGTTTACAGTCGTCCTTCTAAAATTATCAATGACATGATTAATGTCGATCCCACAAAGGTTATGAGTAAACCTTTGTTTCTTCTCCCCGGCAGGGGCCAAATAACCTCAACTACAGGCGTGCGGGCTATCCTTGAACAAGACAGTTCAAACCCTAGTTCAACCTATTTTAAAAAAAAAAAATACTCCTTACAAAACCTAAATGGTTTCGGAAGAGTTTATTCAAAACCTGCAGTTGAAGTTCAATCCTCTCTGTTTCACTCTTTTAGCTCCGAAAGTCGATGGAATCACTTCGTAGTTTAGTAAACCAAAACCAAAATCAAAACCAAAACCAAAGTCAATGTCACCCAAAAGATAAGATAAGGGATATGAAATAGAAATCTCACCAAAACGTGTAAGATTCGAACTATTTCCAATGAAAAAACAGTTTACCAAACTTGCATTTGAATTGCAACCCTCTCTTTTACACTGTTATAGCTCCAAAGGTCGCTTGAATTACTTAGTAGTTTAGTAAACCAAAACCAAAACCAACCCAAAAGATAAAATTAGGGTAATAAAGTGCTAGGCGTCGACCCAAAATGAGTGGAGTAAAAATTTTCTCGAAAAATACAGGAAACAAAAGTGATCTGACAAAAATACCAAAATGGAAGTTTTCTAACCAATTACGTGTGAAGTAAAATTTTCGTGACAAGAAAATTGTAAGGTTAGAGTTTAAGTTTTCTGGTCAAAATTTATGAAATAAGACTGTTCTGTTCAAAATATATGAAATTTAGTTTTATAATGTAAAAGAATTAATGAAATGAAGACTGTACACGCTAAAATGTATGAGAAAAAATATTCTGAACAAAATGTTTGAAATGAAAGTTTTCATGATAAATTTTATTGCGTAATATTTTATATCTGAATAATATATATGTACATAACGTTTATAGCTAAATTTTATGAACTAGCTTTTTGTTGTTGCTTTTTTTTTATTCTAATGTGTGAAGTAAAAGTTTTGGGCCCCAAAAAAATATTGTAAAGTAAAAGCAAAAGTTTTTCTGGCCAAATTGTGTACAATATAAATTTCCTGGCCAAAATTGATGAAATGAAAATTTTCTGTCCATATAATGTATGAAACGTTATCTTTCTGGTCAAAATGTATGAAGTAACGGTTTTCCGGGTAAAACACATGAATTAAAAGTTTGCTTGCAAAAATGTGTACAATAAAAGTTTTCTGGCTAAAGTATATAAAGTAACATTTTTCTGGCTAAAATGTACGATGTAGCGGTTTTCAGAACAAAATGTGTGAAGTTAAAGTTTCATAGCCCGAAATGTGTTATATAAATTATCAGTCACAAAACCTGTGAAATAAAAATTTTAGGGTCAAAATTTAGGAAATTAAATTTTTCTAGCCAAAATGTATGAAATGTAAGGGTTTTTTTTTTTTACCAAAATGTGTATAGTAGAAATTTGTTGCTATGATAAAATCAATGTTTTGTGTGTGTCTCTGTGTGTGTGTGTGTGTGTGTGTGTGTGTTTCCCTCAAAAAATTATGAAATGCACGTGTTCTCGTCCTCAACGCAAAACAATTTCTTGTCAAAATTATAAAATAACTGTTTTCAAGCCAAAATATATAAATTGAAAGTTTTCTGACCAATGTAGATAATTGAAGTAATATATTTTTGGTCAAATTGAAGTAAAAGTTTTCTGGCAAAATATATATGAAATGAAAGTTTTCCGGTCGATATATTTGAGATAAAAGTTTTCTTGTCAATATGTGTTTAGTAATATTTTGATGACAAGATTAATGGGGTTTGTTTTTTTTTTAACCCAAATTTATGAAAAGAAAGTTTTCTAACCCCAAAAGGCGAAGAGAAATCTTTTTCTGGTCAAATCGTATAACATCAGTTTTCTGACCAAAATGTTTGATATGAAAGTTTTCTAGTCAAAATATTCCAAGTCAAAGTTTGTTGGGTTTTTTTATTTATTTCTTTTTTTTTAAATTTGTTTATCATTTTTTTTTTTTTTGCTGTTTCTTTCGAAATATTTATCTATTTATATATTTATTTTTCATTTGTTTTTTGTTTTGTTTTGATTTTTCTTTTGTCCCAAAATACATAAAGTAAAAGTTAGCTGGTCAAAATATATGAAATTTAAAAAAAATCTGATTGAAGTACGTGAAATAAACTTTTCTGGTCAAAATATAGGTTACTAGCGATTTTTGATGTTTCTTTAATAAAGCAGGTGGTCGGTTAACGAGGTCAAGAGATTTTCTTAAAGATCATTTGAAACCGCCAAAAAAAATCTGATTGAAGTACGTGAAATAAACTTTTCTGGTCAAAATGGCGGTTTCAAATGATCTTTAAGAGACAAGAATATTTTTATTAAAAAGCAGCCAAGTTAAATAAGTCCGTGTGTTAAAAGTTGTTGGAGTTTTACAAAAGCTTTTGTCACCAATTCTTTTTAGTTTTGATTCAGATGTAAATTTTACATTAACCCAATCAAAATGTTTCCAAAAATGATATTGGGTAAAGAGAATATGACTGTAAAACATGATATTGGGTTTAACTCGTGTGGACACATGGACATTGCTTATCGGTCGTATTTCTATTTAATTGATCCTACGTGAAATTTCAATGAAAACATTCACCTCCTATTGCACCCATCTACAAGTCGTATTCACATAGTGAAGAGGCTTTAATTGGTCGATGGATAGATTGTTTAACTACCATACCAAAACGTCTTGATTTCGAATTCATGATCTAATCTCTATACCGGAGGTTTCTACAATATCAACATTGTCTACGGGGATTGTATTAAGTGTATGACGTCATCTCATTTATTTTACCAGACCTAGACAAGAACGAGACCTACTTTAATTGCATTAAATAAAATTCTCCGTCGTCTTATTTTAAAAAATAAAGCAAATGGCATTTAAGACGGAAATTACAAACTACAAGACCCGCTTTAGAAAAATGACTCAAGAAAAAAAAACAACACAACCATACATGATAATTCTTCCATCCCAGTACAGTAAATCACTGGAAAAACTACATAATTCTTTAAAATTGATTGTTTGAGACGACAAGGGTGACAGCAAACAGACACTTTGTTTCTAAATTCACCAATTAACCATGTGTCGATTTCATATGGTGATCCCTTTCGTTGATAAGTGGTAAGGCGTTTAACTATTAAACAAAACTTCTCATGATTAAATCTGTATAGAGATATTACACCTATTTTAAGTCAGTTTGAACCTATGATTATTAAAAAAATATATCAACATTGATTACCGCGAGTAAAATTGTGCGTGACATCGTGTTATTTCGGACATTTTCGTATTTAAGATTCACAGACATCACCAAATCAGGACAATGCAACTACTAACGTGTCTGTGATTACGGTTTATTAAGTCCAGATCATAATTTGTTAATTCGAAAAATAGTCGTTTGGTATCATCGATTCTAAAATCAGTTTTCAAAGAGAGGAGGGGAATACGAAGAAAGGGGATTTGACTGACATGGTATCTACTTTAATCTGTTTTTCTATTAACAATAATCTGAATCGAATAAAAGTGTTCATCATAATTTCAGTGTTGAGTTCACTTCTTGAAACGAAACGAATGTACTCGTATTTGTTACACCCTGCACTATCTTTGATTTATCTCTTCTTCGTTTGGTGGGTAAATTATCTTTACGGTCGCATCATTGGACACGCGTGATAATTATTTTTTAATGAAGATGTGTATATATCAAGATCTTTTTTAGTTAAATAATGGAATATATTTTTTTTTGATGCTAGAAATTTTAAATTCATGATGCGATGGTAATGGCGAGGTGACACAAAATAAAATGAGATATTTAGAATGTAGTGTCCAATGAGGCGAGATAATCAAAATTACAGTCACAGTTACTTAAGTTGATAGTATAGTATTTTTTTTCTATAACGTTTTCGCGAAGTCCTGTGATGAATCACTAAATAACTCGAACTAATTATTTAGAGCAGCTGTATTCCATTTATTGAATTAGACTGTAAAATATGAAGAAGGAGGGGGGTTACACTTGGAGATGATCGCTGTTAACTAATCATCGTTGTCAATTGGGTGATAACACGAACGGAATAAAGATGTACTATCGAAAAGTACTTTCAGCTTGATCCAACAGACCTAGCTACCTTATCATTGTGTTGTATGGATAGGGGAATAAAAACAACAAAACAAAACAAACAAACTCGAACCCACTCCTTTTGTGTGTAAAGCGAGAGCTCTACCAATTGATGTTCCCTTCTAGAGGTTAGGTAGTGCACTTTTATCCTATCGATCAGAAGACTGGTGATAATAATGTAACTGTATTACAAACCAATATTTAAACGAGAGAACATCTAAAAAAAAAATAATAATAATAATTTTAAAAAGCAGTCAGAACGTAGGGTTTTGACTTTTAACGTAAAATAAACCACCAGGTGCAGTTGTAAGAAAGAAAACGAATACCAAGACTGTTTCTCACGATATTTAATCTTCGAGGTTGTTTGAAAACGGGTTTATCTAAATATAAACACGAGAGGGCGATAAAGCCTGTGAACTCTCAAGCAGGGAGGGTAAATGTGTTCCAGATGTGGGTGTGGAAACACGCTCAAAAGCTAATGAGATTTGTAGATATTTGTCATGGGAAAGTTTATAATAATTCTCTTTAAAAAAAAAATAGTTCTAAGTCCAGGAGTCAGACCTGGGAATTGAATAAACACTCCTTATACGATAGCGTGGTCCAGCGGCGTGGTCTTTGCTTCGTATCTTAAAGGTTTCAAGTTCGATTACCCGTTACGCTGCGTGGTATTTAACAAGTTACCTTGTTTTACCTCATTTTTACGGCGCTGAGCTGCGGCTGATGCCTTGGTTATGTCAGTCTTCATTTGGACTAGACACTAAAGAAACATTTCCCATTGGGAATTAAGAAAGGGATATTCTATATTTAATCAATAACTATAAGTCATTAGACTCAGCTGCTCTGAATGACCTTGACCTATTTTTTTGCGCGCGCTGCTGTGCGGCTGACGCCTGAGCTATCTGCCCTTTGACCTTTGAGGGAATCAATGGACTTTTAATTGATTAAATTAATAAGTCATTAGACTCAGGAGCAAGAAACCAATTTAAAAGAACAACGCGGCTCAGCGTTATAGTCCTTGGACTGTACTGCGTGACCTCAATTTGCGCTGCGGTGCTGCGGCGCGGCTGAACCAGTCGGAACCTAATAACACCGGGATAGGATACTTTTAGCCGTTCAATCAGCTGTATAGCCCTATTATTACGCAATTAACCATTCGATACATAATCGACGGCAAATCGAACACTCAATAAACACACGCGCTCATCTTACTGATCAAAACAAACAATGCGTATTAACAGTTAACAAAAAGAAGAAGAAAAAAAAAACCGTCCAAAGTATCAATCAAACGGAATGAGAACTAAACATTGGTATAAGAGATGATGACAACCAATCGGATACTAGATATTTGAACTTGTAGGTTTGAAAGAACCAATCAAATGATTTCAATAAGCATTAGTATCAGAAAACTAGGTCAAATACAATTTAATATCCAATAAGATAATTGTATATTTAATTAATAACTATGAGTCATTAGACTCAGGTGCATGAAACGGACGTATTATAAAGCATTTGACCATTCGATATATAATCGAACTCAAAATGGGAATTGAATAAACATTCAATAACAAATAATAACAATGAGTCGTTATAAATACATAATCAAACTAAAATCAATACATAATAGATCTAAAAATATCGATTAGCAGGTAAAAAAACGATCACACCAATCCTCCACATCCATCTTTTAAATCTGGTTCTAGTCATTCAGCTCACTATATACTACTCTTGTCTTATTATTATTATTATTATTATTATTATTATTATTATTATTATTATTATTATTATTATTATTATTATTATTATTAATTATTATTATTATTATTATTATTATTATTATCTGGTTAAGATTCATTCTATGGCTTGTTTTATCTGTCTGCATCTCCCTCCGCCCCCCCCCCCCCAACCTCCCCTCCTCCCCCTCTCCATTATCTCCACCTTTTCCCACCTGCTTATTTTCCATCCACTCATCCATGTTAAACGATAAATTTTGATATCATGGTCGGAAGGATCAGATAATATACACACTATTTTGTTTATTGTAAGCCATAGCCTTAAACCGTCGGTACGTTGGAGTCGACGTGCCCATATTAGCAGGTCTGATAACCGGACGCAATAGGATTCAATAGTCTGGTGCGGTGTCACGTCCGCACAGCAACGAGCAGCTCGGTTCTCAACAAAGAAAATCTGTACTTTTTATTCTTCATGCTGGCTGGAACTTTTTCACATGGCATGTGATGAGAATATATAAAATTCAAAACATGATCAGATTTATCATGTTTTTCTCCTCTGGATACACGTTTATGCTCGTCGGAGAAGTATTTCATAAGGGCGCCCGCCATTGTTCCGAGATTTTAGAACCAGTTGCTAAGTTACTATGCGTCATTACAAGGGAACTGACGTCACGATTGTTGAAACTTATTATATTTTGCGTTGGTTTGGGAGTACTAAATTTTCTTTACAACAATGGGCCCCATAACAATTTTGGTTATCAGACCTGCAAATACGTACACGTCTTTTTTGTTTTTGTTTTTTGTTTTGTTTTGTTTGTTTTTTGGTATTTATTTTTGTTTTTTTGCTTTTGTTTTTGATTTCGGTTTGTTTGTTTGTTTGTTTGTTTGTTTGTTTGGGCTTTGTGTGTGTTTTTTTTTTTTTGTTGTTTTTTTTTTGTGAAGATCTAATGAATTTATTTATCTATCTATTTGTTTCTGTTCCAGCTGGGAATATTTCCCTCATGACGATGCCCGATCGAGAGCTTACAGATGGGGGGAAGATGGTCTCCTTGGGATCTGTGACCAGAAATGTTATCTGTGCTTTGGGTTGTGTGTCTGGAATGGCAAAGACCCGATCCTTAAGGAAAGACTGTTCGGACTCACTGGTACCGAGGTAGGTGAATAGCAATATTAAATAAAATAAATAAAAAATAAATAAAATTCTCTTTATTCATCCCATAGAGGAAATTTCGTCTCTAGGGTATATTTTCCACGGGAAGACTAGAATTACCCCCAGGCGTCTGCCGCAGTACAGCGCCGAATACTGAGGAGCTAGGACGAAATGACTTGCTCAAGGCCACACAGGGCGGCAGGAATTCGAACTCTGTACCTTTCGGGAATAATAAATGACGATGCCAGATCTAGAGCGTACCAATGGGGGAAGGGGGAATACGGTCTGCTTGGGATCTGTGACCAGAAATGTTATCTGTGCTTTGGGTTGTGTGTCTGGAATGGCAAAGACCCGATCCTTAAGGAAAGACTGTTCGGACTCACGGGTACCGAGGTAGGTGAATGAATAGCAAGCTTCAACAGCCGTGGCATCACTTCCCTCGTAATGACGCATAGTACCTTGGTAACTAGTTCTAAACTATCGGAACAATGGCGGTGTTTGACTTTTATACATTCTGATCACATGACATGTGAAAAGGTGCTTGCCAGCATGAAGAATAAAAGTACTATTTTCTTTCTTTTAGAACCAACTGCTCGTTCTGGGACGACGTGACATTGAATCCTATTGGGCAATATTAAATAAAATAAATAGAAATAAATAAATTCCCGTTATTCATTCCATAGGGGAAATTTCGTCTCTAAGGTATATTTTCCACGGGAAGACTAGAATCACCCCAGGCGTCAGCCGCAGTGCAGCGCCGCATACTGAGCGAGGGCTTGGTGACTTGCTCAAGGCCACACAGTGCAGCGACTATGTGGTCTTGTGGTATGACACTAGCTTTCGGAGTTCCTGGGTTCAAGCCTTGCTCGGCGCATAGTTGAGTCCTTGGAAAAGGCCCTTTACTCACATTCTCTCACCATTCTCATGTGTAAAAAGAATACTGGCCGTTAACAGCGTTGCCTCTGTCCCACAAAATTGTAATATAGCCTAACTGCGTCTTGTCCCTTCCATCATGTTAAGTGAATCTGTTGGCCAGGGACCCCTTGTAAAGCGCTTTGAGCACGTTTAGTGGATATTGCACTATAAAAAAGCGCAACTTTGTATTCGAACTCGGTATCTTTCGGGTACGAAGCAAAGACCGTACCGTGAGAATAATAAATGATAATAATAAATAATAATAATAATAATAATAATAATAATAATAATAATAATAATAATAATAATAATAATAATAATAATAATAATAATAATAATAATAATAATAATAATATATACTTCCAAAATGGGCTGTCCATTATCTATAGTTAATTAAAACTTATAGGTTCACTTTCTCTTTCTTCTTTAAATGTCAAAGCCAAGTTTTTCTATGCACAACATGTTAGGGTCTCATACGACGTGGACTTATTTGCAGGTCTGATAACCCAATTCCTTATGGGCCCATTGTTGTAATGGAAATCTCAAAAAATGACGCAAAATAGTGTCCATTACAACAATGTTAAACTAGGCCCATAAGCGGGTTCGGATATCAAACCTGCATATATGTATACGTCGGTTTCATATTTTACCGTTTCATCATAAAATATGATCAGCTTAAAAGATGTCTAAAAATGTCGTCCAAGCATCTTCTGGAAACCTTTTTATAACGTGGAATAATAAATTATATAGCTAACATGACCTTAAAGGTCACTATTGATTAATGGTGCGGCTAGAGATATGCACAGTTGAATGATGATGATGGTGATGATGATGACGATATTGTTGATGACGAGAGGGAGAGGGAGGAGGAGGAGGAGGAGGTGACCATGGAATTGAAAGACGACGACGATAACGAGAGAAGAGAGAATCCTATGGAAGAAACACCGCAATATAGAACCATGATTACTTTGTCCTAATTTCTCCAGCACTTAACTATCCTTAATAATATTTTTTTTTCTCTTTTATTTCCAGGGAAACCACGGCGAGGATGTGAAAGAGCTGTACTACTACATGGACAGCACCCCAACCCACTCGTACATGAGTGGACTGTACAAATACCCTCACAAGGCCTACCCTTATGATGAGATTGTCAGAGAGAACAAGCAGAGGTCTAATAATGAACCCGAATACGAGCTCTTGGATACAGGTAATTCTTTGCTCTACTTTTCTTGTCCTTTTGGATCCCCATGGAGCATATGCCAACATTTTCTCTGCCAATTGGATTCAATAGTCTGATGTCACGTCCGCCCAGCAATCAGCAGCTTGTTTCTAAACAAAGAAAATCAGTACTCTTTATTCTTCATGCTGGCTATAACGTTTTCACATGTCATGTGATCAGAACGTATAACAGTCAAAACAGGATCAGATTTATAATGTTTTTCTCCTCTTGATACACTTTTATGCTCGTCGGAGAAGTATTTCATAAGGGCGTCCGCCATTGTTCCAAAAGTTTAGAACCAGTTACTAAGTTACTACGCGTCATTACGAGAGAAGTGACGTCACGACCGTTGAATCCTATAAGGGAGGATGCACTGTGCCATTCTCTGCTCTTTCACTCGTATTTAGTTATTCATTCATCTTGATTTGTTAACAACGGAGAATCCCGAAACGTTCACACCATCTCTCTTCGTTAATTAAATTGACGCTTCCATTTCATTTGATTATTGTTATAAATTTAAGACTTCGGTAATTGACACACTTAGGAAATGGAGATCGACTTAGTTGAATACCGGTTCTTACTTCTTGTTGTTATTGTTGTTGTTGTTATTGTTGTTTTTGTTGTTGCTGTTGTTGTTGTTATTGTTGCTTTTGTTGTTGTTGTTGCTGTTGTTATTGTTGGTGTTATTGTTGTTGTTGCTGTTGTTGTTGCTGTTGTTGTTGTTGTTGTTTTTGTCGTCTTCGTCGTCTTCGTTGTTGATCCATGGATTTAACACATTTGATATCATATATATATATATATATATATATATATATATATATAATATATATATTATATATATATAGAGAGAGAGAGAGAGAGAGAGTATACGCTTGGCTAAGAAGCTCACAACATTGCCATCCGGAAGTAAAGCGGACCAACACACAAAACTAGTGTAACCGTAAACTGTTATAGTCCGATTAATACAGTTTAGTGAGACTTATTCATAAACGCGAATGGCAAAAAACAATAACAAAGACCTGAGTGACGTCTATCTATCTATCTATCTATATATATATATATATATATATATATATATATATATATATATATATATATATATATATATATATATATATGACATTGTTGCATTTTTATCCATCAGGCGTGTTTGATGACGGTGAGTACTGGGACATCAAAGCTGAGTACTGTAAAGCCGACCCTTGTGATATACTGGCACGTATCACCGTCTCCAACCGTGGCGCACAGACAGACACAATTCACGTCTTACCTCAACTCTGGTTCAGAAATGTCTGGTCCTGGGACAAAGACTGTGACGTAAGTTGTGACGTCAATGTTTTTGGTTTACATGTTGAAACCACAATCAAAGAAAGGGAGGGAGCATGAAGGCGAAGAAAACACACACACCCCTACATACTAACACACACATTTACTCTCACATACATACACAAACATACACACACAAACACATAAATAAATAAAAATGAACATTAATGCACATAACACCATGTTCAATGCGTTTCACAATGTTTCATTAATTCCACCAGCATGCCACATGGAATAAAATTTCAATTTCCTTCTGTAAGGCGTCCATGTTGTGCCAGCTATTTTACACTGCTATAGTACCCATTCATAACTAAGTCGAGGGAAGCAATGGCATTGTGCGTAAAATGTCTTACCCAAGAACCAAAGGCTGCCTCCAGACCGAGGTTTGCAACATTTTGGCCAGAAAAACTCATCCTTCAAATATCGATCGATTAAAATTACCCTCAGCTTGTCAAACACTCTCAACCTTTTGACTTCATGGAAATCCCATGTTTTGGAGTTTTTGACAAGATGGTTTAATCGATCGATATTTGAAGGACAAATTTTCTGGCCAAATATTTAAATACGTCTTTTTTCCAGATTACGTACCCAATTCCAAGGTTTATTTTTAGGCATTAGGCAATATAACTCGTACATGAATAAGGTAAAACGTTATATATATATATATATATATATATATATATATATATATATATATATATATATATATATATTATATCAATTAAATTTTCAGGCATCTGTAAAGGTAAAACCAAACATGAAGGAAACGAAACAAGGGTATGTGAACGTCTCTCATTGTTCTTTAGGTTTGTATTGTTTTATACTTTTCTTAATCACAGTCGTTGTCGCCTTGTATGCCACCACCAATATTATTCTTCTTCTTCTTCTTCTTCTTCTTCTTCTTCTTCTTCTTCTTCTTCTTCTTCTTCTTCTTCTTCTTCTTCTTCTTCTTCTTCTTCTTCTTCTTCTTCTTCTTCTTCTTCATCATCTTCATCTTATTCTTCTTCATCAGACCACCATAATTGTCATCATCGAAAAATAACTGTCTCTCTCTCTCTCTCTCTCTCTCTCTCTCTCTCTCTCTCTCTCTCTCTCTCTCACACCCTCTCTCTCTCTCTCTCTCTCTCTCTCTCTCTCTCTCTCTCTGCGTGCGCGCGTTTGCGTGCATGCATGCATGTGATTACACAGTAAAATATAACATTGAATTTTAATTGAAGGTCTAATTAAAATGTTGTGGGCGTGTCTGGTTACCCCATTCATGAACAAATTGAAGCATTAATTAGTAATTATTTTGTCATGAATTTGTTTGGGTTTTTTTTGGTTTTTTTTGGGTTTTTTTTGGGTTTTTTTTATTTTTATTTATTTATTTTTTTTTTTTTTTTTTGGGGGGGGGGGTTGGTTTGTTTATTGTGTTTTTGTTTTTTGGGTTTTTTTTTGGGGGGGGGGTTGTTTGTTTATGTTTTAGTTATGATTTTTTTGTTAGTTAATTTTAGGTCAAAAATAGCAGAGCACGATTACTGTGGATGTTAGGCGATATAAAATTCGTTATTTATTTATTTATTTATTTATTTATGTATTTATTTGTTTTGTGTATTTATTTGTCATTTCTATTTATATCAAATACACTCAAATGTCAGTACAAAAAATCGGGCAATATTGTCAATTATTTCAGGTGAATATGTGTATGAAGTTGATGTGGATCAAAGTGGAAACAAGCCCAAGATGTTATTTACAGAAAACGATACAAACAATGAAAAACTATTTCACCAAAGTAACGCAACTCCCTTCGTCAAAGATGCATTCCATCGACTACTACTAAAAGGTCAGTCACGCGTTTGCGTTGAGGCTGACGTTTACCTATTAGCAGGTCTGATAACCCAAACTGTTATGGTCTTATTGGTGTGATGGGGATACTCTCAAACCAACGCAACTGGGTGTGATTCCTAACCTCCCATAGTGGGCAGGGAGGTACATACTTTGTCTTCTACCCCCCTCTATCTGTTTTCCAATTTGCTTTTTTTTTTTCTTGGAATGAGATAATTTGGTTTTGTCCTGGCCGGATACCCTGCCTGGGAGGGAAACAGTCAAATGTATAGTTAATTTTG
>NC_088362.1:23345746-23445746 GCF_034508935.2 Berghia stephanieae
TTCATTCTAATTTTATTTATTATTTATTTTCATAGGTTCCATTATTTTCCACACTGATGTTGTCAGAGAGAGAAGCCAAGAAGCATCCAGAATTTTACCGGCGCACGAAATGGTTCTTGAAGAATAAGAAAGGGATGGAGTGGAAAACACAGGTAAACTTGAGCTTGAGCTTTTATATAGCGCAATATCCACTAAACATGCTCAAAATGCTTTACAAGGGGTCCCTGGCCCACAGCAACACGTAACATGTAGAACGAAACATGGCGCCTGTTAGGCGATATTACAATTTTTTTTTCCAACAGAGACACCGCTGTTAACAGCCAGGTACTCATTTTACACCTGAGTATGGTGAGAGAATGTGAGTAAAGAGCCGTTTCCAATGACTCAATTATGCGCCGAGCGAGGTTCAAACTTGTAGTAGCTACAACCTGACTTGACTAACGTTTGACGAGAAACCCTTATTATCATCATTAAGTAAAGTAAAGTACAAATTGACTATAACAGCTTTTTTTTTTTTTTTTTAAAAAAAGAACAAAATACTAAACACGAAACATTTCAGGTCCAAAATCCTTCCTCAGCCACTAACAAAAACAGTCCTAAAGGTAATTGCACCACTGTTTGACTGGGGTTTTTTTTAAATTACCTTTTTGATTGTTTTTGTTGTTGGCTGAAGAAGGGTAATGGGCCCGAAAAGTTATGTGTTTTGCATTTTTTCTTTTCTTTTCTACTTAAAAAAAAAAATTTATTTTAACAAGCTGTTACACTCTTTTTTACATTACCTTTATTATGTTCCACAGTTTCTAATGATTGACTATCACATTATCATTATTCTGTTCCTCTCCCTAAATAGTAATGTGTAATGATATCAAGTTTACAATTTGTGACGAAAGATTATAAATCGTTAAATTTCATTAAAAATGTGATTCTTTCAACAAAAAAAAAAGAAGTATCATTTAAATGTTTTTGATTATGTCTTTTTATTCAAAGATGACGAAATCGGAATTGATTGAGGGGTAGAATAAAAGATTTCTTGACACTCTTGAATTTTGGAATCCGAACTTTGTTCCCAACGCACACGCACACTCGCAAGCTCGTGTAGCATTTAGGAACACGTCCGGAATTCCAAAAGGCAGAGTGTAAGAATTGTATATTATTACATGTTGTGTCATTTATTAATCTTGTTGGCGGATAAGCATCGTTCTGTAGGACCATTAACTCGTGTCAACACCATCAATAGACAGAAAGAGTAGGTTGAAATTGTAATAATTTAAAATAACGCTTTTAAAAAGATTTCTTCAACATTTATTATACCATATTGTAGGAAAAATTCTTGTCTATGGATTTATTTTAAAATTAATTAAATTATTTATATATTTGTTTATGTATTTATGCATTTATTTATTTATTTATTTATTTATTTATTTATTTATTTATTTATTTATTTATTTATTTATTTATTTATCTATTCATATTTTTTTTTTACTTTGAAAATTTAAGCTCGTATATAAAGTGAAATGTAACGAAAATGGCAAAGAAATCATCAAATTGGAAGAGACGGACGTAATGATGCTAAGTTTGGTAACCAAGGAAAGGCTGATCAGCGTCATGAAATACATTCTGGACGAAGACGAGTTTTTATCACCATACGGCATTCGTTCTCTTTCCAAGGTAACATGCATAGTTCAGTTTATCGGTTTATTGGCATTGAAGTTGAGTGATATTGGAACAAAATTATATTTAAAAACGTATATACTACTACTACTCGTAGTAATAATAAATGATAATAATAATAATAATAATAATAATAATAATAATAATAATAATAATAATAATAATAATAATAATAAATAATAATAATAATATATAATAATAATAATAATAATAATAATATAATAATAATAATAATAATAATAATAATAATAATAATAATAATAAATAATAATAATAAAAAAAATAATAAGAAGAAGAAGAAAAGAAGAAGAGAAGAAGAGAAGAGAAGAAGAAGAAGAAGAAGAAGAAGAAGAAGAAGAAGAAGAAGAAGAAGAAGAAGAAGAAGAAGAAGAAGAAGAAGAAGAATATTTACATTGTGACATCCAATCAAAAAATCATATAGTGGCACTATTTTTACGTATAATGAGAATGATCATGTGATAGATACGCGATGCGTGGTGCGTAATACATATGATCTGCTAAACCTCTCGAATATCAAAATTTAAGCGTATTTCAATTTAAGTATTCCGAGTGTATGGGATTGTCACAAAACTGTAAGAAGTCATGGTGAGCCTGTTGCTAAAACTGAACTTATACGATTTAAATGAGAATAAATAAATGCCTTAACCGAGGGTTTCTTAAACGTAAAAAGAACTAGCCCTTAACACTCTCTTCATCGACACTATGCAAGATTTTTCTGAAATGTCATACCGACCCAACACACAAATTGCATTTTAAAACTCAAATTCTGTTCAGAAAAACAAACTGCTTTTACAACACATTAAGATTTTTATGGATCTGACAAAGGTTTTCTTCAAAGTTGGTGATGTACAAAACAAATCTGAAAAATAAAATGTCGTTTGCATCCTAACGAATGTGACGATTTCCTTACAGTTAGTAATGACAGGGTTAAATTTCCTTTCTCTGATCATTTTCACTTTAAACTTTGTTTAGCCCATTTAATTCATCTGACACCAGCTATACCAATTTTACGAGAGAAGAATTTTTAATGACCAAAACACACTTGCTCCTAAACGCGCGCACATATACACTTCCATACACACACAAAAATATGGACTGCACGTTGATATGTATGAAGAGAGAGAGAGAGAGAGAGAGAGAGAGAGAGAGAGAGAGAGAGAGAGAGAGAGAGAGAGAGAGAGAGAGAGAGACTCTAGTTTGTATACGGTAATGCCAATGCGTTTTCCTTTTGTAAAGTTTCATCCACGTTTGATTGAAGGCTGTCAGCCATTGGATTTATCCAAATGTTTATTTCTGAGAGAGATATTGCCCTTAGAACAACGACAGACCCATAATCTCCTCATCCAACACAATGAACATATTATATACATGTATGTACCTCTGGTTTTTATTTCTACATTATTCTATCTCTTTTCCTTAATTTTCCTACTATATTATTTCAGTTCCACGAGAAACACCCGTTCCAGTTTGATGCCAATGGTCAGACGTACCACGTGAGGTACGAACCAGGGGAATCACACTCTACCATGTTTGGTGGGAACAGCAACTGGCGAGGGCCAATATGGCTGCCAAGTATGTTATCATCATCACCATCGTCGTCGTGGTCATCGCCATCATTGATTATCATTAAAATGGACCATCGTCTCCTCCTCCACCCCTCCCTCGTCTTCTTCTTCGTCTTCTTGCTTCTTCTTCTTCTTCTTCTTCTTCTTCTTCTTCTTCTTCTTCTTCTTCTTCGCAATCATCATCATCTTCATTATCATTAAAACTTCCCCACCACCACCAACACCACCTTTATCATCATCATGATTTTCTTCATTATAATCAAAATGATAAGTTTTGATATTCCTTCAAGGAAATTCAAACAATCCTCCACATTAATCCTAATCCTATTCGCAGTGAATTACATGGTGATTGAAAACCTAGAGCGCTACGACAGCTTCTTTGGGGAATCACTGAAGGTGGAGTGTCCCACTAGGTCAGGAAACTGGATGCGTCTTGGTGATGTGGCCAAGGAACTCTCTGGACGTCTGGCAAAGCTGGTCATGCCTGGACCTGATGGACACAGACCTTGCCATGGTGAGAAATATTCTTCTTCTTCTTCTTCTTCTTCTTCTCCTTCTTCTTCTTCTTCTTCTTCTTCTTCTTCTTCTTCTTCTTCTTCTTCTTCTTCTTCTTCTTCTTCTTCTTCTTCTTCTTCTTCTTCTTCTTGTTCTTCTTCTTCTTCTTCTTCTTCTTCTGTAGTCCTTCAGAGCCATTAGGCTCATGGAACCTAAGTTTCTCCTTAGTTCTGTAGTTGTTGTAGTCATTCAGAGCCATCGGCCCCTTGGAAATAGCAATTGCTTGCTACTCTTTGGATAGGACGATTGTATATCGCAAATTACTCTCCACCAGATCTAACAGACCCAGTTACCCAATCACTGCTGGATGGACAAGGGGTGGGGAGAAAGGGAAAGAAAAAATATCGACCTCGTCCAGGATCGATCTCGGCTCCTTTGTGTGTAAAGCAAGTGCTTTACCAACTGAGTTATTGTAACCCTTGTGAAGTACTATTACAATACAATTTATTATGAAGAGTAAATTGTATGAAACAATAAGACAATAAAAAGCTTTTTGCTTTTGCTTTACATTCTATCCTGGGCTACGCTTTGTTCAGGGGTGGTTGGTCACATTGTATTTAAGGCGGCACAAATCCGAAATACAGAATCAAATTTTATTGGTCTAGTTAATTTAACTTAATTTGACCTACTTTGTATGTGTGTGTGTGTGTGTATGTGTGTATGTGTGTGTGTGTGTGTGGAGGGCGGTATTGCAATTGTTTGCATATATGTGCGTGTATTTGTGTGTGCGTGTATGTGTGTGTGTGTGTGTGTGTGTGTGTTAGAATATTAACGAGACGTACTCACAAAAGAGCATCAATTATCTTGGACAAAACTTGTCTGGTAACTTTCACCTGTTCATTATAACGACTCACAGACGCAGCATGTCCTGTTTCCAACTGATTTCTTATATCTACAACGTTGAAAAGTTTATATTTAACAGCATCTGTGACATGGCTATTTGATTCAGAATGTTTCTTCAGTGCCTGAGAGATGTGCGCAATATCACTGAATCCTCCTGTTGTCCGTTATAGCATACATCACCAAAAATCAAGCAATAAAAACAATGAAGCGTTTTACGGCTTTCACTGGCAGTAAGCCATTCAACATTTTAAAAATAATCATTATTCAATCGGCGCTGTCTCCTCGGAGTGTTAGAAACTAAGTTAAAATTCACTGGTTTGTGTGGACCTAAATCTTTCACCACTATTTTATCTTGGGGGGATAAGTGTCGGAATTGATTATCAATTAAAAAATCAACATGATTCATGATTGGTTACAAATTACAGAAATAACTTTTTAAAATAAAATGATTCAAGATAAAAACAGGTAGGTCTCATAAACAATGACAATAGCGATAATACTTTTCTCTGAATACTATCGACTAACGGTATGACAGACAACTTTAGAATAATAGAATTTAAAAATCCACATTTAATTCCAAACGCAAAGCACTTGTTAACTTCACACACAATCAGCGACATCTTTATAATTATACTATTATTAGACAATGCACACAATACAAGTTGAGTAGGGATCGTTGGGAATGTGCGGGGATGAAGGACTCCGTGGGGTCAGGGATTTTTATTTATAGTACCATGGGGCTCTTCTCGGTGCATACTTTGTTTACTGTTCTTTTTTATATTTAATATATATTTAAGCAAACCAAACAATGATAAAATATATATTTATTGCCATTCTCTTCATCCGTATATCTAAGTGAAGCAAAGCCTCTTCTTTCAGTGATAAAACTGATATGGTTTTAATTTATCCCAAGTAGGACCTCAGGGCGTGCATCGCTAGATTGGCCGTCTTGGCCTAATTATTTTAGCAGTGAAAGACAATAGTTAGTTGGGGAGGGAGGGTGGAGGGAGATTGGGGAGTAGTAACTAACTTTCTTCAAGGTACAACGGAGTATAGGATAAGGACAGGACGGCCAAACGAAGACTGGCTCATATAAACAAAAAAAACTTCCCCACCACACCACACCCTCCGCTCATTGTCACCCCGCGCAGGCAACGGGGGAAAGATGAAACGTGCCGATTTGACGCTACCTTCGCGGAGCGACGCACGAGTCATCAAATATTAAATTCAAAACAAAAAGCAGTATGTGCTAAATTTTTAATTTTATCAAAATTGTAAAATTGAAGTTTTTTGTTTGGTTGACATGCTAATCTACGGAAAATATAGGGCGGCACAAAACAACTTCGCTCTATTGACCGACCGCCAGTGGCTTTGTTCCCCCCCCCCCCCCCCCCCCCCCCAACCCTCATCATAGAGTTAGGTGTTGTATAAAGGTAGGTATTTATTTATTTGTTTACTTTGAAAGTTGGACACAACTAAGGACAGAATCGGTGATAAACGTATTTGATGTGTTCATTATTTCATTTTAGGTGGGGACCATCGTTATGCAACAGACCCCAATTGGAAAGACCTGGTTCTTTTCTACGAATACTTCAACGGTGATACGGGAACAGGATGTGGAGCGAGGTAATGGAATTCAAATTGTACACAATGGACAATGTATAGATAGTATGAAGATGACGTCACTCAGGTCTTTGTTATTGCTTTTTGCCATCGGCATTTATGAGTAATTCTCACTAAACTGTATACTACAAACGTTCAAGGTTACACATAACTTTGTGTGTTGGTCCGTTATACTCCCGGATGACAATTTTGTGAGCTTCTTAGCCAAGCGCATACTATCTATTGCGTTCCACGAACATATGAACGGCTAAACATAGCCACTTTGGTTCACTTTGGTGTAAACAATGTGCTGACAAACTTGTTGTGTTTACAACACAAATAACCCAACTATGATTAAGCGTTCATGTGATATTTTCGTGATACGTGTAATAAGCTGAACATATTGTGCATCCATTGATGATATACATTTAGGTAAACTACGCACAACATCCGCCAGCCAGATTAAACATACCAAAACACAAAACTATTTGTAACCCTTTAACTTTTATAGTTTGGTTGATTATCATTTAGTGAGACTTAATCACCCATTAGGTTGTCTAAAAATAATAACAAAGAGCTGAATGAAGTCATCTTCGTTCCTTCTATAACTCTTGAATATAGTTGTTCTTGGCAGTGGTCAAGTATAAAATAGAGGGGATGGGAAGGTTGACAATCATTGACATTTGGTTATTTGATTTGATTGCTTATGAGCAATACTCGATTCCGTCCAACACAATATCGATTTTTTTTTTTCTTTGGGGGGGGGGGGGGGGGGGGGGGTTGTTTGTTTTTTTCTTGCGGGGTGTTTTTTTGTCTTTTGATGGGGGTTTTTTTCGCTGTTGTTTGGGGTTTTTGTGGGGGTTTGTTTTTTTCTTTTGATACAATAGTATTTAAGATCAAGTTCAAAAGGTTGTCAGAACAATTCAGGAACATTTTAGCTCGTATTAGTTCCAGGCGACGTGCTCATATTTACAGGTCTGCTAACCGAACATAATTATGGACTTGATTTCACTTTGGTTAATGGACATTATTTTGCGTTAGTTTTGGAGTATTCCCTTTACAAAAAATGAACCCGTAACAATACAGATCAGATCTGAAAAGAAGTACATGTTGGTATGAGGTGAGAGTGAGAGTAAAGATATAATAAGGATTTTTTTAAAGTATCTTGCTTCGTGTCTTCTAGTTCTAGGAAAACCAAACTTTTATTAAATCAATATAAAAATCCATTTAGTTATAGTGTCTTTCAAATTGAGCTTTTATATAGAGCAATATCCACTAAACGTGCTCAAAGCGCTTTGCAAGGGGTCCCTGGTCAACAAAAACATTTAACATGTAGATGGGACATGACGATTGTCAGGCGATATTAAAACTTTTTTTTTTTGGGGGGGGGGGGGGACAAAGACAACACTATTAACGGCCAGGTACTCATTTTTACAGCTGAGTATGGTGCGAGAATGTGAGTAAAAAGCCTTTTTCAAGGACTCAACTATGCTCCGAGCGAGGGTCGAAATCAGTAACTAAACATGCTCAAAGCACTTTACAAGGGGTTCCTGGCCAACAGCAACATTTAACATGTAGACCGGACATGACGCTTGTTAGGCGATATTAATTTTTATTGGACAGAGACAACACTGTTAACGGCTAGGTACTCATTTTTACACCTGAGTATGGCGCGAGAATGTGAGTAAAGAGCCTTTTCCTAGGACTCAACTATGCGCCGAGTGAAGGTCGAACTCGGAACCTTCCGATAACGAAAGCGAGTTTCATATCACAAGACCACATAGCCGCACAAATCTTTAATGACTTCTGATGATTTATCTCATCTTATGAGAATCTCACTAGATTAAATAAAACATCCTATTTTTTGTAAGATATACATTTGTTACATCAGAATTCTCATGACATAATATAATCTCCCTTCATCTGCCATTATTGTTAAATGTCATATGATTGTTATTCAATAATTCTTGTTAACAGATATTTTTCTTTTCTGTATGCATACCCACGTTTTTGTGCATGTATGTGTTTCATTGTGAGGGCATGTGTGTGTGCGCGCTTGTATAAATGGGTGCGTGTACAAAAATGTTTATACAGATGTTTTACAATTTTGTGCGCCAAGAGCTGTTTTGTCAACGGGATTGGGCGCCATACAAATAAACTTTATTATTATTATTATTATTATTATTATTATTACTACTACTATTACTATTATTATTATTATTATTACTATTATATTATTATTATTATTATTATTATTATATTATTATTATTATTATTATATTATTATTATTATTATTATTATTATTACTATTATTATTATTTTTATTATTACTATTATTATTATCATTATTATATGTGGATTGTTTATTTCTTCATTCCAGTCACCAGACAGGGTGGTCAGCCCTTCTAGTCAATTTCTTCCGATGTGCCAATGGACATCCTCTCATAGTTGACCATTCCAACGCCGACGTCCGAGTCCAACCATGAGGAGTCAATCAATACACACAGTGCCCCCCCCCCCCCCATCCTTACCCACCCCCACCGCATCGTGTTTAACAAATAATTGCAACACATTCGCAATATTCTTATAATGTTTAACTCACTCAATCCTAGAGATTTTTCTTACTTTTCAAAATTGGAAAAAATGTAAGAAAAATGAGCATGTGCCTAGATAGTTCCATTCAACTACATACCATTAATGTGTAAAAACTTTAAAAAACATTAGCTTTGATACTAGACCTATAATTTGTCTCAGAAAAATGTAATAAATTATAGGCATGGGGTAAAAGTAACCCCCGGGTAAACCACGGATATAGTCGACGTTAGGGTTGAGTGAGTTAAAGCTTTTCAATTGGAAATTGAACACTGAACTGCTAGAAGCTGTAAAGTGTAAAAGTATTGAGTAAAAAATTTATATAACAGCTTCAATTTTTTTAAAAACAACAAAAAAACTTAATATGGGATGTTTTGGGCTCAAAATCGTGCAGCTATGTGGTCTAGTGGTATGACACTCGCTTTTGGATCGGAAGGTCCTGGGTTCGAGCCTCGTTCGGCGCATAGTTGAGTCCTTGAAAAGGGCTCTTTACTCACACTCTGCACTCTCACCGTACTCAGGTGTAAAATAAGTACCTGGCCATTAATAGCATTGTTTCTGTCGGGAAAAAAATTGCAATATCACCTAACTGATCATGCCCCGTTATACATGTTATGTGTTGCTGTTGGTCAGGGACCCTACACCTTGTAAGCGCTTTAAGCACGTTTAGTGGATATTGCGCTATATAAAAGCTCAAGTATTATTAAAGATCAAGTTTAAAATCGTCTTTCAACAACAAAAACAGTTAAAATTATGGTAATGCTTCACCTAAAATTCAAATATAGATGGGAGAAAAAAACTTTTCACCATCGCTTATCACCACTAGACGTGCAGAGATCTTTAATCACGTCCAACTGGATTTATGCAAAGTACTTTCCATCAGATCTAACAGACCTAACTACCCAATCACTGGAAAAATCTTGACTACACCCGGAATCGATCTCTGTCACTTTGTGTGTGAAGCGAGTTCTCTATCAACTGAGATACCGTGAACTCTTATAATAATATGTGATTTATTACCACTTTAATTGTATAATTGTTGTTGGCTGAGGGAGGCATGAGTGTATTGTGTCCAAAATGTTTTTAAAGTGTATAATGGATTTTTTTTTTTTTTTTTTTTTACTTTGTTTATTTTTTTATTTTTTTTTTTTTTAAAGAGCTGTTAGATATACTTATCTTTGTTCAATACTTGCTACAGACAGAAATTATGACATTTGAATTATGGTGGCATTGAGTATCTATAAACAAAACCTTTTTATTTGTTTTTTTGTTGTTGTTTTTTTTTTGGTTGGTTATTTTCAACAATTTAATGTCTTGCAAACGTTCAGGACACAGTCATATTCAAGGGTGTTGGTTGTTTTCATTCATAACAATTACGAGTTCAAAAGTCATATCCAGCTGGATATGTCCATTTGTCTATTAGTATTAGGCCAGTGTTACGGCCCCTTGGTTGTTAAATAAAAAGTACTTAAGGATATACTTGAATACTTTCAGTTAACAAGTGGCAAATGATTTATACGTTTTTTTGTTGGTTTTTTTCCCCGGAATGTTGTGATCCAATTACCCCCTTTATTCCGAGTGTTTTGTTTTGTGTGGGAATTGAGTTGAATTAATAGATATTTGCATTTACTATTATTGTTATTTTATGAGTGATGATGAGTCGATATATGAAAAAAGAATCTGTGGTTCCATAGCAAAATTGTGTCCTCATTGAAATAGGAGAGAAAAGACGGTTTTGTTTGATAAATAACCAAATAAATATAATATTTTGTAAAGTTCTTATTGGCTTTCAAAATTTGATATTATTATTATAGCAAAAACTTTCCAGTCACGACAATGCTATATTTGTTTATTGTTTACATCCATGACAATTAGAGGACAAATGTCATATCCGTCTGGACTGGGTCATAGGCCTATCAAGCCTGTGTTAAAGCCAGCTCGTGGTTTGTCTAAATATTATGGGCAAGTTTTTATACGAGTTTAGGAATGTTATGACTCAGTTACCATTCATTTTTTTTTCCAGTTTTAGTGTTTTGTTTTTTTCGAGTGGAAATCAATTACAAAAATAGATATTTGGTGATGTGTACTTATATGCAGGCCTGATTACCCAAATTGTTATGGGCTAACCTTTGTAATGGAAATACTCTAAACCCAACGAAAAATATTGTCCATAACAATTTTTTAAAATCAACCTAAAATTGGTTCGGTCATCAGACCTACCACTAAGCATACGTCGGCATTTGGATATTTACAGATATGATGGTTTGTTTTATGAGCTACACGAAAATATAATTTTTGGGGTTCTCTCACTGCCTCATGTTGACTTAAATTTCACTGGCCTCTTTGTTAATCCAAACAGCGTGGTGAAAAACATAACCCCATTCCTCACTTATATATTCAAAATTTTACGTATTAGTAGTAGGCAATATTTTGTTGGTCTTGCGAGTGTGTGTGTGTGTGTGTGTGTGTGTGTGTTTGATGTTGATTGTATGTGTCTGTATTTGTGTATCAAAAGTGTTATTAAATCGGCGCTCCAAAAACGTGAACGTTTCTCATTGTTATTTGTAGTGTTGCAGTGTTTGGCACAATGAATCACAGTGCCTCTTGTAACTCATCTTCCAGATTTAGAGGAGTAACTGTGTGAGTGTGAATATATATATATTATATATATATATATATATATATATATATATATATATATTATATATATATATATATATATATATATATATTATATATATATATATATATATATATATATATGCGGGTGGTTGGATGGGAGCGTCACCCTTGAATCATATACCTATGATGTTCGCATGGGTGTACGATCCGATAGTGATGTCGTTTCTTCTTCTCTTTACTAGCCTATCCTGCTTCTTTGGTTTGTGATTGTATTTTTGACAGGGGATATTTTTTTTCCTGTAAATCCTCTGCCTGTTTGTTCTTGGTTATTTATAATTTAGCTTATGATATCTTTAGGTTATGATTTTGATTGACATTTGTACTATTTTTGTTGGATTGCTTGTTTTTTTGTTTCAGCGGTCTCTCATATAACCTCAATTGTGTTGGAAGAGACCTAAAGCAACAAACAAACAAAAAAAAAAAAAAAAAATATATATATATATATATATATATATATATATATATATATATATATATATAATTAATATGTCAATGAAAATATCAGCATTATGTTAATGAAAAGTTTACGCATTAATCAGCTTTGGTTTATTCCCCCATTGTAAAGTATGTTATGAAATAAAAGAAGTGCATTTAATACATGGGAATGATTAGTTTGCTTGCTGTTTGTTTTTCATTTTGTTGGTTTTACAGCGCTTGCGACATATTTAGGTCATTTCAGCGCCGATAAAAAGGAAGAAAATGGGATAGTAAAAACAAAAATTCTAGATTTCAAATTAAAAGCACACAAGAAAAGTAAGACAAAGGAGAATGGTACAAATAGGGAACAGATTTAGATTCCAAGAGCATGCTATCATTGTGCATAGTTTGAGATCACCTAAAAGTCTCATCCAGACACAAGCACGGGATCCCACTCATAGGAACACACTCAAATGCTTACATTATACATTCAAAACAACAACTATAACAATTCATAACAGAGGGATAATTTATAAGGGGAAAATAGTTTAAAACTTTAACTATACATTGGACGGTTTTCCTCCCAGCCAAGGACTTCGATAAGGAAAAAGACAAAACTAAGTAATCTCATTGACACAGTGACATCCCTTCCCACGACTCATCCAGACACAAGTACAGGTCCCCACTAGGAGAAACGCACTCAAATGTTTACAAATCACATGTAATATGTAAACAAAAAATAATACAGTTCATAACAGAGAGATGATTTACATATATATCATATATATCATCTCCTAAAACTCTATACATATGACTGCTTCCATCCCAACTTGGGTATCCAGCCAAGCCAAGACAAAACCAAGCAATCTCATTCCAAGACAAAAACACAGCAAGTTGGGAAAAAGATAGAGGGGGATAGATGACACAGTAAGTTTAAGTACTTCCCTGGCCACTATGGGAGATCAGAACCCCACCCAGCACAAGGGATATAGAAGAGACAACAAAGGTGGATGAATATGGTACCACCTGCCCTGGTTGCATACATTCTCAGATTCTAAAGGGGTTTTCTCCCTGTAACCTCGTAAATCGATGTGTTTCAGCACTTGAAACACCCTTAGGTCATTCCAGCACCAGAAAAAAAGAAAGAAGATGAGATTTACAATTAAAAACACCCATGAAAAAGTGATATAACTGGGACGTTTCAAATAGGGAATATAAGTAAATTCCAAGGGCAAACTATCAATGTTTGATTTGAGATCACCTATTTGCCTCATTCACACATAAGCACAGGGTACCACTAAGAGGAAATCACTATAATGCTTACAAAATATCATATTCAAAACAAAAACTAAAACTACCCAGTGTAGAGATTATTTACAAGGGAGAAAAATAAATACCAACTTCCAAAACGAATACTATATATTTGACTGTTTCCCTTTCAGCAAAGAATCCAGCAAGGGCCAGGACAAGACCAAGTAATCTTATTCCAAGACAAGGACAAAGAAAAAAACAACCTAAAAAACTAAAAAAAGATACAGTGGGACAGTGAGAGAGACCATCCACCCACCACCCAGGGGAAGTCAAAAGACCTCACACTATGCTTATCACTTTATAAACCAAACACAGTCAACGAGTAAATAAAATCACTAACAGACTGTTTTATATAATGTGGTTCATTCATCTTTTTCACTGACGAAATAAACATTATTATAAAATAACATTCAAATGATGCTGAGTAAAGTGTCAAAACCTGCTCGGTAGGTCATCCTTTCTCAGCGGTATTATCATCATCATCATTATTATGCAACCGAGAAGATCAAGAATATTATATATATAAAAGTAAAGGTCTAGTAACGACACTATAATCTCAATAACACCATTGATAATTCAAAATAAAACAAGGTAATATTATATTCAATTCATTCATTCTTGTATACATAATTTACAAAGCGATATAGATACTTTTATATTATATTATTGTACAAATTTAAATGTAGCCATACATAACCCCACGATTACTTAACCATCTGTGAATCGCTAATAGTTACAAACAATAAAATAACTTGATCAATAATAGTAAATATATTATGCCATTACTGCCATACTCTGGAAAAGACAGGCTTTTTTATTCCAATTTGGCCAAAAACTCGTCCATCGAATATCCTTCATTAAAATGACCCTCATCATCTCAAAAACTCTCAAACCTTCAAGGAAAAGTGATACTAGGCTGCTAGAAGCGGTGGACTGTAAAAAGTAATAAACAAAAATGAATATAACAGATTAAAAAAAGAACAAAATACCAAACACGGAACGTTTAGTGTTCAAAAGCCTTCTTCAGTCAACAACAAAAAAAACAATAAAGACACAAATACATTACTAAATTCCAGATAGACAACTATCGTCTATGTGGAATTTAGTAATGTATTTATGTCTTTGTTTTTTTCTTGTCAGCAGAAGAAGGCTTTTGAACACTAAACGTTCTGTGTTTGGTATTTTGTTCTTTTTTGAAGCTGTTATATTCATTTTTGTTTATTACTTTTTACAAACCTTCAAGGAACCAGGTTTAAAAGTTTTTGACAAGACGAGGGTCATTTTAATCAATCGATATTTCTGGAACATTTTTCAGTTTTAAAACGTGTTCTTCCAGAGTAAGGAAGATAATTGGCAATCAAGATATCAAAATATACATTTGATCCTTTTATACATTATGCCATTATCCAGTAGCCCAGCTTATAACATCCATAAAACAATGTGGACAACTAAATCAGTTGAGAGAATGTTACGAGTTTCTGGTTTCAATTGGTTGGTTGATAATTTATTCTTAACAAATAATCTTTGCTACATTTAACCTCCGGCTCTAAAAAATGTAAATTATCCCTACTCTATACCTTGGACAATAACGTCCTGTTGACATCAGACATTTGTTTGACGGGTTATCTATATAATCCTTCATGGAATGCATAGCAGATGGCCATGCGGAAGGGTGTAATTTTTTTTACAATACATTGAATGCCTTCTGAAACCTACTGTGCTTTAGGATTTAAATAAGATGTTTAACATTTTTTTTCCCCTCTTGATGCTCTCGATTCGCAGGTGCTTTCAAGTACTTGTAGTAAAATTTTAAAAGAGGAGTTTTTTTTTTCTTTAAAGAAAACAAATAAAAATTGAACGGAAGATATTCATTCTTCATAAATTGTTTGACCTCATGGATGCTGATGAGGACCTGGTATTGTTTCAATGTGAACATCTGTAGACCATGGTTATATCTCATTTGCCTTTTACATAGCTTCAGAAACAAATCGCTATTGAAGTTTTAAATGGATTCAAAAGCTAATAAATCAAATTGCGCTATGGTAATGATTATGATGCATTTTATAAAGATAATGATCACATCAATGCTGCAAATATCTAGACAATACAAATGAAGAAAAATGTACAGGACATGATTATATGTACCAGGTTTCCCTTCCATTGCATAAAAATGAGAAGAAAAAAAATTATTTACACTATTCCCTGTATTGTAAAAGAAATGTTTCAATAGAACAAAAAAGGTACAAGTACAGCTTCAATTTCTTTCAGTAAAAGAAAATCAAATTTAAATCATAAAAATAAAATGACTAAAACTAATTGTATTTTGGAAGTCGTAGATGAACCATACAAAACTTTTTTTTCAAGGAAAGGTTTTAACAGTGCTTCTTGTAACCCCAAAAATTAACACAACAGGTGTGTTTAAAACCATTATCAAGTCGGAAACCAAGATACTTTCATATAAACAAGCACCTAAATCTAAATTATTGAGGAAAACAAAAGGGTGGCATATAAATTGAAGACCAATTGCAGCCAAACTTTTAAAAATAGAAAAATGTTCAACTTTAGCAAATTATCGTATAAAGATAAAACCAGAGAAATCAAATTTTGATATTCAAAAATATAAAACACAAAATATACCAGAGATCTACAAAACAAGTAAATGCTAGGAAAATTTTCTAAGGAATTAGAAGGAAGACATTTGAAAAGTTGGCTAGTCACTAAAAAGAAATATATAAATTTATAGATCTCGAATTTATTGATAATTCAGTATGTGAATTCATACCATGCATTATAAATATTCAATAGCAGCTGTAACAAACGCTTTTAGGTCACATTAGCACACAGGAAAAAGCAAGATGGCCAAATAAATTAACAGAGAACAGAGGTTAATCACAGTAAAAGAACTTCTGACCCTAAATGAAATGAAACATCGTGGCAAAAACAATAAGTGAAATAAAACCTTTAAGCTTAAAGCAATATTTCTATTTCATCGCTACAATAAATACATAGCACAGTAAGTTCGTATGTTACAAATCATTTATACACAATTATCAATATATATATCTATATATTATATAAACATACATAAGAAAAATAATATATAGACGATGGAAGTAAATAAGAAATATGATACAAATCAATATCAACTCTACATAAAATATGTACAATATATATATACATATCAAATTATATCTACATATTACATTACCCTTTTAAAACTTTTTTTTTTAAAGAAAAAAAAAGTTTGAAAAAAATTATAAAAAAAAAACCCCCACAAAATAAACAAAACAAAACCAAACATTGAAGATATCGTTAAACAGTTTTGATTAAAACCCCATTCTAATGCTATGAGGCATTATTGTGCCAAACTGATCGATAATGTGTCCAGCTGATTTAAAAAACACAATGGAAACGAGGTAGAAATGATCAATGAACAAAACGATAATAATAATAATAATAATAATAATAATAATAATAATAATAATAATAATAATAATAATAATAATAATAATAATAATAATAATATCTAAAGAAATAACAGTAATAAAAACTAACAATACATTATGGCTGACTTTCAAATAGTTTTTAATAACTTACTATTAACATTTCACAATCAGATTATTCATGTACCTCCTTCATCATTCCATTGTATTTGTGAATATAACATTCTCATTCCAACTTTGATTTCACATTTCTCAACAACAGAAAAAAACAAACAAACAAAAAGCTGTTCCGTTCATAGACCAACCAATTTGCCGGTATCGAGTTTCTGCCAAGTTTGAGAGATTTTAATTTCCTATAGTGTTTTAAATACAAAGACTAATTTATTGTAAAAAACTCAACAAATGTCAAGAATAGTAAGAATGATCTCCTCAGTCCAAAATGAAAGGATACCCATTCGCAAACACTGCCAACTTGAGCAAATTCTCAAATGCAGTGGTATAACGAGATTTTACTGTATGTTAAATAAGAATTACTTTACCCAACCTGTCCATGAAAGAGATCATTGTTATCAATTTAGCATTAAAATTCCAATACAACTCTGTATGACCTGTATACCAATGCCTTCGAAATAACAGCAATTTTCTGTACTAAATTCAAAATTTCCACAATGAAGACTTATACAACTGTTTTTGTTCGTTTTTAAAGGGTTTTACTGCACTTGCGACTCAATTGGGTCATATCAGCGTCAGTAAAAAGGAAGAAAATGGGACTGTAAAATGTTCTAGAATTACGATTAAAGTACTCAAGATATAAGACAAAAGGGAATGGTACAAATAGGTGCAGATTCCAAGAGCATACTGTCAATGTACTTAGTTTGAGATCACCAATAAGTCTCATCCAGACACGAGCACAGGATCCCACTGAGAGGAATACATCCAAATGCTTACATTATACATGCAAAACAACAAATATAATAATACATAACAGAGAGATGATTTACAAAGAAAAAAATATCATCTCCTAAAACAATAACTATACATTTGACTGCTTCCCTCCCAGCCAAGGACTAGAACAAAAACTAAGTAAATCTCATTCCAAGACAAAGACAGAAGGCAAATTGGAAAACAGCTATAGAGGGATAGAAGACACAGTTAGTGTCTCCCTGCCCATTATGGGAGGTCAGGAACCCAAACCAGTTATACAACTGTAAAACACCAACTGAATTGTTAGGTACTATTTCTATAATATTAATATCCAAATGTATGGGTCAGTGCATGACATAATCAGTCGAAAGGTGGAAATTTTGGATTTGCATTTTTTTTTCATTTTCTGAAAGAATATGCTCCCCAGAGGATTTTAATCTTTATTTGAAGTAAATCGGGTGATTTTTCATGAAGTTATGGTCAAATGAATGGGAAAGGTATCCAGCAACTTGTCCCAAATTTCATACTTTTTCAACTTGACTAACTGTATATTTAGAAGTGAAATTGAGCTTTGATATTTCCCGAAGATGTACAAAAAGGGTTGATTTAATCATTTATGACAAGAACTCATTTATGATTTTTAAAAATTGACCTTCTAACTAAACTCGGCAACAATTCAGTTCAAACCTTTTCACCATCCAACTGATTATGTCATTCACTGTAACATATAGTCCTAATTGGTTGACATAAGTATCAAGTATCTTCATGTCCATAAACAAAGAGCAAGAAGCAAGAACCATTTATTGTCTATAGGATGAAATGTACCAGTTGTTTATGAAAAAAAAAAAATAAAACCAACTCTTGTTGAGATAACTTCACATTCCTAATGGAAAAGTCCTTTTTTGTTTGTTGCTTTAGGTCTCTTCCAACACAATTGAGGTTATATGAGAGACCGCTGAAACAAAAAAACAAGCAATCTAACAAAAATAGTACAAATGTCAATCAAAATCATAACCTAAAGATATAAGCTAAATTATAAATAACCAAGAACAAACAGGCAGAGGATTTACAGGAAAAAAATATCCCCTGTCAAAAATACAATCACAAACCAAAGAAGCAGGATAGGCTAGTAAAGAGAAGAAGAAACGACATCACTATCGGATCGTACACCCATGCGAACATCATAGGTATATGATTCAAGGGTGATGCTCCCATCCAACCACCCGCATGGAAAAGTCCTTGCCTCACACAAGCACAAGCATAGAAAACAATAGCAGACTGCGGGACTAGCTGTATGACAATATACCCAAATCACCTGCAGTTAATTCATCACTGTCTCCAGAGAACAAGCTAGCAGACCAACCCGATGATCAATCAATATGTCAGCAATTCGTACTTTCCCAGTCTTGACGACATTTACATTATGGCCATTAATACCTCTTGCATCAATTCTGGGATACAACCACATTATATGGACATCCATGCACATAATATATGATGATGAAGCCGGCTACTGACTACTACTCATTTGTCATCATAAGGTATGGGTAAACATCCATTTTATTTGAAACAGTTTTGCATCAGATTAACAATGGTGTACTTTTTAAATCTCTTTCTACCATTATGGCACTGATAGAAGAATGGTAAAAAAAAAAGAAAAGAAAAGAAAAGAAAATGGATTTAAAATAACAGAAAAACACAGCTTTGTGTGAGTGAATATGAAATGAAAAGATTCACGAGATGGGCTAATGCTTTTCATATTGCATGACAAAGTTTTGTTTTTTGTTTTTAAGGGTTTTACGGCACTTGCAACACAGAGATGATTTACTCTGAAAAAATATAATCTCCAAAAATAATAACTTTACAGTTATACTCTTGGCTGAATGAAATAAACATGAAAAATCAAACACAAACAAACAAACAAAATGTTTCTATCAACTTAAAATGTAATAGTTTTTATCTTTCTAAAAAATGGGTATAGAAGCCTTGTAATGATTAAGAGTATTTGTGGTGTTGATCAAATGCTATATGGATCTTCTATAATTTTCTTCTAATATATTGGAAGTCTGAATTTGGTCGTATTTAGAAAAAAATCATCAAAAAGAAAATATTCTTACAAAAAATGGAGCAAAGGAGTTGCATCTCGTCAATTACCCCACCTGACTTGGAATACTTTGTTTTGTTTTTAAGGGTTTTACGGCACTTGCAACACATTAAGGTCATATCAGCGCCAGTAAAAAGGAAGGAAATGGGATAGTAAAGAGTTCTAGAAGGTACCCAAGAAAAAGGAAGACAAAGGGGAACTAGTTCAAATAGGGAACACTATCAGTGTACTTAGTTTGAGATCACCTAAAAGTCTCATCCAGACCCAAGCACAGGTCCCCACTAAGAGGAATATTGTAAATAAAACATAATACAGTGCATAAGAGAGATGATTTACAAGACAAAAAAAAAATATCATCTCCCAAAACTAACTATATATTTGACTGTTTCCCTCCTAGCTAAGGTATCTGGCCAGGGCCAGGACAAAGCCAAGTAATTTCATCCCAAGACACAAAGACAGAAAGCATGTTGGAAAGAAGATAAAGAGGAATAGAAGACACCGTTAGTGCCTCCCTGCCCACTATGAAAGGTCAGGAACCCCACCCAGGGAATACTTTGTGAGGTCATTTTAATCAATGGATATTTGTAGGATGTGTATTCTGGACAAAGTTTTAAATACATGTTTTTTTCAAAGTACAACAGAACACTAAAACCACTCGACCAGAGTATGAAATAAGCAATGGCTTCATATGTTTGTTATAAAGGGACTCGATAATATTTGCAATTCAGCTACTAGAACAATTCAACATCTGAGAGCTTGATGCATACATTAATTGATTGTTTAAAAATAAAATCTGACCCTAAAATGTTTCCAGCATTTAAGAATCCTAATTATTTTTTTAAATCTATAAAATAATAATTATAACGTCAAATAAGTATTTAGCCAGGTGCAAAGAATCGAAAATGAACTGGGATGAGAAAATATGTAATGCAGTGCAGTCCCCATATCATTAGAAAAATCGAACACTGTTCATAGTGTAGTACCATGACAATGAATAAATACTGCTTACTCAATGTCACAATCATCTCTATGTTGTACGTTTCTGGTGAGAATAGAGTTCATAGCTTAACTGCTAGCTCACCAATAGACTTTCGTGGTGTTTGTGTGTTGACCTTATGACCTCAAGAAGTCACAATTGCCACTCGATATAGTTACTACTTTTCAAACCACTCCTTTTTTTTTTTTGGAGTGGTGAATTTCGTTGATCGTAGAGTATCCTTCTCATGGCCAGGGGGAAGTACTGTAACAGTCGGGTCATGGGTTCAACTCCCCATCGCTGCAAAACTTTTATTCTCTATCGTCCTCTGACACTTATTTACTCACTTCATTTCTTGTTATTATAAATACTGTATAATACAAGGAAAATAAAGGTTTGCCAAAATTGCGTAATTTTCGGAAGATGTTTATATTTTTCTTAATGGCACCATTTTCATTTTCTTTTTTTTTTAAATTGTAATTTCCATAACAGTTGGCATCTCTAAAGGTGATTACAGATAAATAATATGAACATTTTATCAAGGAATGGATTTAAAAGAGACATGATGATAATCAATCCTGATGAGAAACAAATTATGTGGCACTCAATATGATTATTATCATTTTTTCTTTTTTGCTTTTCATCATTCAATGCCATTTACATTATGTGCGCTTAAGTCAAATAGGAAGACCATCTATTCATCTTACACAATATTATCTATAACATCAAAGTGACAAATTATGGACCAGGATCTGGTGTAAGATATAGATTTGACCAAGGTATGAATGAAACAGTGCCAGACAAAGTAGAAAAAAAAAAATTGCAAGAAAATATTGTTTTAAAAAAAATATAAAAAAGATGACAAAAATAAATCGCCTGAAAAGTCTAAGAAGGCTGGAGATTTTTGGGGTTTTTTTTTGGGATACTTTTCTCTTGTATTTGACCTTTTGCTTTGTCTGGCCCCCGTTTCATACACACCTCTTCAGATTTTTTATATACTTGTTATCATCCAGGCTTGTTGTGTCAACTTGTATTACAGAAACATAATATATTATTACCATGAAAAATTTCCACACACAAAAAAAATAATTGGATGAGAAAATAATTATGTATTCAAAATAAATGACATGCTGCTTATCAGGTTAACATCACAGGTCATATCAACAAAAAAATAGGTTTGGTTTGAAGCACCAGGCAGGAGAACAAGACAACAAAAACATTTTTTTTCTCCATTCCTTTTATATGAACGAAGTGAAGGAAAAAAAAGAAAAAAAAACTTCTATAAAAAAAAAAATATAAAAAGCCAGACATATTTTTTAATCTAACAAGACTTAACTTATATTGATGTATTACAAGCTCCTACATCGTAACATCTCTAAAAGTTTGTTACAATTAACAAACAAAAATGAATAAAAAACATTTCAGGCTCAAAACCCTTCTTCAGCAAACAACAAAAACAATGGAAACATAAATAATACATTAACAGAGAACCGGATCGTCAATCTGGTTTTCAAGTAATGTATTTATGTCTTCATTGTTTTTTTGTAGTTGGCTGAAGAGGGTTTTGAGTCCGAAACGTTCCGTGTTTGGTATTCTGTTATTTTTAAAAGCTTTTATATTCATTTCTATTTATTACTTTTTACACTCCACAGCTTCTAGCAGCTCAGTATCACTTCAAAATTCTGTTATTCAACAAATGAATTGAACCAAACAAATAAGTCTAAGTGCCTATGAAACTACCAGTTCTAAAGGTCAATAAAACTATGTCATCATCACTACCACTACTACTACAGCCACCACCACCACATCATCATCACTACCACTACTACTACAACCACCACCACCACATTATCATCACTACCTCTACTCGTATCAATAACAAAATAAATTCCTGACAGTGAGAAAGGAATTTGTGATGGCAGTTTTATGTTTATAGGATTATAGAAACATGTTAATCGTGGAAATCTGCAAGATTAAAATAACGATTTTTTTAAAACCCCAAAAAATAGGACAATTCTTTTATTTTAAAAAACAAACTTAATCAAGATAAAAATAACAATAGTTTCGAAAACCCAATCATAAATTTTAGACTTTATTGTTTACCAATCAAGAAGTTATTTAGTTGGTTTACTTACTCCATGTGTCAAATTTCTGACTCTTTCAGCCTTTAATGTCCATGGAGCCCATTGTTCAAAGAAAATTTGTGTGGATTTTGATACCCCTCCATGCCACCTTACAACCCAGGAAAGATGTATGGGCTGCTTTGCAAAGCTAGAAAATATTTTTAAATAAGGTCTAGGGACATTATGATGCCAGTGATTTTGACAACTGAAAATTTCGACAAAAAATTGTTACTGTTAAGGAACCTGGGCTATCCAGCATTATACAAATATTTTCCAAAAGTTACTTGTGGGCCAATTTTTATAATATTAGACCTCTTCTATTTAAACATCATTAACTTTTTAAGATTAAAAGTGTTGACATGAAATACAGACAATAACTATTGAATGAAACTTGGCTTAGGCATTTTTTGTAAATGAGAGAAAGTGAACATATGAGTTTTGAAAAAGTATGGTATGGCCCCACTTGTCCTTATTAACAACCAAATAACTCTTGCTTGTGTGATGATACTGATAGATAAGGAAATTATAGGTTTAAAAAACGTATATCAGTGAATGTGACCCTAAACTCAATTGCTCAAAACTGAACTGCTTTTTAAACAAAAACAAAAAAAAATAAAGAAATAAATAAAATTTTAAAAATAGAAAATCCACTTCACATCCGACTATTATCTAGTTGATTAATTTCATTGAGTAAGCCTTTTAAAAGCCAATCCTTTAAGTAGATATTTGATCTTATTCTCACCTGACTTTGTATCTAACCAAAGTTAACATATTTGCAGGTCTGATAACTGGATCAGACCTGCCTACTTGAAAATTTAAAAATTCGCAGATTTAAGGGGATAAAAATAGTAATCGCTACAGTTAACTTTAAAAATCAACCATTTACCCTCACAATAATTTTATAACTCTTCAAAATCCTTAAAATTATGCAGTTTGGTATAAACTTCACATTGGAATAAGTTTTAATGACTCAGAGATAGTCATTAAGTTCTTAAATTGGAGCCGACATTTCATTATTCTACGAATTTTTCGTAGTACTAGGCAGGTCTGCTGGATGCAATTATGGGCTTGTTTTAACGTTGTAATTGTAATGGACAATATTTTGCATTGGTTTGAGAGTATTTCCATTACAACAATGAGACCACAACAAATTTGGTTATCAGACCTGCGAAGAAATGCACGTCAAATCTAATAATTTTCATCCAGAGAGCGTTATCAGCCATGGATATTCAAATGAATATAAAGATAATTTAATTTTCTGTTTCGGGTGCCTATATGAAAAACATTGTGATAAAAATAAAGCAAGAAATTATAAAAACTTGAAATAATGTCAGTCCGGTTATAAAATCATTAAGTAAATATAGAAGAAACAGAAGGTCTATCATCATCAATAGCATCCAATTCTGCCGGCGAGAGGGATCCGGCACCGGCCTCGTCAAACCCGCCCGTCATGTTAAAAGGGGATATGGTGGAAGTGGCCCTGTTCTCGTCAACGTCTATGGTGGATAGGAATTCCATGTCCTCTGTGTCGGCAGGGGATGGCTGGAAGAAAAAAAGCAGTAAAACCAATTTTAAAAAGATTGATTCAGATATTTGTGTGGCTGGCTGAGAAAACCCGGAAAGCTCCCCAAATTTCATAAATCGAGTTATGTATGCAGCGGCATAGACAACACCTTTCTGATCATTTGCCACTTTAAATTATATTTCTATGTCTATTAGAACCCAAGTGAAGAATTTTTTTTCTTAATAAAATGTGTTGCTATGGGAAACACTTTATCTTCGATTTTGGCTCATATCTCGAATCGAAACTTGCCGCATCGTCCCAGGTTTTCTAAGCCAGCCTTACATTTACTAGATTCTAGACTCACATAGCAACCAGTAATGTCTCAGCAAAACCTCAAAAAATAAGAAAAGCTTTAGTTTTATCCCTTCGCAAATGTAAAAAATTATTTAAAATATTTACAAAAGTAGCTAATGGTGGTGAATAGATAGCAGATAACAAGTCTTAGTGATTTCTTAGAGATATATTGATTGTTAAATATGACATAAAGTGAGAAAAACAGAGTTATGAAAGTTGACAAGTTCATGGTCTCTCTCTCTCTCTACCCACAATTTGCTGGATAAGCAGTTTGGTTTTTTTTAAAAGTATTTCTCAAAGGAGTTAAATCATACCTGAGTTTCCACTTTGATGGAGACATCAGAAAATGTCGAAAACGGTAAGGTTTTGGGTCGATTATCAGCTGAGTTTTCCTTGTGATTTAGAAAGAAAATGTTGTACCATGTTAATCAAAGGAAATGTATGTAACAAGAAAAAGAAAAGAGTGCATGCATTTGTTATAAACATATTATAGATGAGAAAACACTAACAGTCAACATTAAAAATATAATTGATACAGTTTTGAATATCGTATGTGCACCCATATGAAAAGCAAGTCAAATCATGTGAAGACTAAAGAGTCCTGGATTCCTTATTTTCATGTCTACATTATTTCAAACCGCTGCTACAGTTTTGAACCAACATTTAAAAACTTAAGAAGCATAATCCTCAAAACAAGAATAAGAGCAGCAATTCAATGACATTATGATACGGTTTTATACTCTGTAGAAGAGGACGTATTGATTTAACTTTCTCATGTTTGACACGTACAAATTCAAAGAGAGAATCTTTTATATATGTGGATAGATTAATGAATGACAAAGCAGTACATGTCAGGATCAGATCCCTCTCTTTCTTTTAATTAAAATAAACGCATTTAAGGAATAAAAAACATATTTTCCAAACCAAAGAATTAAAGAGATCTTCCATATTTGAAATAAAATATTTTTTAATGAGATAACTTATTAGAAATTTATGATCCAAGCCATAAATAAGAGTTGAAAAATATAATGATTAGTTCATCGAACTTACATCAACAACAATGTTAATAATAATGATGAAGGTGATGATGATGATGATAATAGCATAAATGGCATGATGTCCATCACATTCAACAAATACCAAATCAAAATGAAATATAAAGCAGGACAAAAATGATAACTTTGCCACTCGTTACAACAAGCAATGACAAGGACATCTGATTGTGTTTAAGATTGAAACTATGAATGTTTGTATGAATTTCAAGCAACTTGGAGTGCTTTGTTAATAATTATTACTACCCATGTTTATATATTTTATTGTCAAAAACATCTAATTGGAGAATTTCACTTTTTATAAGGAAACTACGGGACCAATTTGAATCTACATTTCATGGCATACTTATTATATTTCAATGATATAATAATTTGTGACCCCTTTCAATCTGGTATTTTGTCGAGGTCGCCATGTTGCTGAAAATTTGAGTTTAATTCAAAGCTCTCATTGGAGAAAGTGACTATCATTTCTTAAAGATTATAAAAGGTAAAATTTCCTGCTTTTGATCATTTCAACTTTAAATTCTGTTCATCGGGTCACCCTAATATTCAGTCACATTAAGGCATTAAAACTGGTGTTTTAAGTTACTTCAAAACATTCTTACCTCAGTATCACAATTTAAATGACTCTTTCTATGTCCATCAGTCCTCTGAGCTCCCATTTGTTCCTTCATCTTCACCAGCATCCATTCAGGGACGATAAAACCTTTGCATTCATGCATTAAAAGGCTTGGGCTGTCCCTGTTTGTGAAAGAGTAAAGTTGAGAATTATCATTGCTCTGCCCACTTGGCACATATCTCAAAAATTGAAGACAAATTTGTAATTGGTATGGCCTTTTCAATAAGAAGAAGAGGATATAAATAAAATTATAACCACCTGTTTTCTTACGCATAGATGGGTATTAAAAAATAATAGTCTCAGATATATTTTTATTTATATTCTCTAACATCTCAGGGTGGATTTTAATATTGTAACTTAACTTTAAGTTATGCTTCCTAAGCATAATTTTAAATTTAATGATAAATATTGAATATCTCCTTCACATCCTTCAGTAGAATCTAGTGTCATGATCAGATTCCTGAAAGTCATTCAGAGCCATGTGTACTATCTACCAATAGTAATACAGGTAATAATATCTTATAACTCTTTGGGTAGGATGCTGATCAATCCTCAAAAGTGCTTACTACTATATCTAAATAGCTTCAGCTTTTCAACTTCGCAAACATTTAATTTTAAGGACATTAATTTTTTAGAGAAAAAAAATCCAGACAAAATAATGCAACACACCACCTCACCTATAATCATCAGATCTACTCAGATCCTCTATATCCTCAACCAACATCAAATATGCTTTGCCTCCTGTAGGCGGCATCAAACCTCTCTCACAAAGCCATAATTTGTCTTCGGAGTCTCCAACATACTGGAAAAGTAAAAATCAATGTTATTATTATTAGGAAATTATTTTCCTCCTATGATGAACATTATAAAAAATATGAAAATAAGACTTCCAGGTCATAATTAGTATAAATGGATTTTTTGGGAATGTGTTTTCAGCCACAAGCTGTAATTAAGTGATAATGGTGTTTTTAAATACTGCCTTGGTGTCCATTTAGACATCACTTTCATTAAGATAAATACAATATCCCTTTAGTAACAATGTTTTCTAAACATTTCACAAGTTCATTATTTCCCCTGAAATTGCATACAAAAGTAACATAAAATTATTTCTCAAATGAAATAATAATGAAATGTAAAGTATCAAAGTTTACCTTAAAAATGTCTGGATGACGAATATACAACCGTCCTCTTGTATTGCCCAAACCAAGAGCCCTAAAGTTTTTGTAAAAATAAAAGGGAAAACTGAAAAGAAAACTAAACATTCATATAGCTCAACTCATGAAAACTGAAATAAGTATTATTAACTTAAATAAATGTTTGACTGCAAATACTCTTACCTCTACTTTAAGACAAACCTTAACAGCTCTATGATGAAAACCCTTAATTCAGGTTAAAATACCCACGTGATAAAAATAACCGTTTTGAAGATACCAAATAAGATAAAAAGTTTGAACATTTATATCTGTAAAATGATAATAAACAATAATCTTAATTCTATTTCTCCAATGCAAGTGCACAATTTGTGGCACCCTCTAACATCATGTTGCAATATTTATGATTTGTAAAATAAATGCTTAAACTTTAAGTTAAAGAAATGCCTTGATTTTGAGCATTTAAGACATATAACATCTACTTACTTGTTTGCCTTTGCACCCATAATAAACAAAGTATCCGATTTTATCCGTTCCGGGTCCCACTGTGATACAAAAAAAAAAAAAATAAATAAAAAAAAAAAGAATTAAAATAAAATCTACTACAGTTGGGAACTGTAGGGAACTTAACATAGTGGTAGAAAAATAGTGTCAGTGAGTGACTTTGGTGAATGGATGCCAAAGATGTATACAAGTGTAAAGTGTCTCTTAAGTACTAATGGAAGTTAAGCCATATAAGGAGGTTGGGGGACAGGGAAGGGGAAGCATATCTAAGTCAAACGCCCCAGACCATATCTTTAAAAACACGACAATGGTGATAAGAAATAAAAGCAAAAAAAAAATAAAAAGAAAAAAAAAAAAGTACCTTAGGCCCTTCCTTTCTTACAAGGTCTCCTGCTTTGAGTGTCTTGGAAGGAGTCACTCGTCTGGGAATGGAAAAATACAATATTATTTTTAAATAAGCAAGAAAAAACAGCATATTCAAACCATAATATGGCAAGGTCAGTTAATAATCATAATTGCACAGGAGGGGGGAGGTGAGCACCGATTGAGTGCACAAAGCATTTAATTTAAAGCTTTCTCTGTAAATATGAAGAGAAATGTTTCCAAAATGTTCACTAGCCTTAACTTGGTTTCTGTCAAACATGTCAATACTTACCCTGAGCCATGTACAGGTGGCCGACCTTTTCTCTGGTGAAATGAAAAGAGAAAAAAAAATATTATGGAATCATAAAAATCAACGTGTATAAATCATGACAATATTATCCCTCCATTAAAAACATTAAACATGAGAATAAGATTTATTTTCTATCAGATAGAGTTGTCAACCTCATATGAATATGAGCATGAATTTTTAAAAGCAAAAGATAAACTAAAATTTTTTTTTTAATTTTAAAAATTGAAATTAATTATAATTATTACCTTAATGGCACGCCTTGTAGATCCAGCCTCGCTGCCTTTTTCTGAATCACTGTCAGAAATTCTAGACCTTTTCAAATTGTGCTTAAAAATAAGATGGATAACAAGCATTGGAGTTAAATGGCATAATTTGAAATTTAAAATAACAATAAATCATATCCAAATAGTACAAAGTCAAAACTACGCAATGCTCTGAAAGTAACCATAAAAGAAATGGAAAAGTAAAAACGAAAAATGATATGATAGTTCAAGTAAGAAAGAAAGCCATTTTGTACAAAACAAGATGTTTATAAGAAATAAATTGTTATAGAATTTTGATTATAGTATAGACAGGATTTGTCAGGTTTTTTTGGTCTTAATTGAGGACAATTCCAATGAGATAACAATTCAGAGCTTTTAATGAATATGGCTGTGCTGTCTCTAGGGACACTTGCCGTGAATGTGTGTATTACTTCAAGTGTGTCAGTCTGTTTCTGGTATCTAGTTAGTAATTTGTTTCCATAAATCTCTGTCCCGTGCAAGTGTTCATAGCTTTTGAATGTCATCATGTGTATTAAGGTGCTGAGGCAATTGGATGTTTCCTTGTGTTGTTGAAATCAGTTCTTCGGTTGTTGTTTCTAAACATATTTGATATTTTTTTAGATCTTGATTCAATGTTGTTGGAAGGGAAGTTGGTGCAAGCCCTCAGTATTTGGCTCCTTGTTTGAAGTAATCATCTATCCAGGTTTGTGCTGGAATATTTTCAGAGTATAAAACTGGAGTGTATTACCTATTCTGTAACATGACATGGTTAGCAACAACTAATTGTTACCCTTTGATAGGATGTCAAACTATCTATCTCAAGTGCCTTCAACGAAGTCTGACCAGCATAACAATTACTGCTCAATTGACAGAGAGACCAGAAGAAGAAAAAAAATTGACTGCACCCTAGACCAACACCAAAACCTCTGCTTGCTTATTGCAAAATACCAATGATTTAGAGACCAAATCACAGACAAAAATGATATCATGCTTTTTCATTTTAAAAAACAAAAAACAAAAAAAGCAATAAATATTCGGGAAATTCCACGAAAATGTCAACCGAAGGGGTGTTTTACAAATTCTTAAGAACATATTAAAATTTGGTACCAATTTGTTGGAAAATCATTCAGGATTATGAATATAAGGATATTTCGTGCATATTTGTGGTACAGGATGCTTATTGTAGCTTTATGTAAGGGCATCCCCTATTTGAAGAACAAAAAGAATATTTTCTCAATATTATAAATCTTGCAACTTCTACAAAATTATAGCCACCTTTGCTTTCGTTTATTGATATTAAAACAATTATAAGTATCAGAAACCTATATAAACATTCAAATTTACGATTTTAATGAAATGTTGTCCTCATCGGTCGTTTTAATGACCTTGGGAAATTGTATGTCAGTCTGTTACCATTAAAACAGTATTTTTTCATCTACGAAAGATGTGATTGTTGTACAGACTCATTATTTCAGATTTTCTGTTCTTACATGAATGGCTTTAGCACTGGAAGATAATTTTTCAAGAAATTTCTCATTTAAGGTACTTTTGTTGGGTAACGGACTGACATTTTTAGGGTAACGGACTGACAGTAACAGACTGACTAATTCTATTTTAATTCAAAGACAATATATAAAAGTTGTTTTTTAAGTCCCAAGAGTAATGTCCACTCCAATGTGTTTCAACTGATCAGGCAGCCATTTTATAAACATTTGGATCATAAAATTTCAAACACTGGTCTTCAACATCAAGCCTGCTATTTTTCAATAGGTAAGTTAAATCTTTTAAAGCTTGTGAATCTTTTGATCACTTGAAGATTTTTGCTATGTTTGAATTGAGGAAAAAACACTGTTTATAGTTCTATAATATCCTTATGACAATGGAGCCAGTAGTGTTCCTCTGTTAAAGGGGCAAGAAGCCCTGGGAGAAAAAAAAAAAAAAGAAATCAAACAATTAAATTAATGTGGAAAACCATTGAGTCACTGAGGCTTTAAATGTAGTGGGTCAGCAAGCTGTTTAGCTGTGTATAATGTCAATATTTTAGTTGTTACAAAGTAATGTGATACAAGTTAGAAATGAGTTTTATTTTCTTAGTTTTGCGGTATAATTTTTAAGACAACACGATTTGATTATTCCGATTTGACTTTCATAGCTTATGATGTAATTTCGCTCAATTTTCTTCATTCACAGGTTCAAGATGCCTACTCTATCCATGGTTCAAAAGCAGAGGAATTATCAAGAAAGACTGAAAACTGATGGGCATTGTTTAGGAAAAAGATAGGCAACAAAAGCAGGAGTCTCAAAGAAAACTTGGAAATGATTGTAAAGGACGCTTAAAAGAAATAACGGGATTTACAAGCAAAATGGAAAAAAAAAAAAGAGAAAAGCCGATCAATCTACAACTCCAAAAGAAAGTAAACCAAGCACACCTAAATCCACATCTGCCTCACATTTCAGCACAGGAAAGTAAAATACTGAATTCAACTTTGAGTCTACCATCCTCCCAAAAAAAAAAAATTAAAAATTAAACTATGCCTGTGTTGCTAAGGGCATCCATCAACCAATGGGTTTTGAAATATTTTAATCATGGAAATGGGGTTTCAAGATGAAATAAAATAATTTGATCGAAAATTTCTATTTGGACAAGAAGTACTCTTGGCGAGCACCAAGGGAAAAATATTTCATAATTGTGAGAGATGAAAAAAGAGAAAGGACGAAAATTCAAAAAAGTTTCGTGTAAAAAAAAATGAAAAAGAGGGTGTCGATTGTTAGTGAATTTCATCCAGGAATCAAAATTGGCTTAAGTTTATTTTGCTCCCTCAGAATCTCAGAATGTACTTCTAAGAGAAATCCCACAATCTGCATAAGTAAATTGTAACAATCAAGGATAAAATGGTCCAAATGATTATTTTTGAAGATCTTTCTCAGATCTTATATAACTGGCTTTCTGGTCAAGTGCAGATGAGTAAGAGGTTGACTGCCAATACTATCGACCAGTTTGCAGTGACGGTCATGGCCTATTGACAATTCCTAAGCTTGAGGAATCAAGATGAAATACAGAATAAAAATTAAGCTTCAAAAATAAGTACCAAAAGAATGTTAAACATTCCCCAGTTTTAAAGTCCTTTCTTATCTACATTTTTTTTATTTTTTTGATAATTTAATTTCATAGTTGAAATAAAGTTCCGTTTGACTGTGACAGAATAGATTTCAACTCCACGAATCATTATTTCATTATTTAAATTTTTTCAAAAGCAAAATTGGGATTGAGGTAATCAGATGTCACCCATCGAGTTACTCATCATGCCCAATGTAGCTTGACATCCATATAAGGAAGAGTATTGGTTTGATCAATCACACTGGGTATTCAGTGTTGCTCATAATTACATAATGTGTTCTTTGCTCTGGATTTTATGTAGTAACCGTTATTCTGAGTAATAAAATTCAGAGGTGTCAGTCCGTTACCATCCATTTGTCAGTCCGTTACCCACACTTTTTCAAAGACTGCAGATTAAAATTTTGGACAATCTTTTAGATATTGCTAGTGGGTTGTAGAACAACATCTCGTGGTTACTATAAAAGAACTTATTTGTTACTGGAAGGTTTAACTTCAGAAAGTTTGATCCATCTACATATAAAATTGAAAAAGATGGATTTTCTGATGTCAGTCCGTTACCAACATTATAATGTCAAAAAAATTCAAGTTGATTAAGATTCATCTTTATCCTTTTGATATATGATAAGGGCGGACATGATACATGTCCATGGGAAATATTAGCTCCATACAATAAATACATTGCATTTCAGAGCACGAAATGTATGCATTTTTGGTCTGATTTGTCAGTCCGTTACCCGTGGAATTTCCCATTCATTTCTCAGTACAGCTATTAAAATGGGATCGTGGAGTTTGAAATTGGTAAATAACACACAATGATATCAATGTACTAACCAGTCGTCTTTCACTGGTGCTTCCACTATCAGAGATGTTATCAAATAGGTCTGTGGTTGGTGTGATACTTCTTCTGCCAAGGGATGTGGAATACTCAGACTTGGCCTGAAATGAGAAATATACTTTTTAGAAGATTGAAAAATATTACAAAGTCTAAATAAAGACCTTCTGAAAAAAAAAATACTCTTGATACCAACTGCATGAGAGAGAAAAGATAACAAATCAAAACTTCTTCACAATGAAGTTGATATAAAGAAAAAAATAAAAAGATCATTTACACCATCCCTTTGTTAAAAGTTGGAAACAAATTTCAATCTTCTTATACTGTGCGAGAAAAGATTCCTTCTGGAATAGCATCTCTCATTGCATGTGGTTAGGTTACTAGTTCTTAGATCATATCAAGTCTGTCTTTGATCTTGAAACTTCCAAAACAGCAAATTTATGCAGATTTTGAATAAATGTGAATGGATTTCAACACATTATTTTTATCTGAAAAAAAAGCTTACAGAATTAATTGACAACATGAAGCAAAAATAACCAGAGACTCCTACCCCAACCCATTGATAAGAGGAATCAAAAACTCAAAATTAAATTTAAAAAGGGGAATTTCAGACAAAATATGCGGAATCAACATAATGATATAATATTTGAACTATCAATTAAGACAATCAATAAGTGCCTATCAGATCACTAATGCGTGTGCAAAGTGTGACAAGGAAATTGTTCAATGTAAAAACAGGGCTTAATTGAAACGATAGCAGTCTAAACCTTCTCAGTCAGTGGTCTGTTGACAATAAGGCACTCATGAGGGCTTTCTTCTGTTGGATATGCAGCAAGCAATCAATGTCCTGTTTTTCTTGTGTTTTTTGTTTCTCTCAACAATTTCATTTTCTTTACTAAACCTTGAGCGCGGGAATGAAGATTACGAAATGGTTTTGCAGAATGATTCTGTATGTCAAAGGCAGGATTGTAGGGGTCTCTGCATAACTTGATTGAATTCCTTTAAAATCCTAGAAAACTCTTCTGATGAATATTATCAAATGACAAAAAAAAAATTTATAACAAAATGTGTTGAAAATTAATGTGTAAAATTCACATCAACATAAATTTATAATATTTTTACCTCCTCCAGAATTTGACGACATACATGGTTGAGATGCTCATTGCCCAATAGATCCTCATTACTGTTTTGACGAATGTTGGCTAACGCTGGCTCAAAGAATTTCTAAATCATACAGAATAAAAAAGTTGGTAATTATACAAAGTGTGGAATAGAATCTCAATACTTGACTAAGTGTTACAAACGCAACAAAGCCCTTTTTTAAATGTATAAACATACTTTGATAAAAATAATAGACCAAATAAATGAAAGTGACAGACCCAATTATACAAAAAAAAAAATCAGTTAAAATTCAAGTAATGCTGCATTTCAATTATAAATAAAGTGACAAATCTGAATTTACAACAACAAAAAATTTCCATTAATGCTCAATTCATGTTGCATTTCAAATTTACAATTCTAAACTCATTTCAAGGATTACAATGAGAAAGAGTCAATTTGTCACATATCCCATCAACATTTTGCTATTGCAAGTTTTTTAAAAATACTAAAACTTACATTGGTATACTTTTTGATGATTTCTGAAATTTCTTTATTGACGCTTCTCTGTATAGTTTGTCTCAATACATCCAACGTTCTGGCAGTGTTCGTAATGACACCCGATCTGTGAGAGAAAAAAAAAGAGAAAAAGGTTGAAATTTCAGGTTTTATTTAAAACTAATGTTCCAGGAATTTACGATATAATCTCTCTTACTCAATCTCCAAATACCTATATATACACACAAAACACAAAGTATTGGATAACAACAATAAAAAATAAAAAAATAAATAAATAAAAAATAATATATTTAAAACTACAGCATTTCAACAAATTTTTACCAATCACAAAGTTTGCTGACTTGATGCAAAGAAGATGACTACTATTTGAAAATTTCTGAAAATAGTTGGACTTGAATTTTTTGAAAACTTACCTGGCTCTTTGAACAGCTATGTTATGGGTGCGATATGAAGCTCTGTACACAGTATTGGTAACGGGGAGGCATGAGAGGTTGGCAACTCTCTGGTTAAACGGTTGTACCTTTAAAAAAATGTATCAGCAGTTAGGAACTGGGTTTTCAATGTCATTAGTATGTTTCATAAATCAATGTCTAAGAGCAACAGAATTCCATTTTAGATAGGGTCATAGTTTCTTCACATACACTTGACATAGGTTTTATGAAGTAAATTTAACAGAAAAATAAAGTGTTACTTGAAATGCAAAAGAGCTAAATTATTCAGGCTAATACTTTTTGATTAAAACACAGGTACCTCTAAAATCAGGTACACGGTTCTAAATGTGAGGGGAGAGCTATATACTAACCACAACTTCCTTTTAAAAAATATAAACAAACTAAAACGAAAAAAGAAAGATTAACAATATTTAAAAGTAAAAGAATCCTACCTTCTGTAAAACATATTTCACCAAGTACCTAACCCATATTTGACTCTATACCATTTAAAATACAATTCTACCCAAAAGATACAGAAAATTATAAGATGATTTTGTCTAGGCCTCTAATGTTTTGAACATAAAATGTAAAAATACAGCCCATCGTTAATTAAAAAATTTTAATACAGGGGAACCTCCCGATTAGGACACCTCCGAATAGCGACAACCTCCTGATAACTACATTGGCCCGTGGTCCCGATTTTTTTTCTATTTAAGATCAGTAAAGAAAACCTCCAAATAACGACGCACTTTTTGATAAAACCTCCCAATAACGACATCATTTTGGCAATTTTCGGCAGTTTTCGTAGATATCTGATACTAAAAATATCGAGTATGAGTACTCAAAGTTTATTAAAACGATTCCTGCTTGAAACAATGATACCGCAGCTTTTGAAACCAATGAGAACGCAGCTTTTTTTTTTTTTGACGAATCTTAGCTGATGTGCATTAACAAAAACCAAGGTAAAAATGTAAGTGTAAGCAAGTAAACACAAAATCTTGGAAAATGTGATATTATGTGGTGATAGTAATAGTAGTAGTAGTAGTAGTAGTAGTAGTAGTAGTAGTAGTAGTTCTGTTTTTGTGGGAGGAGGAGGAAGAATTTTATCTAACTTGCAGCGTCCGAATTACCTGTTTTTGTTTGTTTTAAAGGGTTTTATAGCGCTTGTGACACATCTATGTCATATCAGCACCAGTAAAAAGGAAGAAAATTGGATAGTAAAAAACATTCTAGATTTACAATTGAAATAACATAAGAAAAAGTAAGACAAAGGGGAATGGTTTAAATAGGGAACAGATCTAGATTCCAGGAGCACACTATCAGTGTACTCAGTTCAGATCACCTAAAAGTCTCATCCAGACACACGCACAATTATACCATCCAAGAGGAATACACTACAATGTTTTATTTGTTTTGTCAATGTAATTAAAAACTGGTCCCGCGGGCCTTACCACGCCCACTTTGTCCGCCATCTTTGAAACCTCTAAATAACGACACCTCCGGATAACGACATAAAAACTCGGTCCCGTGGCATGTCGTTATCGGGAGGTTCCACTGTAAATTCAGTGGTCACAGATTGTAAGTCATCCATATGACATCGTGTGGACTATTTGATGTGTAATCAAATTACGGTTAATCCATTCAGAAGGAGAAAAAATCCCCACTCCACCAAACAGCAGCTGTCAACATCACCACCACCATAGTCGTCATAATCATCAACATCATTTGAAATGAGAGATTTTATTCGTAAAATGTCCCTATAATTTGAAATTGAGGTTATGCACGCACGCCTGGTGCATGAAAGAGAAAAGCGTTGTGGGCCTGATTAATTTGTAGAGAGAGATTTAATTAAAAAATGATCATTACAAAAAGCTACTAAGATTTTTTAAAATCCTCCCCAACAAAGCTGTTGCAGGCACGTCTACCATCAATCTCAAATTTCAGGGACATTCTGATAAAACCTCACATTCCAGAAACAATACGTTCCTGATGGGGTCCATCACACATCGTCCCGCATTATTCCCACTTGTGTCCACCTCCCATAGTCCCGAGTTCACTCCCCTGCGGTGTCATCTCCCAAAGTCTCAGGTCTACTCCCCACTGGAGTTCATATCCCATGGTTCCACGATCACTCTTCAGTGGTGTCCACCTCCCCTCATTGCCTAGGGTTCTTTTCCCACTGGTGTTCACCTCCAATGATCCTGGGTTCTTTCCCCACTAGTGTCCACCTCCCATAGTTCCAGGTTCACTCCCCACTGGAGTCCATATCTTTTGGTTCCATGATCACTCCCCTGTGATGTCCATCTCCAATAGTCCCAGATTCACTCTCCACTGGTGTCCTTATCAATTACGAGTTTACTCTGCTCAGGTGTCCATATCTCACAGTCCTGGCTTTACTCTCAGCTTGTTTCAAAATCTAGTCCCAGGTTTACTTCTCACTTGTGTATCTATCCCATATTCACTCCTACTAATGTCCACCTTACATAGTTTGGGTTCACTCCCTGCTGCAATCCACCTCACATTGTTCTGGGTGTCTATCTCTTGTCCACTTCCAACTCGTGTCTACATCTTGCAATCCCCACCATTGTCACCAGCCCATAGTCCCAGGTTTACTCCCCACTGCTGTTCACATCCAAAAGTCCTGGGTTTACTCTCCACTAGTTATAATATCCCATAGTCCAGGGTGCACCCAGGTTCACTTCCCACTTGTGTCTACATTCTGTCTTGCCCTTGAGTTCATTCCCCACTACTGTCTACAACCCAGGGTCACAAGGCTTCCTCCCCTCTAATTTTGACCACCCATTATCCTGAGTTTAATCTCCACGGATCTCCAACTCAAATGGTCCCTGGTTCAATCCCCACTGGTGCTCACCAGAGCCTTCTGTCAATCCATACTTAACTTCGATTTGTTTTATTGAAACAACACGAGGGCCCCAAACAGTATGGTCAATAAATGGAGCTCTTTTTAGTAATGATTTTACTGTTAAAAAAATTAATGTGCAGTTATTTCCCTTGTTACAGTGAAAAAAATCCCTTCCAAAAACAAATAAACAAAGAGGGAACTGCACAGCTGACAGAGGCTACTCCCACACACTTATAAATTCTCGAAAATTGCAAAAAAGATGCAGATGAAGTGACTGCAATGTATATCAGGGATTTTATACTGTATTTTGCGCTTGCATTGCGGCCGCAAGCGATGCAAAAAACCATGCCATGGTAGTAGTAGTAGCAGTAGTAGTAGTAGTAGTATTGACATCTTCAGAGATAAAGGTGCAGCAGAAGCTAAAAAAGAAACAAAGAAAAAAAAAAGAAAAAAAAAAAGGGGGGGGGGGAGGTATTGTTTGCGTGGTTGCGTGTGTGTGGGGGAGGAGGAGAAGGGGGTGTCAAGTTGATGTTAGCAATGGTCTAATCTTGTGGTGAGCTCACACCAGAGACTTGATCAAAGGAGTCTCCCAACATTAGTGGGGAAGCAAACTGACCACCAAGGGACATTTCATTGGTCATTCTGTACGTCTGACTGGTGCCTCGGATTTTCAAAATGACGCCCCTAGATGAAACGTCATTTTTTGCATTTGTAATTTGTGCTGCCAGATCTAATTCTTCAATTAACTTTTTAAAATTTCAATTCAGTGAACTCAATTTTAAGACTTTTTACGACCATGGATATGAACTTCCTACCATCTACAACATTTATGACCAAGAGCCAAGAGGTCAAATTTACGACTTTACAACCTTGCAGGATACCACGATAATGATCCTGGTTATCCCATATCTCATTTCCATTAACCAGAGGCAAAATAAAGGGAAAGGATACATACATTGCATAAATTCTTGCCTTGATCATAATCAGTCTACTAGACTTACATAAATGAAATACAGCGTGTTAATGTAAATACCCTTGCCTTGTACTTGTAGAATCACAATTTTGAAATTCAATAAAATAATCCTGATAAAGGAGACCAATCACAATCGCCTCAAAAAAGCATACTGTTGGAGTGACCATGATCTTTAAAGTTGAATTTTAAGATTAAATCATAAAATTCAAGTTTTAAAACACCTTCATTGGGGAGAGAGAGTATTGTTTCTTAAACTTTACAAGAATAAAATAAAAAGATCTTAATTCTGATCATTTTGACTTTAAATTCAATCCTTTTAAAATCTAGGTCATTCCTACAACTACAAGACACAGTGGGTGTCCCTGATCAAATAGGTCATTTCAAAAATCATACATACCATAGCTTGCTCCTCTGTTATTGCATTTTCTTCTGTTTTGATCACCGTGTCAAGCCTTTGAACTTTTCCTTCCAGTTTCACAGTGGTCTGAGGGACTAGACGAGGCATATTTATTTTTGTATCCTCTGGCCATGTTTGAGTGTTTAGAGATGATAAATATGAAATGTCTGATTGAGATTTGCCTAAAATTCCATGATGTTTGTCTCTAATTGAAGGGACAACTGAAGTCTCACTTTTCACAGCCTTTTTGACTGTTGACGTTTCCAAAGGTTGAGGATTGATTGTGTATGACAACAATCCTGAGGAGTCATGGCCAGTCTGAACTTTAACTCCTGTTGTTGGGAATGTAAATGGGTTACGCACTGAATGTTTTACACTTGACTTGTTTGTAAATTGTTGTGGTTGTTGCTGCTGCTGCTGCTGCTGTGATTGTAGTTGCTGCTGCTGCTGTTGTTGTTGTTGTTGCAGAAGAATAGCATTTTGGTTTTGTTGATGGTGATGGTGTGGTGATGTGTTAATGGGGTAAGGTGGAGGAGGATTATTAAAGCCACTAGGATTTAAAAAGTTTGGCACTGCCGTAGCCGATGTAGTAACAGTCATTGCAGCAGTTGAAGGGTATGGGTAACTTAATGGTGTAGAAGTCTGCACCAAAGGTTGGGTTGATTGCACAGGGAGTTCTCTACCGGTTTTGGAAAAATTTGCAGTTTGTAAAGAAGATGCAGAGGAGTGGATGGGAAGAAATGAAGAAAGATCCCCACCCGATCCACTGGGATTTGAAACCCCTGTGATGTCTTTAACAAAGGTTGCATTCGATAATTTCAAATCAAGTTGCTGCTGCTGCTGTTGCTGTTGGAAAATATTGCCTATGTCCTTTCCTAGGAGTAAGGGCATAGTTTCATTCCCAATATGAGATATGGGGCTGAACTTTATGCTGTGTGATATGTTCGTTATGGCATTACTTTGATCATCATCAGCAATGGATGGCAAATTTCCAAAATCCATGTCAACATCTATTGCTGTCTGTTTGGATTCTCCTGGTCCAGATCTTCTTCTCTTTTCAATAACAGAAGAAATAGGAAGATTCCCAGAATGAAGATTTTGACCCAAACCTCCTATCCCCACAGCTTGAATACTCTGACTCATTTTCCCTTTGGTTGATGAGCTACTCAAACCAGGAAATGAGTTTAAACTGGTGGAATTATTTACACCTGCACGTAAATGCTTAGACATAGACAGATTACCAGTCTGAGCTTGACCCTCTGCTTTCAGCACTATGTCAGTTTGAACTGTATGTTCCGAGATACCAGTGGAATCTGAGGCCTGGATCAGTCTTTGTAACATTGGTTGTTTATTTTGGTCATGAAGTCCAACCATACCGATGGAGGATGATGATGATGTGATGGACATGGGCAAGTATGCTGAACTTTTCTGAGTTTGCTGCTGCCATGAGGATTCATTGGAAATAGCTATAGAATCTAAAGATGATGGCACTGATGATGAAGACAAATTAGTTGATTGCGGTTTCTGCTGTTGAGATTGAAACTGCTTTTGCAACTGTTGTTGTTGTTGTTGTTGTTGTCTATGCTGCTTAGAGTCTGCAGAGTTGACAGGCTTCTGTTGAGATGACACACTGTGATGAACAGATTTACGAACGGAAAGGGATGATGATAAAGCAGGAGATGGGTTTATATCAGAAAAGTTATGAAGTGTTGAATTGTTTTTGGATGATGGTAATGGAGATTTTAACAGTGATGCAGTCAAAGGAAGGTTTTGTTTAGTTTTGGAGTTTTGCTGGAGAGGACCTATGTTGGAGCTGACATTCGGAGATGAAGGAACAGATGAAAGTTTGGAAGCCAACAGAGGCATACTTGCTTCAAGAGTCTAAAGAATAAAATCACAGAAAAGATTAGTTAGACAATAATAGGTTGCAATGAATCGAGCTATAAAAATGCATGCATGTAAAATCCAACATGAAACCCATTAATATTACAGTGCACTCTGGATACGTCGACGTTGCCTAAGTCGATTTTTACCCAAGTCGATTTTTTTTCTTGGTCCCTCCCCCTTCTTCCTATATAACATTAGTAAAAAAAAAAAAAAAAACTCCACATAAGTCGATGTCGCTTAAGTCGATGTTCTTATCACTCATGACAACAAAAAAATCACAAATAAACAAGTATTTCCATTGGTTAAAAAAGCTACCAGAAAGAATTTAAGTGGTTAAGAATATCCGCGAACGATTGGCGCACATCGATGTGATGTAGGTGCTTTGCCTGACGTCCGTGTTCAATGTACATGAGCAGTATTGAATTACTTTAATTTCTCCATCTCAAATTTTACATTGTCGCAACTTCAAGTTCAAGATTTTTTTTTTGTTCTAATCCCAGGCCATCCTATGTAATGGCCCTCTTAATTAGTATCAATTTTTTCAAGAAGAATTCAAGTCAAGTCTACAACTACAATGGCAAACCTATCGCGGAAAAGGAAGATTCGATGCATTTGGAAAGTTTGGCATGCGACAGAAAATCATCACATAGGAAATTAGCATACCAGCTATTTCTGTCTGGACGATTTACAAGAAGCATGACCTTGACCTGGAGGCTCCTACCCTTCCGCTTTTCGCAGAATAATTTCACTTAATTGGTATACATTCCACATTCAAGGCAAAAATTCCGCTTTTCACCTTTCCCATCAAGGAAAATTAAAAAAAAAAATCTCTAGCGAAAAAAAGTGAGCTATGGCTTATTTCGTCATCTCCTATGGTCAATCAACACACATTGTATGTCTGATTAGTCTCTTCAAAGTGTGTGCTGCTGATGTCAGATAATATTTTGTTTGGGAGGGGGGGTTGACCGAAGTATTATTATTATTATTGTGACTCCGATTCGTGAGGTCAATGACCTTGGTAATATTATATGTTGGCTTCAATCGTAATAATATTATTTGAGTACGGTCAGCTTCTTTCCCTATTTAATTTTAGCCCTGTGTCCGTGTGTTTGTGTGTGTGTATACCGGCACGCACGCGTTTGCTTGATTAGGTGTGCGTATGTGGGTGGGGGGGGGGGAGGAGGAGGGTCCTGATAAGGTTAAATCCATCCATTCAATGCTTTGCTCTCAGACGGCCAGGACTTGTGTGTTCTCTATTATTATTTGACCCCATTCTTAGTCTTTACACAATCAGTACATTTTTACACATTTTTTATTTTTAATCATTTGAGTACTTTTGGATTGTCTATTACATTTTCTGTTGCAAAGCATGTCATAGTCAATAACAATAAGTTGATTCCGCTTTTTTAAAATCTCAAATTCCGATTTTTATGTATTCTGATTCCTCTATGGGGCTATTGGGGGTAGGAGCCTCTGATGACCACTACAGAGACCGCGCGATATGAAGGGACATACTTATTCTAGATTGGTTTGCTTTATTCAAATGAATTTTTGCTCATTTGGTTACCCTCCGGTTAAGTTGATTTTCGGATAAGTCGATTTTTTTCTCGGTTCCCCTGGGCATCGTCTTATCCGGAGTCCACTGTATTCAATTCAAAAATTTGAATTCTTCCTTGCCATTAAATTATCACACAATCTTTCCTATGTACTTTTGAAAATATCAGAAAAACTTGTCGAATAAAAGTTAATTCTTATAACTTATTTCCAAGCAAAACAATCAATGAAAATAATTAAGTTAAGGCACATCATACAATCTGCTAATAATTTCTTGCAATACACAGCATTCAATTATAAAGATAATATTTCAACAACGTTACCTTCTGTTGTTCCATTTCATTCATAGGAAGTATCTGATGAGAACTGTTGAAAGGCTGCTGTTTATCTGAGGGCCCCGTGGGTAAATGACCACCAGAATTTTGCCTAGATGAAGCCAACTGCGCATCCAAACTCCTGGAACCTTTGATCTGAGACCTCAATTGCTGTTGCATTGCTACTCTTTGAGCACTAGCACTTTGACCATTAGCCTCCAATTTAATCTGCTGGGCAACTTCCATGGCACTGCGAGGAGAATGGCGAGGTGATGAAGATGACAGAGTGTGTCCACTTGAAAGGGAACCTCCAGGGTTCATACCCATTGGAATGTTTGTTGTTTTAGGTATGTGAGAAACATTAACAGTTTGGACTGATCCTGCAGAGGCTGTCAATAAATTACTGACACTACTGCCATGAACTTGTTGAAGAGGAGAAAATGCATCTGTTGGGGATCCTCTTTCTTCTAGATTGGAAGTCTGATTTGGAAACATGCCACCTGAGTCGTACAATGAAGATGCTGGCATGAATGTGTTATGCTGTGATGATAAAGTGTTTACAGGATTCTTATTTTTCCCTACTGGAGATATTCGGGAAACAGATGGAATTGTGTGATTGGAAGCAGAAACAGATGATGAAGAATCTGGTTTTGAGGAATTAAGAATACCAAGAGGATCTGGCATGTTTCCCTGTAACACTGATAAAAGTAAGTTTTGAGTTGAACTTTGTGACGTATCTGCCATGACTTTCACAATCTGAGCTGTAATACGGGATGGAGAAAGTTCACGACTGAGAGATGAGCTTTTAGTTGTAGCAGAGTGATTTGGTTCTCTCCCAGCTGGTGAAAGAACTTGAGCATTCGATGGAGACAGAGCAGGGGAAATATTTGCTGGGGTTGAACTGCCTCCATGACTTAAATTCTTTGGGCTATTGACCGATTTACCAAAATTTAAATTGTCCTGTAAGCTTGCAGATGAGGACGGAGAGTTCTTATGACTTAAACCCTTTCTTTGAAATGGTTGTTGCAAATGCTGTGAGTGTGGAGCGGACATATTTTCTCCAATTTTGAAATCTTTCTGCTGCTTTAAAATAGCAGCAACAGTTTTTGAAGACGTATTGGAGGATGCTGCAGATTGGTGGCTTGAAGGCAAACCAATTGGATTCATTCTTCCACTGTTTTTTGTTGACCGGGCTTTTTTCCGACCTGTCTGATTTGTCAAATCATCCTCCGAGTGAGCATTTCTGTGGAAAATATGATTTATATACTGTGTTACTTAAAATATAAAGTTAAAACCAAAAACAAATCATTATATAACACTCAATGCCTCTTTAATCATTTGACAATGTGAAGACTGATGATATTACTAGGTTCCACAAGACAATTTAAGAATATTTAAAGTGGATTTTTCGTACTATATTCATAATCATAATGTGTTCTGATAGACGTGAAAACACTTTTTAAATCTTGAAAATCCATAGATAAATAAGAAAATGAAAGCAAATTCATGTTCCAAATTAGACGTCATGCTAAACACCACAAAGATTTATCATACTTGTGAAACACATTATTAAAGCACAGTGACTAGATAGATAAAGGATATAACAAGATTTAAACCAGACACAATTGTTTTTCTAAATTGCAGTCTGTTGAAATTCCCCCAAAACACGCGCAAAATAGTATATTTCCAAATACTAAATTAACATAATGATCACACAAAATGACTTCATGTCAACGGGTAGAGGGTTCTCCAGGGAAGAAGTCCAAGTTTTTTCAGACATTTTCTTCAAATGGTCTTTGCAAAATAAAGAAGTGAACATCAGGAAACACGCAATTTTGAACGTTGGCAGAAAAATAGCTATAATTAATTATGAGCAAAATCTGAATCTGAATGTTACTCGAAGTCGACTCAATTCTGAGTATTTGTATTTGAGGACAGAGAGAGTTTTTGAGTGTGACAGCCATTGCTGGTATTTAGGATGAAGAATTTTCATAATGTTTGAATGTTTCTAAAACTGTTGTGTTCACACATGATTCGGGAAGAGCATTCCAGTCTTTGAGTGCAAATGAATATTTGAAGATGTTTTAAAATCATGAATGGCATTTGACTTACTACATTCATGTTACAGCAGGTCAATAACTGAACACAATTATGGGCATGTGTTAATATTGTTGTAACAGTAACAGTCATTATTTTGCATCAGTTTGAGTTTCAAGTCAATGAGCCCATAATTAATTTATCAGACATGCAAGTAAGTACGCGTAGCATTAGATAAATAATAGTCACATGCTATGGTATAGCCTATGCATGTAATCTATCAATGATCAACTATCAAAATCAAGTTGAACTGAATCAGATCTGGTGAATGAATGGGGTGCAGTAGTGCAGTTCCCACTCCATTCATCATGGGTTGCTGAAATCGTTTCTTTCGTTGGATGTTGACAGTGGTTGATAATAGAGCAAGAACCAAAACATTTTCTAACCTCAGGCAATAATGACTGAACCATTTGTTCTCTAAATTCTTCCTTCGACAAATTCCTCAATTTCTAAAAATATTCTTTTATTAAAAAAAAAAAAGAAAATGAAAAGACAGATCCGCTTAAATTTAGGATTGAACAACGGTTTCGTCCAAATTAAAACTGAAACCCTCATAGATCATAATGACATAGGATGCAATGTCAAACTCGAATTATAATTGCAAGATCAAAAAGTGTTTTTCATCTGAACACGAGAAATCAATTAAAAACCTTTCATATTTCGAGCCTTATGGCCCTCGACGATCACTCTCTGGAAACTGAATTGCAACTTGATTTTACAATTAAAGATAAACGATGGACCAATAAAACAATGCATTTGAATGTTATTCACTTCAAACAGACGCGTATTAAGTGCGTCAAGCGATTTTACTTATATCTATTCATCATAGTGCATGACCTACATTTGAAGATTTGGATTATTGTTGAACACTCCGGATTGTTTGTGTCTCTTATCAAAATTTTCAGCCATTACAACCGTAAACACATGAACTCACTAAATGAAGGTACACGAGTTTTGATGACGTCATACACAATACACACGCAAAGGTGAAGTTTGTTGATTTCAGTGAGAGAAACGCGTTTCGATCAGTCAATGGATGGTTGCTGTTTTCAGTTTTTAACTTTAGGGACTCTCTATATAGAGTTGTAAAACTTACACTCGTAAGAGAAAAAGATAACCTCTCTCTTTTTGTTGTTTTATTATTTTAAGAAAAAAAAATTGTGGTATACTTTTTACTGGGCTGAATGCTCCTTGTTCAAGCCGCTAATAATAACATGAGAAAACGAAAGTAGATAGGGATAGAGACAAAACTCGTCAACTTGTTATGAATGGAAAGGGATCTGAATTTTAATGTATTTTGCCACATTTATTCATTAAGAAACGGCGTGGATTTAGTACATAAAATGAGGATCCAGGTTATCCCGACTTTTAAACCGGTCTCGTGTACTTCACGATTCACATGTGAAATGATTGAATATGAATTAATTAGATAGGTGGATATCCTTTTGCCTTTACTTTACCTTACGTTCTTGATTCTTACTTAATTTACTGTCTAAGCTTTTACATAGCTTACGTTATTCCTAAACATGTCTGTCAATAAGTTTTCAGTTTATTCACAATAAATTAACTCTTGGGATTATAGGATCTCGAAATAACTTAATAACAAAATGATTAAATACAAACGATAGTAATTTAATGAAACTTGAATGATAATAAAAGGGAAAAGTTTGATCAGAAGTCTTAGCTTGTTGTTGTTATCAGTTCATGATTCGTGAGAGAGCGGAAGACTTCGCTCGCTTCGTCCAAAGCTCCATTCGTCTTTTTCGCTCCCTACATTACCCCCCTCCCAGCTGTATACCACATAGTTTACAGCGCTAGTCTTGATATCGAGGAGGGAGCCTTGACTGTCTACCGGACCTGGTGGTAATTGTAACGTCTCTATTTGGGCGTGTTTTGTCTGATACCGCCTCTTCCAATGTAGCAGGTTTTGTATCTGAACCTGGTCCTAATTGGGGCTTCCTTGTTTGCTGTATTGTTGTTGGAGCGATGTGTGCTGCTTTCAGGCGATCTACAGTTACCTTCTCTTTTTTTCCTTTAATGTCTAATACAAAATATTTGTCATTTGTCTCTAAAATTCGATAAGGGCCGTCATAGTGCCGTTGTAAAGGGGAACGGTGAGAGTCAATGCGAACGTAAACGTAACCGGTAGAAGTTAGATTGGTAGGCATGTAAACAGGCTGATTCCCATGAAAGTTGGGTGGAGTTGAAGCCAGTGATTGCATGGTTAATTTGAGTTGCTTCACGAAATCTGAACTAGGCTCTATGTGCGGAGTGTTTTTGAGTTGCAGTATTTCTCCTGGAAGACATAGTGTTGAACCGTAAACCATTTCGGCAGGTGAGCAATCGGCCTCAAGTCTCCAAGAAGAACGAATTCCAAGAAGAACCAATGGGAGTTCTGAGTACCAATTTGGAGAAGTTGTTCTCGCCTTCAATGCACTTTTGAGTTGTCTGTGAAAGCGCTCGACCATCCCGTTTGCTTGTGGGTGGTATGCCGTCGTGTTGTTGGTCTTGATGCCAAGCAACTTCCCAAATTCTGACCAAAGCGTCGAGGTGAATTGTCTACCTCGGTCAGAGGTAATGTCTGTTGGCACACCAAACCGCGATATCCAATGTTGTAGAACAGCTTGTGCGCATGTTGTAGCATGTGCATCTGGTAGTGGAATTGCTTCGGGCCAACGAGTAAAACGGTCTATTATGGTGAAAATGTATGACATGCCTTGACTTGTTGGTAAAGGGCCAACAAGATCAACGTGTAGGCTAGAAAATCGTGTGTCTGGTTGTGGTAAGCGAATTGATAACGGTGATTTGGTATGTCGACTGATCTTTGATGCTTGGCAGGCATGGCACTCTTTACACCAGCGACGAATATCTCGTTTCATACTCTCCCAAACAAAACGCTGACAAATGAGTTTTTGTGTGGGTCTTGGGCCAGAGTGTGATAGGCCGTGCAATTGGTCGAAAATCAGATGTGTCCACGATTTGGGTAGAATGGGCCTTAGTCTTCCAGTTGACGTGTCACAGAGGATGACATGGGTGTCGAAGTCGACATATTGGAGATTTAAACCTGTTGTTTTCGACATGTAGCTCTCCATCTCTCCTGAATCACGTTGGTCTTTAGATAAACGTGCAAAATCTCCCGGGGATAGGTTGTGATCTCCCTTGGATGATGCATTGATTGTTAAACGGGAGAGGGCATCAGCGACGACATTGAACTTTCCTCGGAGATGTTGTATATCTGTAGTAAATTCGGCTATGTAGGAGAGGTGTCTCGTCTGCCGCGGCGATCTATCCGTTTGACTTCTGATCGCTGTAACTAATGGTTGGTGGTCAGTGTAAATTGTAAACGACTGGCCTTCCAGATAATGTCTGAAGTGTTTGATTGCGGAATAGGCGGCGAGGAGTTCTCGATCAAACGCACTGTTATTTCTTCTCTGTTTCAGACAATTTCCGTGAGTAGAAAGCAAGGGGAATCCACGATTTACCATCCTGTAGTTGCTCTATTTGCGCACCAACAGCTACGTTTGAAGCATCGACAGTGAGGCTCGTTGGCACATTTTGACGAGGATGATGGAGGAGGACGATGTTTTTGAGAGAGTTTTTGGCTTGTTCAAAAGCCTTTTGACAGTCTGTGGACCATTCGATGCGTTGGCCTTTGCCGCTTGCCTGAGCATGCAGTTGAGCAAGTGTGTCAGCGATGTGTGGCATGAACCGATGATAGTAATTGATCATGCCGAGAAATCGTTGGAGCCCGGTGCGGTCAGTTGGTGGTTCACTGTTGACTAATGCGGAAACTCGGTCAGGATGTGGAAGAATACCTTGCGATGTGATACGGTGGCCAAGAAAGTCAAGTTCGCTAGCCCCAAATACACACTTGCCTTTGTTGATAACCAACCCGTTGTCAGAAAGAAGCTGAAACAGCTGGTGAAGGTGTTCACGGTGTTCTTCATGGGAGTGGCTGGCTATTAGAATATCATCGATGTAGCCGAATGCAAAAGGAGCGTTTCTCAGGATTCCATCCATAAGCCTCTGGAATGTCTGGGCAGCATTCTTAAGGCCGAATGGCATACGTACAAACTCCCAGAGGCCAAATGGAGTAGTTATTGCGGTTTTTGGAATGGATGTAGTTGCTGTCAGTTTATCCTCGGTAAGACGACGAACTCTGGCGTGAACTGGCGGTCCGTCTGTAACTATATGCAGCTCCACACCATGCTTGTTGACAGGTGAACTGAATCTTGGAGTAAGCAATTGTGGAAATTCTGACAACATGCATGAGTATGAGGTTTTCTCTGCGAAGGAAAGTCCCGAAACCGAGTGGGAGGTTCTAGTTGGCTGAAGCGAGGCTAAAACACTGCCGAGTGACATAAGGCGTCTACCTTTTAAGTCAATGAGGAGTTCATGTTGAATAAAAAAATCTGCTCCGAGTATAGGTCTCGTGACGTCTGCCAGAACGAACTCATGTGTAAGAAGTTTTTTTTGTCCAAAGTGGAGCGTGAACGTTCGTTTTCCCCATGAACGGATAGAGGTACCGTTAGCTGCTAATAAGGGTGAGGAGGGGGAGTTGCATTTTCTCTCGTGGACAGATGCTGGAAAAACTGAAACGTCCGCTCCGGTATCTATTAGGAAATGTATTCCTGATCGTCTGTCCGTGATTGAAAAGGTGTTCGTGGCTGTGTCTGGTGTGCCAGCAGTCGCCACTTCTAACTGCTGGCCTTGTCGTTTCCCAAAGGAGTAAAACTACACCCTGGCTGACACCGTTGAGCTTTGAATCCAAACTTAGTGTGGTAAAAACACACAAACCGTCTCTGTTGACCAAATGATCTGTTGCCACGTGACTGTTGTGCCCGATTGGGTTTGAAACTCGCGGCGTCGATGTGGGTTTGTCCATTGTTTTCAATAGGTGTGAAACCGCCACTGGATTCTTGTCTTGTCAACGAAGCTACGACATTGTTTGTGTTTCGTAGATCCATAGTGCCATCAGCAAGTCTTGCGGTTGCTTTCGTCTCCCAAATCCTGTCAGCAGCCTCAGCTAGAAGTTCTACGTCAACGATATTCTGACTAGCTAAAATGCATTGGATGTCAGGAGGGAGGTTTGACAGGAAAAGTGCCCGTTTCAATGTTTGGGGGTCATCATTCAATGAGTTGATTTTCCTCAGCAGCGCTGTTGGTCGTTTGTCACCCATTCCGTTGAGATTAAGCAGTTCGAAATCCTTTTGGGCTTGAGACTTGCCGAATGTCTTGATAAGTGATTTTTTAAGCGTCTCATATTTATTTTCATGTGGAGGGTTTGTGAGTACTGCCTGCATTTCTTCTGCAGTGTTTACATCTAGAGTGCTAACAACATAGTCGTATTTTGTTTGGTCTTCTGTGATACCGCGAGTGTTAAATTGTGCTTCAATTCTTGCAAACCAAACGTCTGGTGACTTTGTCCAGAATTCTGGCAGTTTTAGTGAGACTGCCCCAACCGTGCTTTGACTTTGTTGGGAGGATTGGAGGACAAGGAGTTGTTGCAAAAGGTCAGAAAGTTCGTTTTTATGTTCTGCCATGTTCAGCGTCGGGGTCACCAGTATAGGATCTCGAAATAACTTAATAACAAAATGATTAAATACAAACGATAGTAATTTAATGAAACTTGAATGATAATAAAAGGGAAAAGTTTGATCAGAAGTCTTAGCTTGTTGTTGTTATCAGTTCATGATTCGTGAGAGAGCGGAAGACTTCGCTCGCTTCGTCCAAAGCTCCATTCGTCTTTTTCGCTCCCTACAGGATAAGGCCGGTCAAATATTATCTCCAAACTCAAACCCTTCTTACCAGCCTTATACTTAATATTGCCATATTATTAATTTTGTTGAAATACCAAAATAATTCATAGGAAAAGCCAAAACAGTATTGCTAGATTTAATGTTAATTTATATAAAGCAGAAATTAAATGATTCATTTTAATCTAAAAGATAATTGGATTTGGTATTTTGGCTTTTTTTTTTCAAATCGTATCATTTCACATATATTTTAGACAAATTAATCATACTAATTTCACAATCTATACATTATCATTATTCATTATACACTTTGGCAAGTCAAGAAGATGTGATTTTAAAAATAATTAAATCAACACTTCAAAATTTATGTCCACTTCTATACGCAATTTAGCAAAAACAAAAAAAGTGATGCATAATTTGGCATTTTTCGTGTCTCATTTGGCATTTCTTGCTTTATAAATTAATCCTTCAACATGTGAACTGAAATACAAACAGGTAAGTTGTTATATATATATATATATATATATATCAAGGATTACTATACTGAACAGTATAGTTGTCCTTGATATATATATATATATATATATATATATATATATAATATATATATATATATATATAATATATATATATATATAATAATTTTTTTTCTCTTTTAAAATTATCTTTTCCATCAGAATATTGGCATTGAAAACAATTTGGTTTGAGGGTATATTTGTCAACAATGGCCATCACGTGGAGTCTAAGACGCGCAGCAAGGAAAGGGGAATGGTCAAAGTTGTCCAGCAACAGAGTTTGTGCTGCCTTTCTTCAATCTCTTTCCATTTGTGATAGTAGGATGAGAATAAAGTCATGGATTCACACAACACAATCCACCCAATGTCATTCAGCAACTGAAAATGAGAAAACATATAAGACTGCAAGGTTTCCCGAAGACAAAGTCGTCGAGCGGCTAGTGGGGAATACACCTGGTAATTATGAATTTATAAGCCCCCATTTTATTCCATTCTCTCCCGTGAAAACTGGTGAAAGCAATAATCTCAAAACAAATGGTTAATAAAGCAGGTCAGAAATTAATATTCTGCAATGTTTTACCCTTTTCAAGAACTACTTGCAATTATAGAATTGTTTGTCCTATTTCCAATGCAAGATCTCCCTTTATGACATAGGGGATGTAATAAAGTAATAAAGTAATGATTGACAATAACACATATCTTGAATGAGAACCATTCCATGAGTTTATGAAATTATTTTAATTACAATTATTATTATTATTATTATTATTATTATTATTATTATTATTATTATTATTATTATTATTATTATTATTATTATTATCTTAAATATATAGCCACAGAGCTGATGGACCAGGTTTCTTGTAGCATTAAATGGCTTTTGCTTCTTGTTACCTTTGGATAGGACACTTACTAGTCTATCACAAAGGTATAGAGAGAGAATAGGAAGAAGAGAAATGTCGGTTGATTTCAGTCTGTATGACGTAGTTTGATATATTATAAATTATTGTAACCATGCAACGTTATAGAAAGTATAAATAAATGACAAATTGCCATATTTATGAACAATAGAGATTTATTATTATTATTATTATTATTATTATTATTATTATTATTACTTTCTTCTAATTAAAGTAGTTCTTTTATTACAACTTGATGTCAAATCTATTTTTACGACAGAGCACACAGTGCTTTATGTAAATGACAGCAGACTAACCAATGGCACTGTATGTACCCTGAGATCTATGGTCATATCATCACAAGTCCATGGATATCTCATTGGAATCATTCATGGTGTGCTTCAGAAATCCACACTGAACTGCCTTGAAATTGATTTAAAGAAATGTTTTGATAAAACTACAAATCGAATTATATTAAACCTGACTTTCTGTTTTATTTTATTAAATGTTATTTCTGCTAATTGTTGATGAATGTTTTTCATATTCAATGTTTTGTTATTGGAGTCATGATTCCACAAGATCTTTTGGGTTTTTTTCAACAGACAGTCAACAGAGAAGACTCCTATTAAAGCCAGACTCACCTCCCGATTCACAGCTTTTACGTGTGGCTGTGATTGGGAGACCGAATTGTGGCAAATCAACTTTAACTAATGCTCTCATGGGTTGGAGGGTAAGATTTTTTCACCATTTGAAAAATATTTCTTATTAAGGTGAGCTGTTTTAGTTTGAGTTTGAGCCAAATTCCCCGTTCATCAAGTTACCTGCTCTATTTGTTGTAATGAGAGACTTATGATATTATCTTTAGAATGTTGATGTCCCAACTGACTAAATTGTAAAACACCTAAAGCAGGGCATTTATCGTCTATAACTATAAGGGCTATATAAATGCTTTTTTTTTCTCTAGTGTACTTCACTTCAAAATCCTTCTCATGACAGAAATTAACTTGCAAATTTAATATTTTTGTTATTGCTTTTTAATAACTTTGGATTTGAATTCTGGAACTATCTTTGTTTACTCTCTCACTTATATAAATCTATTTTTTATCTGATGCAGGTAACTTCAGTATCTGAAAAGGTGCACACAACACGAAAGAACACAATGGGCATATTCACTCAAGATAAAACTCAAATTGTAAGTCCTATATTATTTTGCTTATTTTCATAATTTCCAATATTTTAGATTCTTGTCTCATATTGCTATTATGGTTCTTTTTATTCCTTTCTTTCTTCCACCTGTCCACCTTCTCCCTCCCTTCATCTTCCTCCTGTTCCTATTGCTCCTTCAATTTTTTATTAACCAGCATCAGGAAATAAGATACAGATGAGCAAAAAAATCCTTTTATTCTTGTAAGGGTCTGTTACACAGGAGGGATAATCCAGCCGTGTGCGGCTATGTGGTCTATGGTATGGCACTCGCCTTTGGATCAAAAGGTCCTGGGTTCGAGTCCTGCTCTTAGCGGCGCATAATTGAGTCCTCGGATAAGGCTCTTTATTCATATTCTGTCACCATCCTCATGTGTAAAATGAGTACCTGGCAGTTAACATTGTTGTCTCTGTCAGAGAAAAATGTGATATCTCCTAACAGGCGTAATGTCTTGTTCTACATGTTAAGTGTTGCTTTTGGCTAGGACCCCTTATAAAGCACTTTAAGCATGTTTAGTGATTATTGTGCTATATGAAAATGCTTAAGTTTGTATCAGCTGCTGCAGTACAGCACCACAAGTAGGCAAGGTGAAATGACATGGTCAACGTCATTAAGATCAGCAGGGAGTCAAACTTTGTACCATCTGGGTATTAAGATAAAGACCATTCCACTGTGCCGCACTGCTCCTTAAGCTAGTTATCTTAACCAATAAGTAATTCACTTCCAAATAAGAAAGCTTTGTAAAAAGCAAATTAAAATAGTGTAAATTTTAGAATCACTAGTAACATCGGAATATATTTGACCAACTTTGTTGAAGTATGATTCCAATTTCAACACATGATGAACTATTATACGTCCAAATTTTGTCAAATATTAATCTATTTTCAGGTATTTTTGGATACCCCTGGAATACTTCTGCCAGGTAACAGAAAGAGGTAGTTGTTGAAAATGTTATTTTTCATCTTCATTATGCAGGTCTAAAAATGTAATCTAATTTTGTTTCATGAGTTCTATCTATTGCATTTTATGTATTCTACTTATTTTTGTTTCTTGCATAGTTATTGATGTAGAATCGTTTACAAATTATAAATAAAGGGTTATTTTTCATATCTTTTTTTTTCTTTCTGAAAGTTCTGCTCGTTTAGAAATCTAAGGGAGGAAATTATATTATCACTGACACTCTTCTAATGATTGAGAAAATTTTTTATTATTGCAGACACAAGCTAGAAAAAACACTTGAAATTGATCCTGCAAGAAGTTTGTCTACCGCTGATTTGGGTATGTATATTGATAAGCATTTTTGAGAATTTTATGATGAAAGCAGATGAATGAAATTTTATATGAACATTTAACATTTATTAGAGCATTTTGATTATGAATCTAGGCGACTACAGTGTTTACCAGTCGAAAAACTTTTTTAAAAAGTGAGCTTTTATATAGCGCAATATCCACTAAACATGATCAAAATGCTTTACAAGGGGTCCCTGGCCAACAGCAACACTTCATATGTAGGACGAGACATGAGGCCTGTTTGGCGATATTACAATTTTTTTGGACAGAGACAACGCTGTTAACAGCCAGGTACTCATTTTACACCTGAGTATGGTGAGAGAATGTGAGTAAAGAGCGTTTTCCAAGGACTCAACTTTGCGCCGAGTGAGGCTCAAACCCAGGAACTTCCAATCAGAAAGCGAGTGTCATACCACAAGACCACATAGTCGCACATAGATTCTTAGAGAGAAAAGAAAAACTTGGGGTTTTATATTGAACTCTATCCATTAAATTTGCTCAAAGTGCTTCTCATGGGGTCCCAAGCCAACAGCAACTCTTACTTGAGCATTTACTTCACATTTTGGACGAGACATGAGGTCTGTAAGGCGCTATTGCAAGCTTTTTTAGACAGATACAATGATGTTACCAGCCAGGTAATCATTTTACACCTGAGTATGGTGAGAGAATGTGAGTTTGCTCTTCAGACCTTTCGCCGAGGACTCAACTTTGCCCTGCACAGCTCAAACCAAGGACTTACTGGTCCTAAGGTGAGTGTCATACCACAAGACCACAAAGCCACACAAAAACATCTTCTAAATCATGCAATACAAGAATGCCACGATTGAACTCAGTGATTTTATTGTTTGGTTTGGATCTTATTTAACTTTTAGGCCTTCAGAGCCATGAGGCTGGTGTTTATCCTGGTTTCTGTAGGGCTAAACAGACAATAGCAATTGTTTGGTTCCCTTTGGATAGAACGTTAATGTTCTACCAACTGAGCTATTGGGACCTCTAATGATATACAAACTCTGATAATTCTTCTTCTTCTTCTTCTTCTTCTTCTTCTGCTTCTTCTTCTTCTTCTTCTTCTTCTTCTTCTTCTTCTTCTTCTTCTTCTTCTTCTTCTTCTTCTTCTTCTTCTTCTTCTTCTTCTTCTTCTTCTTCTTCCTCCCCCTATTTTTTTCTTTAAAGTAAGTTTATAAAAGTCATTTAATACAGAAACGAAGTGAAACTGCACAGACTCACCTCTCAGGACACAAACTCATTACCAACCGTTTAATTGAAAAACGGGGTTAAAAAGTCTGCGGTTTTTATTTTTATACCAGAGAAGAATATCACAGTCTGTAACCATTAAATAAACATAATGTGAGAAAGTATGTATAGACTTTAACATTGATTTTTTCTTTCTTTTTTTTTTCAATATTTTGATTTAGTTGTCACAATGGTTGATGCCTCATGTAAACAAGCAACCAAAGTCATGGACCCTAATATAATGCAATTGTTGTTTTTGTATCACAATATTCCATCTGTATTGGTTCTAAATAAAGTAAGTCAATGTATGTATGTGATATCACTATTTAATATTGAATCTCTCAGAGTAACACCTTAACCATTGATCTAAATAAAGCTTTAAAAATCTTTGGGCACTCCTATTATGTTTAAGATTACCTTTCTTATCTTCGTTGTGAACCGATAAAAATGACCTGCTTCAAAAAGCATTTTGAGAACTGTTAAATTCACTGTTCAATATCTATGTCGGACATGCCTTTTGCTCCCTTTTGGTCTCCACTGGATGCTTTACATGATGGATAAAATATGTGTTGTGTGACTTTTTAACTATTGTTTTGGAGTGACATGTGATTAGTTTTTATGTTTGTGCACCTACTGTTATGTCTGTTGCTTTACTAATTTAGTTACTTGATCCCCAAGGCCGTTAAAGATTGTTAGCCGAAAAATTTTTCTTCTCAGATTGACCTCTTGAAGAAGAAGGATTCTCTCCTCCAAGTTGTTCGTATATTGACTGATGGTGTGATTGGTGGGCAATCACATGACAGAAGTGGAAAAAGGAAATCGAGGAGTCAGATGTTTGATGCTGTGGCTGGAGATTCAAAGAATGCTGGAATGGCAACACCAAAATTAGATGGTAAACTTGACTTGACTTAACTTACATGGCCTTTTCTATAAATTTGGCCGCCCTGCCTGTTATTGAAAAATGAATGTTTTATAATCATTGTGGACAAACCTTAGCTGTTATTGAATGTCTCTCATCACCTTGAACCCAAAAAATATTTGGGATTTTTATCTCAGATTGCCATCATGTTGAGATGAACTAGATTCTGAAACAAGACTATCTATTTCTATTTCATATTTGTGATCATTTGAAATTTAAATTTTCTTTTTAGCATAAAACTATGTTGGTACTGGCTAGCATATTTTCTTTATTTCTTTATAAATTTTCATTAGATGAAAACCAGCTCACCTCAAAAATAATAAATTAAATTTTCAACACACACCTTTGAAGCTTTTGGCATAAATCCGAAAAATTAATTGTCGAAAATGGCTCTAGAGAAATAACTACTAAACCAAAATATGCTATAAAAGAAGATAATATTTGAGCTTTACAAGTATTTTATGAACAATTATTAATATTAAGAAGAACAGATTAATTGAATGCATGCTTGACTTCATTTATTTCCAATTTTGAATTATTTACAATAATCTCTCCTTTTTAGACTTTCATACAGACTTTACACCTTTGACTGCTGAGCCAAGCTGGGAAGAATATTTTGATCAAGTGCGCCGAGCCAGACAAGTTGTGAGCAAACGAAATGGGTGGCCACTTTTCTCTGAAGTATTTACAGTATCATCTTTAAAAGGGGATGGTGTTGAAAGATTGAAGGTAAGAGATTCTATGACGAATAAGATCTGAAAAAGTGTGGATGACAAAACCTATTTTGTCACTTTGATATTTAATGAACAAGAAAGATCTATGGGAAGTTACAGGACTGTTTCATTTGCAGCTTCTTTTCAGTACTCTAGTTGGTATATTATCTGGACCCACCTCTACAATGCATCAAGACAAAGTAGTTTATTTTTTCACTACATTTTCAATGACACGGAAATCTTGAATATAGGACCAGGCCTATTTGTTCAAGATTTCCTTGTTTTGAGATTTCTGTGTTGAGTATTTTACAAAGAATGTGAGGGGTTAAACGTGGGTGGTTTAGGTACAGTCTCATTACAATGAGGTATGTGTGCAGCGTTTAGTGCATCGTGTTTCATTCGATAACAGGTGGTTATCTCTCCCTTCAGTGTACCATACTAAGAAGACATAGCCATCACATTGCATTGTTGATTACACTCAGCATTGGACGTCATTGTCTAAGAATCTGGTTCCTAATCATTACCTCTCTTCAATGATCTCCCTGGCATCTCTCTTTTCACCTTATCTCCTTACCCCTAATCACTTCTTTTATTTTAACACATAACAGTAGCAGTCTCATGACATCACTACCTCGCTTGTCTCCCACTGGTACTGGTACACGTTAGAGTGAAGTGTCGCATGCACACTCTCTCTCCCTCTCTCTCTCTCTCTCTCTCTCTCTCTCTCTCTCTCTCTCTCTCTCTCTCGATTTTCATGTTGCCAGTATTATGGAAATAGAGGGATTAAAACAGGGAATTGAGATATGTTCTAGATTTCTGTGATTTCGAGATTTTCAGTTCTAGATTTCTGTGATTTCGAGATTTTCATGTTGAAATTTGTTTTTGAGGTCTATCCTACAAAAGGAGTCACAATGGTTCAGTAGGGAATGTTGATAGCTCAAACTGTAACTCACAAATGAAGAGATCAGTATTGTTCTCAATTTCAGTCAGGGTTTGTTTTGGGTTTTTTAAAACTCTGTTCATGCAACACTATTTTTGTAACAGAATTTGTTAAATCCTGCTAATTTAAAAGGTAATAAGTGTGATTGCTGATGTCCATTTTACACCAAGAGACTGATTTTTAGATAATTAATAATAAGCCAGATAACCCACACAAAGCAAGCAATTGGCACAAAGTCTCTCGCTCAAAAGAAAATAAGTAGATAAAGAGAGGAGCTCAAATTCAGATCCTGTAGATATTCTCTCGAATCCTAATCCTATTGGCCATCTAACACCTCTTAATTGAAAGTAGCCTTGACTAAGAGATTAGACCCCTATTTAATTGAATACTACTCTATGATATCACTTACACTGCTGTGAACTTTTTTGTCCATCAAGGATTACCTTGTTTCCCAAGCAGTTTCGAGACCATGGGACTATCACAGCAGTCTTGTGACAGACCAAACCCCAGAGGAGGTTATTTTGATGTGCATCCGAGAGAAAATATTGGATAATCTGAGGAATGAAGTCCCCTACCAACTTGGATTGGTAATTTTATTGTTTATTGAGGGGGGGGGGGGGGTATTTTGTTTTTGTTATACTGTTTTCTTTTGGGGTTTTTTTTTTTTTCCGTTTGGAGTTTTTTCTCAAACTTTTTTCAAATGTGTCCATCTTCTCTTTATTAGTTTTCCTATACATAATTAGTAATGACCTCTTGATAAAGTCTATATGATTGTATCCTAGTCAAAGCGCTGTGGTGATAAGTTCTTGAGGAAAGCTTTTTACTTGTAATTTGAACGTTACTATAAGAGATGGTCACTAAATTAAAAGTTTTCCGACCATCAAAATTGCCTCTGTCATGAAATAGTCACAACAGGACAGTAGATCCTAATCATTTGATTTTATAATTTCTTACCTTAACTTTCTGAAGATGCATCCCATAAATATACTGGACCAATTGTCGGCCATGTAGACTCATCCTGTATATATGCAGGATTGCACAGTGTGAAAATTAATTTCGTTTTTTATGTGCTTGTGAATGCGGGACTCGCTTTCACCATTAGTTAAACATTTTACCATCCAATGGTGCAGGGCAGTATCAATACTCGATAACTAGTTTCGATTTTATAGAGATTTATAGAAAGTCAGTCTAGATGGGCAAAGACTCGATATTTATCGATATTTTTAGCTTCAGAAATGCTTTGAAATATACCATTCAGAAGAGAATTACGCTCAAGAATGACACTTTATTAGTTACTTTTAACCTTTTTTATGCGTTGTTGGGTGTTTTCTTTTATTTTATGTTCTAATTAATACTCAAAATCAGTTTTTATTCAATACAAGTTGTTTTCCCGGAATTTTTGCAGAAAACCAAACAATACACATTTTCGATAAATCACATCATTAAAATTATAACAGATAGAGTTATGCAGTTTATTTTATATATAACAGTCAGTATCAAACCAATCGTATCACATTCATGAAGATACAACACTAACTTTATGAATAACTTGGTTTTTCAAAACCATAAAAGAAAAAGTCTTCAACGCTCGCAGAGGTTTAAAAAAAAACCTTTCTCAAGATAGTTAAAGTCGAGAATCTGATCCAATTTCTGCTTGCCATTTTACTTAAAGTGTCACAAAAATACTAGTCAAGGCAAAAAAAAAAAATTCAGTTTGGTTATATATAGAATTCCAAAATGAAATATGTTTTCAAAGTACATTAGATTCATATTTTTAACTCTATCCAGACCACTGACAAAATATACAGAGAAAATAACTGTTACACTTTGTCAATGTTTTTTCCTAGGACATAGTGTTGCTAGAAATGGATGAAGAGGATGATCTGCTCAACATCATCATCAATATCAAATGTGCCACGCCAAGACAGCTGGTAAGTTCTCATACTTTAATCATGAGGTAGCATTTGAAATCTGACAATATAGTTTGATTCCCATTTTAACGAATATTATTCCTTCCTTTCTACTACAGAATAATGCAAATGTTGCTGCTTGAAGTTCCAAGAAATAAATAACAATTGACAAATAGAATGGTGGCTTCAATGTAGTAAACAAAGGCAGATAATGTGGACATTTCGAGTTTCCCCCTTTTCAACAAAACATGACGAATGAAACACTTAAGACTAAAGATATCTTTAGTGTTTAATTCATTGTATTGTGTTGACAATAGGTAGTCTAAACCCGTCTCTGAGTAAGCAAGTGAGACCGATATTTCGGTCATTTTGGTCAACTTCACTGCTCCATTAAATAAAAACCATCAAAGTTATGACAATGAAACTTTGAGCAAACGACAGTGCTTTCTTTTCTCTTTCGTTTCATGGTATTTTTATTTTGTTAAAAGAATATTTACATTTTCAAAATATTTTTTACAATATGCATACTTTCACGGCCAAACGCGCACAGAAAATCGTGGTCCAGAGCACCTACTGCTGTTTAAAGTCTTGGCAACAAGCGCCGTGGAATCATATTCGCATGAGAAGTGTATGTTTTTGTTGTCGAAATATCACTCTTTCTAGTGGTGTCACGGGCTAATTTCTAAGTTGGCTACAAGTGGGCTAAAATCTCATTTTAATTTTTCAAATAACAAAAAAATGCATTTTTACTGGAAAAATCGGAAAACCCTTACCATCATATTAAAATTCAGCCTTTTTTCTTTATAATATCAAAAAATCCTAATAATACCAAACCACGGCGCTTGTTGCGTCAATTTACAAAACAGCCGGTCGAAGCCACTTTCTTTTTCTACCGTACGCCATTACTGCAATGTGTGTGTAGCTACTGCTCTCACATTTTTTCATCGTTATGGCGACCTCACGGTCTGAAACTGCCAACATCTTGCACAAACTAATTGGTAAGTGTTACTATATATTGTTTTCAGTCATGATTTGAAAAGTTAATAGATAAATATTAGTTTATTTTGATTTAATTGCCCAAGTCACTGTCATCGAGTCATCACTGCCATCCGTCGACCAACCGGTCACTTTCTAAAGTTTGTTTATTTTCTTCAGTTCGGTCAATTCACAGTCTGACTATCGAATTTGTATTTTCAAAAGTATATTTCAATTTATAGCCTATTGATTTGTTTCTCTTTTGTTTATTTTAACTGATATATTAGCTGGTGTTGATGCGTTTTTCTCGTATTCTGAATCAGAATGGCTGCCAAAAATATGGTCTTATTTCAGTTTTCTGATCGAAGTGGACTAGTCCATTATATAGAATGGGGGTTGTCATAGATTATAAATTGAGTTTTGCTTTTCGATTTTAAGTTATCAAAGGTCTCCCATTGAGATTTATTGTATTATTTACCGACCAAAAGAGTTATCAAAGACACTGGCAGGCACAAGTTCATCATTTAATGAAAATATTTTGAGATACGTACCCCGTATTTTAGCTCATTAACCTTAAGCAGCCTGTTGATTTGGAACAGTCCAAAGCTGTTGATATATTAGACATTTTTTCTATTAACCTTTTAGATTACTAAATTATTAGTTCTTTAAACTTCTACTTAGCTAATAATAATGTAGGCTTTGTTTTAGTTATTGATATTGATAATGATATTTGCATTCATAGTTTTTGGGCTTTTAAAAAAGCCCCCCCCCCCCCCCTTCTCTCTCTCTCTCATATTTTTTTCTCAGCCAACATGCTATATTCTTATTTGATTTATTATTGTACTTTCAAATGGAATAAGAACATTTTCTCTTGCATCTATTTTACGGATGATATATATATTATATTTATTATATAGCTGGGTTTTCGGATTGATTTCCTAAGCAGAATGTGCTTATATTTGATGTCATGATTGGATAGTTTTATTTTGATATTCTAATCTACATGTGAGGTCTAGGAAGAAATTGTCATAAACATTCATTTATCTTTTTTTCTTTCACCACAGCGGATGATAGCTACCATGCCATGTTTAAAAGGTTTACCAGAGAAGAAAAGGGAAGAAGACCTGATGCCAATCCACCAACCCTCACCAATCGAGTGCTTGTCCAGCTGTGGGATATCATGCTGTTCAGTGGCCAAGAACAGAAGATGGTATGTTACACCTACTCTTATGTCATACCCAATTTTCCTGTAATGTGTGTTTAAGAATGTTGCTATGGTATGGATAGTGAAAGTACCGTCTTTTTAGCACAAATACAAAACATTTATAAAACACTTATTCGAAGTAAACAGCATGACTGGTTTACAATTTGTTTAACTAATTACTGTTTTTAAGTTGATCCCGTCTTGATGTTTAAAGTATTTATTTAGCTTAATAGTAGGTACCACAAGTTGTCCGCCGCGCACGGTGGAAACTCGCCGGCCGCGGGCAAGAAAAATTAAATTCTCCTATTTTCAACAGGCCACTACTCGAAAGCCTTGTAATCGATACCAATAAAAGTTGCACACATGAAAACTCTACCCTTTGGACGCTGAAATATATAAATATGAAGTATGTAGTTCTTCTCTAAGTGTTTCAATTCTCGTGTCAAAAAGGTATACCTTTTCACAGATTGTGCGGCAGGCTGCCGTAAGTGAGACGAGCGTTATTTCGGTTCATTTCATTCAAAATAACATCGCTCGACCAGGAATTGAGATATCGATATAATTTTTTCGATACCGTGCAGGGGAGATTACTGCCGTCACTTTCATGCCACTTTCTTCTATGGCGGCTTAGTGGAAGGTTGTGAAATCGTTGAATGAACACTTTCATGACTTCGTAGACGGCATTTCCCAAGTTTTTCAAAATACAAAGTGGTATACTTATAAAGCTCATTAATTGCTCTTTTTAAATGAGCATGATTTATAAACATATTTGTTTCCCTGCTCGAGCGGTTCTTTGTTAAACCCGCCTTCCCATGCAAACAATCTCCCTGCGAGAGTCGACCATCGCTGTACCGAGTGACTGGAGTGGGTCACGGCTTTTCCAATGGCCGACGCATCCCCCGTAATGGCTGGCCCGGAGATGGAAAATCACCACACGCTTGTAGAAACTGTCTTAAATCCTTCAATCCGTGAGTATTTTGTTATTTTTTATTATGTGGCCTTTTATTGCAGCTAGTGATTTTATTTTGATCCAAACTGAAATTAAAATAACTGCGTTGTCCCAACTACCGCAGGTGGGTGGTAAAATTACTGGTAACAGCCAAGCAAAGGAAGAGATCGCTTTGGCCCTTGGCCTAGTTAGAGAAGTCGTAGAGAACTGAACAGTGTTATTATAAATTACAAGTTAATATTTTATCTAGCCAGGTGATGGAAAGAATTGATTAGAAATACCAAAAAAAAAAAAAAAAAAAAAAAACGATTGAAAAATTACCCTAAGGTCAAGGTATCTAGATCTGTAACTCTAGTACTAGTAGTGACTAGGTTCTAATCTACCACACCCCCCCCCCCCCCCCCCCCCCCCCCTTCTTTTCACCCCCCCCCCCCCCCCCCTTTTTTTTTTCTCTCTTGTCTCAAATAATGGTAATTATACTAATACTAGCCTATAGTTAAAATTTGTAGACATAAGTAGTGCTCTTAAGAATAAAAAAAAGAGGGAGAGACAGATATGATATAGATCGTTATTATTATTATTATCATTATATTATTATTATTACTATTATTATTTTTTAAATTATATTTATTATCATTTTTTAAATTATTATTATTATTATTATCATCATCATCACAGTACCAAAATAACTTCTGTAATTGTTATGTAGCATCATTCTTTTTATTTGTTTGGTTTCTTTTTTTACTGTCTTTTTTTTATAGTGTTTCTCCTTTTTTTTTCCCGTTTGGTTTTAAAACTACTATTGGTAGTGTATTTAGTATTATATTTGTTCTTATATTTCTTGTCGATATTATTATAAATATTTTTAGATTAAAAACAAAAAAGTTGTACTTTATCATGATTCATATTACTACTAATTATAGAGATACAATGTGTTAACACATATTATAGTTGTATTCACATGCACACAGACTGACACACACACACACACATTTTTAAAAGTTTTTAAATGGGGACTTCTATGTTTTTCCTTTGTTTTCTCCAGGTGATGACACGTATGCTGCCATCAGAGCTTATTGTTTTGCCAAAGGCAAGGGACGTCGGCCAACTCTACCTTCTCTCGATGCACCATCCTACCGCACATTTGCGCAACTGAATTTCCTCAGGGAGGACGGAGGGCAACTTGGGATTCAGTAAGTTAGAAAAACGAAGAATAGGATTAAAGAATTTTACTTTTCATGTTTGTTTTTTTTTCAATGGTGAATGCAATGAACAAAGGTGTAAGTGGTGTAAGTAAAATGTCATGCTTCATTCCTGCTTCATCCTTTTTAAATTAAAAATTCTTTCACACCAAATCATGGCAAATATGAAACACCATGACCATGTGTGATAACAAACCACTCTACGTTGAATAATGGCTCTTTTCTCTTGGTATATTACTATTGTTATAATCAGTACCCTGGTTTCTTTAATGAAGGGGATTTTGTGGGGAAAAATAGCTACAAAATGCTATTTGACTTAACATTTACCAGATATAAAAGTGATAATAAACGTCATTTTATTACATATTGCTTTATGAGAGAGAGACACGATATGTATACATGATGTCCTTATGCACTAATAATAAAATTCTGATATTTATTCTCCATTGTTTCAGGTGACTGTATGGTACCAAAAGCTCTTTCCAGCAGCGACCATCACTAGAGGACAACTTGAACACAAGGTAAAAATGGTTATGGCATCACTGCACTTAAAACTGGATGATAAAGAGGAGATGGAAGCTGCTCTCAGTACGGTCGTGGACGTCAACTTACATGATATTCCGAAAGCCCTATCTCGCATTGGTTTGAATAGATCAATTTTGTTAAGTAATAATTATGACTTTGTTTTACCTACCAATTTTGTCATGAGCAATGATATAGTTTATTCCCTTGAATTGTTTAGATGTCAAGAAAAACAAACCAAAACTTTTTTTTGTGAATGGGTAAAGAAATTATTTCCAGCAGGAGATGCTGAAACGCCTTTGAAAGACACTCAAATACAATATCGCCTCCAGAAAATTGTCAAAGTAATCAAAGAATATAAAAAGAACAAATCAACAGATGCCTTAAATGATTTTCTCTCAAGACCATTCTCAGATTCTACTCCCATTGCAAACACAAAACATAGACCATCAGGAGAAACTGAAGCCCTTTCCAAGTTGAGGAAACTAGAAGCTGACCACCGAAGCCTAGCTCAAGCCCTTTGTAACAAGGATGAGAGAATTGAAGAGCTCAATTTAAAAGTTAAAGTTGTAAGAGAAGAAAACAAGAGACTTCAGACAATGAAAGAATCACTCCAGCATCAAGAAGAGCTGACAAAGCCCATACTGGCAGAGAAAAATGCCCTCGAGAAGTTAAGTAAAAGCTTAAAGATTGAGCGAGATCGCTTAAAGAAATCAAAGTCAAAGTCCTGTCAAAGAATTCACTTGCTACAGAAGCAGAATAAACAGCAAAAGCATGAACAGGATCTTTTGAAGATGGAAGTGCAGCGAAAAAATCTTGAATTAAATGATATGAATAGAAAGATTCAAGATGTAACCAATACAAGACATGAAGAAGTAGAAACGGAGATTCAAATGTTAAAGAAAAAATTGAAGTCTGAGCAGACTTTAAAGTCAAAATATAAACAAAAGCTTTTGAGAGCCCAAGCATTATCTGCAAATCTGCTTGAGGAAGTCACCAATAAAAATGAAAAGCATGTCCAGTTGAAAGTTTCCTGCACCAACAAGTACTCAGACAACATCAGACTTGCATACATGTCACTTCAAGGAGAAGCTAATGTCGCTGCCGAAAATGTAAGAAAGGCTGTGCAAATAGTGGCCAGGTACCTGTTTTCTACAGAACTTCGTGATGAAGATTTGCCCTCCCCTTCATCTGCCCTCAACTTCATGAGTGAAGCTTTAGTGATATCAAATCATCACATTACTGATTCTCTTCTCTCTAGCAGCCACTTCACCTATGCTACGGATGGAACAAGCAGGCAGAAAAAACGCTACCTGGAGAAACATGTTCAGTTGGACAATGGGAAAACTTTATTCCTTGGATACAGTGAAATCCCAAGTGACGACTCACAAACTCTGTTGGATACAACCATTCAAGCCTTCAAGAATTTGGCAGAGACAGCCCTCGACTGTTCAGAAGAGCCACATTTGGAAGAAGACATCATTTACAAGGAAATGATTAGCAAATTGAAATGTCTTATGTCAGATAGGGCTGCAGTGATGAAGTGTTTCGACAATAAGATGGCAGCTTATAAGAGTGATCTGTTAGGAGAAGAAACGTCAACACATTTTCTCTTCTGCAATGCTCACTTCCTTCTAGGGCTGAGTTCTGCTGCTACTGATGCTGCCAACAACATGGAGTTTGAAGTGAAAGGAAGTGGTACCAGATTGGGACGCGATAACAGTGTGAAATTTTCATCATTTGCTCAAAATAATGAGCCTGCAGTAAACCGCGCTCTCCGCACTACTGCAGAGGTTTTAGGCCCAAGGGGAGATGAAAAGAGTGGCTGTCGCGAAGAATGGTTGACTTTCCTGACATCACGGCAAAAGACGTCTCTATTCACCAGCTATCGTAGCAACAGGTTCAACAACCTCTTTGAAAATGCAACCGCTCTCCTCTACCACCAAGAGGACATCCAGGCATTCTTGACAGAATTCTGTTCAAATTCAAATCAAAAACTAGAAAGCATTCTGTTGGACATTTCTGACCACAATATTTTAGAGTTTATAGCAGCTCTGGCATTTTACAATGAAATGCTCTCCACACCTTACTGGAACTTGATGAAGAGCTCAAAACCGTACGGCCAGTTTCCAAAGTACGTTAGACTCATGAACCACACCTTTCAATCATGGATGTCAGATGATTTTGACTTATTTTTATCTTCACCTGTGTTTGAAGACTTTGCATCACTATCTTTTATCCTCCAGCACTTAAGATCAGGCTCATATGACATCAACAAAGTCACAATCTTCATCCAGCAGATCACACAGCAATGTTTTATTGTCTACGAACGACAGCTGCATGACTTTTTGGAGGGGAGATTGATGAAGAAGTACAGCAAATTCTAGACACCTGCCCACTGACCAACTTAACAGGGGAGCGTCTCTTTGGGGACTTAGATTTCGACATGTACAAGAGAAGGCATGCCTCCCTCCACTTACGTAGCAGTCTCAATATGTGGAAGCGTAACAAAACCTCATCCTACAGAAGCTGATTGCAAAAGCCATAAGACTCGCTCCAAAATGGAAAAAGAGAAGCAAAGAAGAACACAAAGCAGTAATTGAAAAGATAAAGCTGCGACTGAAAGAAAACAAGAGAAGAAAAGATGAAAAGCTAGTCAAGGCTTCCGAGAAGAAGATTGCCATAATGGATGACTTGATTAGTAGCGGTGGAGTCTGCAGAACAAAGGAGGATCTAGATGCATTAATGGAAAGACCAAACCCTCTTGAATGTTTACGCTCCCAAATAAGATATAGGAAGTTTTGTCTGGGGGAGAAAATTCAAGTAACAGGGAATATGAAGACCCTTTACTCCCGTTTATTGCAGCTTCTAGAGCTTTCTCCAAGTTCGTCTAGTGTTAACTAAGTACCGTGACAAAAGTAACGAGTAATTTTTAAAATCTGGTTTCAGTATAATATAAAAATTTTGCATTCAAATCTTTGACTTTACGCTCATGTTCTTTTCTCAAAATAAATCAATGAATTTTCTTTAACTTTAATAAGTCATGATACAGTACTGTTCATGATTTAAATGCACAGAGCATAAAATTCATGTTAATTTGATATATTATACAGCTTTGTAGCTTAATTGGTTATCATTTTATGACGATTTGGATTCAAATATTCAACATTTCTCGCGAATTTTTCTTTCATTTTCAGAATAAAATAACTCATGTCAATTAACAAGTCCAATATACAGTATTGTTAAATACTTTAATGAACAGAGCGTAAAATGCCCTTTAATTTGATATATTATTCAGCTATGTAGCTTCAGTCGTTATGATTTTTCGACAATTTGTATATCAATTTTTAACATTTCCTCTCGTTTTCTCGAGAAATAGGCAATTTTGCTTGTCATACCCCTTTCGGCACAGTATAAAATTGAAATTCAATGAACAAATTGTTTTAAAAAAATTGGGTATTATCTACACAGCAATGTTTGTGGATTCCTTGAATTTTGACCTTCTGGTTCATCTAAAAGTTACACTATGACTTCGAGAAAACATGCTTTTGAGCTCTGGCGGAGCAGAATTTTGCCTTTTTTATCTAAGTCCGAAGGAATTTTTGAAGTTTTGTAACTGTGATTTTCTTTTACATTTTTGATGTTACAATATTGTTTTCTTTTATCCTCAAACTGACCCATGCATAGATGTAATTTATGTAATCATATCCTATGAATCATTTTATTTTATTATTTTATTCCATGTTCAAAATGACTGAAAACTGAAGTCTGAACGGACCAAAAAAATACTAAGTCCGAATAAAACTTTAAAAATTCATATCTCATTTATTTCTTGTTCGATTTTTTTCAAATAAAGTTTGTTGTTCTTGTATTTACAATTTCTGTATGAATATGTCACTATATTCACTCTCTGAGTACTTTGAAAAATTGGCTTGTGGTACCTATTAATAGAGGAGAAACTCAACAATTATATTATTGTCATTGAAGCTTCTCATTTGTTTTGTCTTTTCTCTTTTGCGTTCAAAGCTTCATGCAGCATGTTTTGATAATTGAATGGTGTACATTTAACTCATAAGATGGGGTACTCCTCCCTTTAGGTGCTTTACAACTTGCAGACAAAGGCAATGGAGGTTTTCTGAATTTAATGTTCGATAAGGAAAATATTTTCTAAGTGCCTTTTGTTGAGGGCAGGCTGTCAATGTGTCATGTAGACGCAGGTTAGTAAACGTGTTCTAATTGGTCGGTAACAAACGATCTAATTCTAATAACAGCAAAAAATTGGGATCAGAGGTCAATGTTGCTATCCAGGGTGTCGTTATCCAGAGGTTGTACTGTATTATAAAAATTTAATGGTATCAGTAGACCCTATTAATGGCTTTTTTTGTCATGTGTGGACTTATCAATTTTTCATTGTTTCATGCAATTGTATGATTTTTTTTTCTCTTGAAGGTACAAGACTGGTTTGGCTACCTCTACAGTGACCATCCTCTTTTGCAAGCATCATGTGATCGGCTACGCAGCATAATGTCCTCTGCATATTCAAGAGCTTTTCAATTGGTGGATGGTCCTCAGGATGTGTTCAGGGAGTATTTAGATAATGTTTTTGACTTTAATTTTATTTCAGATGTTTTATCAGCAGCTCATATTGACAGGAAAATTTTGTTAGGAGACCATGAAGACTTCATAAGACCAAATGACTTCAAACTTTCAAATAAAATAGTTTTAGATTTAGAAAAATTTCAAACTTCAGAGAGATTAAACTCCAACTTTACAGCCAACTGGCTTTTCTTTATAATCAGTGGAACTGAACAAAAAGATGGGGATAAAATGTTATCAAGAATTTGATCTTAAGGATAAATAAACTAAAAGCTCAAAAAAAGAAACTCAATCAAGTAAAAAAATCAGTGCAAATGAATTTGAGCAATTTTTAGATGAAGAATTCATATATGAAATACAACATTTTTCAGGAAGACAAACTAAAAATTTGATTAGTATCAAATGACTTAAATGAAACTCCAATTGAATCTAATGTATGCAAAATTACAAATGCTAAGGAATCTTCTCAGCCAAATTTTGAATTTTTAAAAAACAGAATAGATGCTCTTGAGAAACAACTTGAACTTTCTGATAAAGTGAAAAGGGACAATTTAAAATTAATTGCACGATGAGTTAAAGAGGAGAATAGAGTTGAGTAGAGGTGTCTGCCAAAATAACGAAGTAGATAATTTGCTAGAGAAACTTTTAACATCTCAGAAATCAAAAAAACAAATAACAGAAGCAATTAAAGATCAAATTAGATACCATAAAGTTATTAGAAATGTAAAAGATATAAACCTTAGCCTGTCAGGGTCTCATGAAGAATTGGTCTCAAAATTAAAAAGTTTTCTTGGCTAGCAATATTTTTTTCTTGATTCTCATTTCATAATCCATTGTATCACCATGGTATTGGTCTTTTCAAATTTTAACATTTACTAAACTCGTTTTTGCGATATTTTTAGCATTATCTTAGTTAAGCACACCTGTATGTATAATTAAATTCAATCCATTTGTATTTTGTGATAAAAAAATGTATTTAAAAAATTGATTAATAAATGTCATTTTGTTAAACATGACAAAATGAAAGATTTTTATCCTGTTGTTCTGACTTTATTTATAAATCAGTGTTGTTTTTGTTTTCAGAAATGAATAGAGCTCATTGTCCTCTTTTGATTGATACCAAGATCATCAAGATCGGTTAATAAGTAAATATTTTGGAGTTTTCAAAATTCTCTACTTTTGGCTAATTTTACTCTTTTCGCGAGCGCGTGCGAAAAATGGATTTTTCGCTCTCTTTGAAGTCGTGGAACTGAAAAAGTATGCATCTAAACCTATTGAAAAAAATTGGAGGCATTCACAGCAACATTTTGTCTGGCTCAAATTAATTTTAATGAGTTTGCTTGATTTACGTTCTTGCACTGCTGGTTCAAAAATGAGGGTTTTGGGCCATCTGTACGGGACCGTATTTCGACCTGTTTTTGCGAAAACTCAAATTGTCATAACTTCCTTAAAAATTAAGATATTTAGATGATTTTGGTATCGTTTCACTCAGGACAACTAGCTCTATCAATTGAACAGCTTAGAAATATCATGTGAGAGTGATCTAATTTTGGGTTTAGACTACCTATTGACAAGGGAAAACCCCAAAATGTCCATGTTATCTTTCTTCATTTATTAAATTGAAGCTTCCATCCCATTTGACTGTTGTTATTAGTTTCCACTGCAGAGAAAAAAAAAACTGATGTTAACAGAATGTTAGTAGGTAACTGATTAGCTTGTCCAGTACTAAACTTTTTCAATGTAAAAGAAAACTCTCAGAAACCAAAGACCAGACTTTTTTAACATGAATTAAATTCTATGCATGGAAACCTCCATCAATGAAAGTAAATTTTGAAAATCGTGCCATGCTGTGGCTGACATCTGCAAAGATCTTGGGTGTGTAAATTTAATATTTTTGCTCGTTTGTTTTCTAAAGTTTAGACAAAGTTTTCAGCCAAACAGTATTCTCCAATTATCTTGTTACACAATTACGAAAAAAAAACAATTGTCTGAATAACATGAATGCATTCATGAGCAGAAAATGGGCAATGGGCAGATGACCATCTCATGTTGTGTTCCTTGATTTCAAAGTGTTTTTTGTTTTGTTTTTTTGCGGAGTAAGTACAACATTGTTTAATTATCTTATGTTTAGTTATAAATTAATTGCCTTTATTTTTAAATATATTATCCTTCAATCTAAAATTTAAATCAGTTTCACTGGGGGGTTTTTTCCACTGTTTCAGACTATCTTTTTAGGCAAGGAAGGACAAATGATCCACAAGATATCGAGTCAGGCAAAGCAAGCAATGATGAATACCTTTCGTTGTGACATCCGTCTTAAACTGGTAGCTGTATTAAGGCAAGACAAGAGAAGATAACTGACATCCAAAATATCAGAAGTTCTGTGGCAGTAATTTAAATCTGGCATGATTTTGAAGCAAGATGTAGCAGCCCCTTACCTTAATATTAATAGTATTGATGGTGTAAAATGACTCCTTATCGTCAATAAAGATCTTTTTGGTGCTTATGTTATTCTGTTTTTGTTATTTTCTTAAACGCATTCTTGTTTTTTTTTCTAGAAGAGACACTGACAAAAGATACCTATAAGAGATTTGTAGGATTGACCCTTAAGTGGTACTACACTACAACAAAACAGTCGGCTGACAGTTTTGTCAAGTATCATGCTGTTGGTCTGAATGTCTTTGCACTCTTCTGCATTAGGAGTAACTTTTTTCAACCTGACCAAATTGGGATGGTTGGCAGGTCTGGACATCCATAATTTAGAAAATAATCACAATTCTTTTAGAATACTGCTATGATAAGAATACAAGCACGAATGCTGCACAATGTTAAACATTTATCTTTCAACTCAATAGTACAATAATGGAGAAAGTCACCACAAATTATATAAAATCTGCAGTGATGGGCAATCCGCCTTTTGCAGATAAAGACGTTGAACTTGAATGTAAAAAATGCTGAAGAGTTGGGAGTGCCTGTTACTGTGTAGAGGGGTTCAACCACAGCCATGTCCTCATCCTCTACACAATAAACAAGTTTTGTGTAGTAGGGGAGGCTTCTCTATTTTCTCAAAGTCACAAAACTGTCTGCCAACAAGTTCAGTCCGTTTAGTCAGGTTCTGTTACTGTTTATTCCCTCCAACTCAGACTCCAAGGGCCTAAAGGCTCTGAAGGACGACTTAGTCATCCGATAGTTTTGCTGTAGTATGGTACTGCTCTTTCTTAACCCCTTATTGACTGGGTTAATGGGTCGCCCCCACCCCTCCCCTTATGGCCTTGGTCTCAGAAATGTAATCATCTCATTCCAAAGAGTCCCATGCTTCTTCTGGATACTTGTCATTTGCAATGCAATAATACGCACCCGATCTACCATGCACACAAAGCCACACTAAGAATGTGACAGAATGCCACAGCTTATAATACACCCACACACGCGCAATGACCCCACTTTTACCCTACCCTATGAGGACCTGAGAGCGAGAGATGAAGTGGAGTCTCTGGAGTCTCATTAAAAGTAGAAGAAGGCAATGGTTGGGGCATGTCTGTCACAGACCTGATGAAACACTGATAAGAAAGGTTCTGCGATGGACACCCCAAGGAAAGAGGAAGCGAGGCTGCCCCAAGGAGGCTTGGAGACGTACCGTAGAGAGAGACCTAAAACAGAGAGGCCTGTCCCTCGAGATGGCCCCAAGAACAATTACTGCCGGGACCAGGTGGAGCCTCTTGCATCACAAGTGCCAGCAGGCCTGGAGGGAACTGAGTGAGTGATCTACCATGCACATACAGCCACATTAAGAATGTGACAGAGTGATTCTGAGCCATGCCACAGCTTATAAAACACCCACACACCTGTCATCTGCATTTTTTGCAGCCGCAAATATCAGGGCGATCCGCAAGTTTTGGCAAATTTCCCAAAATTGGCAAATCGTGGCAAATTTTGGGAAAATTGACAAATCGCGTGGCAAATTTTGGGGAAAAAAAAAGAGCGAAACTTGAGAAATGTTGCAGCTTTGCCTGGGCCCTAACCAAGGGAAGCTACTCTCTACGGATAATGATCCTTTAAAATCTTTGTAACAACGCTATTGTGTAAATTAATAAATGTAGCCTCCTTAAATGTAATAAATTGTCTTTTATATATATTTTTTTCTGTATCGCGTGTTAATTTTTTACTGAAACGCTTAGTTCTCCTCGGCAAATTTTGGTCTTTTTGGCAAATTTTAGGTCCCAATTTGGCAAAAAATGCAGATGACAGCCACACACCCATACCCAGAGCTGCCTACTTGAAATTTCAAAAATTCGTAGTTTCCAAGGGAAAAAAAATGTCAAGAAAAATTGACTAAAATAACTTTTGAAATAAACAATTTGCTCTCAGCGCGGTCCAAAAATTATCCAAAGTCCTGAATATATAGGTTCTATGAAGCTAAACTTTCCTTTTCAACAACCTATGCAACTCTATATCTGGAGCCATAAATTCGTTTTTTTTGTTTGTTTGTTGCTTTAGGTCTCTTCCAACACAATTGAGGTTATATGAGAGACCGCTGAAACAAAAAAACAAGCAATCTAACAAAAATAGTACAAATGTCAATCAAAATCATAACCTAAAGATATCATAAGCTAAATTATAAATAACCAAGAACAAACAGGCAGAGGATTTACAGGAAAAAAATATCCCCTGTCAAAAATACAATCACAAACCAAAGAAGCAGGATAGGCTAGTAAAGAGAAGAAGAAACGACATCACTATCGGATCGTACACCCATGCGAACATCATAGGTATATGATTCAAGGGTGATGCTCCCATCCAACCATAAATTCGTATTTCTACGAATTTGTCATAGCACCAGGCAGGTCTGCATACCCTATGACTATGATTATTGGTGTATTATAATGTGAAAGCGGTAAACCAAGCAATGGCGGTGTGTAATAAAGCTCACGGAATTCCAAAAGCAATGCAAGATTTTTTGCTTGGCATGCTCATTGCAGTTTCGATTATTTTCTTGTAACCAAGGTGTGTGATAATGAACTTTGTTGAATGCGAGGTGGCTTTGTAGTTTCAAATGGGGTAAAAAAAACAAAAACAGGGTTTTTAAGCACCTGAGGTAGCTTTAAATCCAAGGCTGCTGTAACTGAAGTGCACTGTATCTTAAATACCATTAAGAAGGACACAAGCTAACTAATAAAAGTGAGAGATTCTTTTTTTTTTGGCAGTTTATTCATATTCATATACAACCAATTTCACACAAAAAACATACAATGGCTTATTTATAAATTAAATTATTTTAGTCAAAGGCATCCTCATGATAATTAGAAAAACATGAATTTATTAACAAGTCAAGAAGAAAGACAATGATTTGAGCGCCTAGATTTTTTTTTAAGACATTGATTTATAGGTACACTTTAACATCACTAGGTATTAAATATATACATTTAGTTTTAACAACAGGTTTTAAAACTAAGTACTGTGTTGCTTTAGAAGTAATGCTTTATTACACTTTAAGTCCATCTACGAAACAAAAGAAATTACAGATCATTGACTATTAATTCGTTACCGTGTATGAGAATTGAGTGAATGGAAAAAAAAAAACATCAGAACTGAAATTCATTACGATTTTATATCTTTTTGGCATTATTCTGTAAATATGCTATTTTTTAGTTCAAAATGAGAAGTTTCACAAAATATTTATCCCAACTTTTCCACATAAGCGATTTGGACATCAATGAAACACTGCATTATCTAACAAAAGTTTGCAGTGTATTCCCAATTTCTTAACTTATTCAATGATTATAGGAATATCACTTTCTAATACAAATACAACGCAAAATGTCTACCTTGTTTTTTAAAGGTTTTAACTATTTGCAACACTTTAAATTTATCTCGTGTCAGTAAAGATAAAGACAATGGAAGTCAAATGAACAGGTCTTAGAATTTAGCTGCACTTTCAGGTGCTAATGAAAAGGGACAAATATACTAGTCTAAACAGGGAACAGAAGATTTTAAGAGAAATTTATCCTAATATCTAGCTTTAGATCCAATAAAAATGTCAATAGACACTACCACTTCCACAGAGCCCTACCAATAAGGGTTACAAAATGCATACTCGTCGGTAAATAATATAAAACTATCAAGGGATGCTCTACAAGTACAAAGGGTGAGGTGGGGGAGGAAGAGAGCCATCTCTAAAGAAAAGACAAATTCATCAGTTTCCCCACCAGGAAATGATTCCAAAGGTGAAACTAAGTAAATTATCTCATTCTCTAAGGACACAAAGCTACATGGAGAGGACAAATTCTTTATTGAGACGGACGAGATAGCAAGACTGTGAACCGATGTAGACATCATCGACCCAGGGAGAGTGCAAATTGCTTCAATACAGATTCGTGAACAGCACAGAATTGGATCTCTATTTTTGGTCCAATGTGAATAATTTTCCAATGTGCTGGCACATAACTGTTTTTAATGGTTTATTTTTAAGGGTTTTTACGGTGCTTGCAACACATTTAGGTCATTTCAGCACCAGTAAAAAGGAAGAAAATGAGATAGTCAAAAAAAGTTATAGAAGGTCTTATAATTTACAATTAAAAGTGCATGAGAAAAAGTAAGAGAAAGGGGAATGGGTTCAAAAAGGGAACAGATGTGGATTCCAAGAGCACACCATGAGCTTGAGATCACCTAAAAGTCTCAACCAGACACAAACACAGGTCCCCACTAAGAGAAATACACTCATATATATATATATATATATATATATATATATATATATATATATATATATATGTGTGTATATATATACATTTTTTTGGGTTCGATATATATAATATATATATGTATATATATATATATATATATATATCGAACCCAAAAAAATGTAACAGCACATAACAGAGATGATTTACAAGGAAAAAAATATCATCTCCCAAAACTATAACTATACATTTGACTTTTTCCCTCCCAGGACTTGGCCAGGGCTAGGACAAAACCAAGTAATCTCATTCCAAGACAAAGGCAGAAAGCAACTTGAGAAGACACAGGTCAAAGATCCCACCCAACTGAAAGGTTTAGACACTTAAGCAAGTTACATAAGAACTACGTACTACTAAATTAAATTAATAATTATTGGGATTTCATGTTGGCACCATCATTTCACAAATGTGACATACAAATCTAGTTTATGTATCAGATTTTTTTAAAAACAATAACATTTTTTTTAAAACTACCCCTAAACAAAAAAGCACTACTGAAGATGCTGAGGGTAAATAAATGCTGAAAATATTCTTTTAAAAAATATATGGTTACGGTTACATTTCCATGTTTTGCAGTGTTGTCTTTATCCACTTGTTAGCCATTCACAGAATGTAACATGTCATCGTCTTTAAAAAAATCGACGCGATATTAACTTTTAAAAACATATATGATACAATTAAGAACAGTAGCAGTTGTCTTATTAGCTGCCCAAAAACTGATGAGGGTTGTTGTTATCATCCGTTTTACTCTCTAAAGAAAACGGAGGAATTTTACAATCAAAGCTGGTGCCATCTCGTCGCTCCATTTTGTATGTGCCCCTGTAATAAATACGAAAGGAAAGGAATTAACAAATCACTATACAATTAATATTGTAAAAGCCCTCTCATTAAAAAAAAAAAAAGTTTAACATCCTTTTCAACACATTTATTTATTTAAGTGGTGAAAGCATTTTAAAACCACCTTCCCTAATATAATATATAAATATGTCAAATCCCTTGGTGAAAATTTGATTTAAATGTTCAGTGAGTAACTATTACCAAGGCTACAGTGTCTACCCCCCCCCCCCCCCACAAAAAAAAAAAATGAGAGTTGATTAATTTAAGGGTTTTACAGGTAAAACCTCAGCAATATGAAACTGGTCATTCACCATAAAGATTTTAAAGGTTTTGTCAAATTAGAATTAAAAAAAAAAAAACACATCAGTTAAAAAAATTTAGGGGGAAAAAACAAACAAACAAAAAAAAAGGCATTCTAAATATGAATTTTTTAAGATAATGTAAATCTACTAGCAATAAAATTACGGACAAATTAACAGCATTCAATATTGTCATTAACTGGATGAATGTTACACTTTACATTAATACACAGAAATTTCACCTCTACTTCCGAGGGACCAAGTGACATACTAGGATAGTGTCTTACTGAACAGACAGGTTTTTAAAAGTTTGCCTTTCGATCTGACAGTGGAAAAGTAGTTGGATCTAATTCAAATTTAGTGGATACTGGTTTATGGCAGACATATGTCCAATACAAAGGTTAGCAAGTTATAAACTTCACAATTTAAAGCACAAGATAAAGTTCAGCCCTTTGTAAAAAGTCATTTTTCCCCTTCAATTTATTTAGAATTTAATGATGAGCTTACCACATGTGTCCACTTGGAGCCTGTAATGACACGTGACTGCTGTACTGAAAGGCAGGCAGTTCCGTTGACAGCAAAGGTTCCTGATTTTAATTTGAAAATAAATCAATAAATGATTATGTACATAACAATCTTACTTTAATGCAACAGATGTTTCGTTCTCTACACTTATCAAAACGGTAACTTAATGCTGTTATTTTATACCACTACTTACGAGTTCTAAGTAGTCAAGTTGAGGAAATCCTAGCAATTAATTATCACGTGGAAGAGAACGTTTTCTGGTCAAAATAAATTTTTTTTAATGTTTCCTCATGTTATGGCAGAGTTTGTCCAAAAGTGCACACCCCCCCCCCCCCCCCCCCAACTGTTCCAGTCAACTACCCTTTTTATCATGGCCATTTAGCCGGAAAAAAAAAAAAAGAAAAAAATATTTAAGTAGAATCTCCATCGACGGGGACATGATATTCATCACACAAATTTTTTTACTAATGACTGTCATAACTGCATGTTGCAGATACTGGGAAATACTTTACTTTATAATTCGGGGACTATGATCATTTATTTTACTCGATTGATTCTTTAAATTAAGAAAGACATAAGAATGGTATGAATGCAGATGCTCAAATCAAAATTCTGAAGAGATCTCGAAGTTACTCCATTAAAACTCATCCTTAAACGAGCTAAAAATAAAGACTGACCCTGATGAGAGGACTTTTTTTTCTAAACCAAAAAGCATAGATACCAAACATTCAAAACAAAGAAAATGATTACTGTGCACAAGTTTCAGGTAAGCTTCTTAAAATAAAACAGCATGTAGCCTGTAAAGCGCTTTGAGCATGTCTGGTGGATATTGCGCTATAAGCCATGAGAGGAATAACGAGTAAAGCTCAAATTTCTATACATTGCATGAGAGTATCGGTTTTACTTTTTTTTTTTAATCTGTGATAAAAGTCAAGAGACTGGATTATTTCTCTCTTTGTAAAACATGAAATAATCTCTACATTCTACAGTTAAGTTGCATAAGGCAGACAAAACATCTCAAAATATATTCAATGTGGCGTCATCAAATTGATTTTGCTGATTTTAATGTGTCTTCTTGCAACTGTTTTGAATTTAAATTGTGACTGTACTCAATATAATTATTTGTTTGAATACGAGACATACCTGACCCACAACACCTCTCCCCCTCACTGTTTCCAAAGTTCCTGAAAGACTGAATATCCTCCAATGCCTTTCCCTCAACTGAACTGTTTCACTTCCCTGGTTCTCAAGCCTCACACAATATCGCCACTATGAGAAAAAGACAGGAACAAAGGAGAATAAAAATATCAATATCAACCGATCGACTGGTGCTAAAAATTATCAAGAAGAGCTAATCGTTGCATGACAACCGATAGAATGGTAAGAACATGATGAAAACAAGGCTCTGAGGGAAAATGCAATCGATCATTTCATGTTTGAAATGGAAGGGAGGGATATGAACATCTAAAATGAACCAGTCAATTATGATATTGCTATGGCCCTAAAAAAAGCTATTTTTGTATTATGAAGAAAATGAGATAATGTTCTGTCTTCTATTTTGCTAGTCTGAAGCCATCTTAAAAGGTAATCTATTTTCCTTGCATTTCATATAGCTACCTTTTCCATTAATATCAACATTATTTTGCTGCTGGGTATAATTAGATTTCCCTGGTCTTTCAGTAAAGAAGTAATTTCATTCACTTAATTCTTGTCTTTCAAGTCAATGACCAAATTAATCAGGCTCACTGGACTTCAATGTGATGCAACGAATGACTAATGCTTACACTTACAAAAACAAGAAGTCAATATATGGGGTTTCGAGTCAATTTTACGCTCATAAACTACATTATTGATCAGTTGTTTTCGAAACATCTAGTGCGGAAATAAATACTACTGATGGGATACCAAAATTTAATTTCATGTGGGCTTCACTGTCTTAAGAATATCACGGTGTCTTAATTTGTTTAACCATTGATTTATCTAATATTTAGAGGTCATAAAATGAATATATGTAAATGTTGCAGCTTACATTCAATTTCACATTGTTATTTAAAATGAATATAACATGGACTTCGGATGGAAGTTGACTATATTTTGTTTCCATAACATAAAGACTAAACAAATTCCACATTACAACCACACATAGTCACATAGGGTTGGTATCCACCATTAGTAAAGAATGAGTACTTCAGTCTCGGAGTCTCACACTAATAAGAGCAATTTGTTTGGTAGTATCCACCATTTGTAAAGAACAAGTATTTCAGTCTCGCATGTATAAGAGCAATTTTTTTGGTCAGTGAAATTAATAACCAATTCTTCAGCAAGTCAAATGGAAAGCCAATTTATGGAAAATGACATGTTAAGTGTTATAGTTTCACAAAGCAAACAAATAAGACGACAGATTAGATTGGATAATTTCTACCAAGAATTCCTAAATTTTAAATATTTTTCATTTCTAAAAAGATTCCATTATTTTAAAATCATATATCAAAAATATAAAAAATACAATGCGGAGATTGGTCAAATCTGTGCCTATATCCATCATAAATATGTCAATCATTATCTATTATTCTCTTGTAAGGAAAAAAAAAATAATTAAAGCATAATAAACACGATTGGTAATCTTATCTTTTTTTAGTACTGGCCATAACAACCAAATGTGCATATTATAAAATAAATGCATCAAATTGTAAAATCAAACAAATGTCAAATACTTACCCAATAAACATGTGTCTGGTTAGTTTGCTGAAAACAAAAGAGACAAAAGATTGAGTCACATAAAACATTAGTATTTGATTTCATTAAAGTTGTCAAACATAAATTATTGAGATATCACTTGTATTTCTAGATAGGGATTATTGACGGAGAAAAAAATAATAAAATAGAAAGAAACAAAATATCTTTTCAGAATTAAATTTTTTTAAAGGAAGAAAGTAAATTGGACACGTTCCCAATTCTACCAAATTTTATAAAGTACAAAAAGCATACTAGTTGTGACGATGACATTTCATATTCGCATGCCTACACAAAATTCACAACAGCTATAAGTCAGGGACTCAAATCGTTTGTTTTTGTTTTTCAGGGTTTTACGGCGCTTGCAACACATTTAGGTCATATCAGCGCCAGTAAAAAGGAAGAAAATTGGAATTAAAAACATTCTAGGTATACAATTAAAAGGACTTGAGGAAAAGTAAGACAAAGGGGAATTGGTTCAATTAGGGAACAGATGTAGATGCCAAGAGCACACTATCAGTTTGAGATCACCTAAAAGTTTCGTCCAGACACAAGCACAGGTCCCCACTAAGAGGAACACACTCAAATGTTTACAAACCATAAATAACATATAAACAAAACATAATACAGTGAAAAACAGAGAGATGATTTACAAGGAAAAAAAATATCACCTCCCAAAACTAACTATACATTTGACTGTTTCCCTCTCAGCCAGGGTATCCGGCCAGAGCCAGGACAAAACCAAGTAATCTCATTCCAAGACAAAGACAGAAAGCAAGTTGGAAAACAGATATAGGAGGGTAGAAGACACAGTATATACCTCCCTGCCCACTATGGGAAGTCATGAACTCCACCCAGGGACTCAAATCAAAGTCCCTTTGTCTATTATTTGGTCAATAAGGCTAGATTTTTTTTTTAAATAATTAAAAAGCAAGCAAAAGCAAAAGACAGGCCTGCATCTGCCCCCTCAAAAAATTGCCTGAAAATCTGCGAGACGTTTGGGTCCAGGTCCAGATTGGATCCCTGGTAGGGCAACGTCCCCTCGATGTAGGTACCACAAGCGAAAATTTCAAAATTGAGCTATCATAAAAAGAGTTAAACCACTGTAAAGTGCTTTGAAATTAATGAACAACACAAAAAGAATTATGAAAATCCGTCAACAAATAAATGAAATATGATAAAATGAATTTTATTGAACTTACAATTTTTTCCCACATATTCCGGTTACGCATTTTTTGCCGACTTTATGACGCCATAAACAAAAAAGTTGGTTATATAACATTTAAAATAAACATTTTTTGCATAAACATGCAATCATAAAACAAAATAAAGCAGATATTAAGATGAAAAAACAATGATACTTAAATGAAACCATCCTCAAATATGACAGAAACAGCATCAAAATATAAAAAAATGGGAAATATAGGCCCAGGGACCCATATTTGGAGCCTCATAGATAAAAAAAATGAACATGTATACTACTCAAACTCAATATCTTTGCAAAAAAGTATATAAATTCTTAGCCTAATTTTTTTTGTTAATGTGGAGAAAATAGTAATTGCTCTATATTGAGCCGAAGGTCACTGCCAAGCTCAAAATTACGGCATGGAAAAAATGGTGTCAATATACTGAAAATACACAAAATCAAAATATTAACAAAAAAATAACTAATAAAGATAGGATGACATACTTTACATCAAATTACTCGTCATTCTTATCTCTATCCAATAGAAGCAAAAGCATCTCAACATATTATCAATGGCATCCAAAATTTTTTAAGGATTTTGGATAGAAATTCAATATTAGGCATAACTAAAAATATTAGATACCTTTAAAAATTCATAGAAAATCGTCAACAAAAGACATACAAACATAACTTATACCAAATGAATTAACTTCTCAAGCTCTTTCAGACAAAGCCATATACAATCAATTTAACATAGAATCTGTCCGGTAAATACCTTGCATCCAGAAACTGATTAAACCACAAAACAATGAATGTAATTGAGAGGAGGGAAAGAAAGAGAAAATAAACCACCTCTGCAGCTCTCAATCTGTTTTTAAAAAATAAAGCAAGCCCCAGGTCAGGTATAGTATGATGCAATAAAAACAAATAAAGCCCAATCAACTTGTTTGATGATAAACTAATAAACGAACCCCCCCCCCCCCCCCCCCCCCCCCCGACTAGGTCAGGGTTGCCAGATTATTTTTCAACAAAATGCCAGGGGAAGACTCAAAAAATGCCAAAACACTCCAAAAAAAATGCCAAAGTCTGTTGACTCCCACCCCCACTAAGAAAACTAGTCACTTTTGATAGACAATTTACTATCATATCCTGGTGGCTTGCATGTTTTCTTTTCTTTTCTTTTTTTTTGAATTATACTAAATTTCCTGTTGGGGTATTTTTTACCTACTGACTACTAAGTGGAGTGCTAAACCACTACACCACGGTTGAGAAAAGGTGTCATTTGAAGTACAATATACAAGAAAAGAAAATGCCAAATGCCAAATGATTTTTCTAATGCCAAACGGTTTTCAAAAATGCCAGATTTTGGGAAACTGACATTTAAAATGCCAAACTGGCAACCCTGGACTAGGTTCTTTTCACCAGCGGGTTTATTTTTTTCATTGTGCCGTGAAAATTCATCCGATTTGGTTGTATTTGATATCAAAATAAAGCTGGAACATTAAGCTCTCTGCTTATTTAAACAGACGTGAGCGGACATCGCTAAAAGTATTAAAAAATGTTAAAAATAGCACGACAATGTGCTTTCCTCGCCACTCGCTCCGCCATTTTGAATCTGATATCGGGGCAGGAAGTGTCAAAAGAAAGAGGAAGTTTTGCCCTTTCTAATGATACTATTCTTAGCATCATACGCCAATTCTCCGCGGCACAACCTTGATTTTCACAACGTGAATGAAAAGAGAAAATCGCGACCTCGAAATTTTCTCGCGATCCGCTAGGCAAAATTATCTAAAACCGGGTCTCGTTCGCGATTGATTATGAAACTCTTTTTAATCGCAAAAGTATGTTTTAAGATGCATTACAAAGATCAGAAGTTGATCTTTAAAATAAAACAAATTGTATTTTGTTTCGAGCATTAGAAGTTGAGATATTGTGAGGTAAAGTGGAGAGTTTTTCACGATCAACGCCATCGATAACAACTTTCCACCGATTCACGGCGCTCGCCTGTGGTACCTACTCGATGCCAAAGCTTTTTCAATATAACATGAGCAAAGATCCCCATTTCCCGGAATATAATAGGTTGTGAAACAAAATGAAAAATTTTAATTTTATTTTTTCCCCCGGCGGAGCGAAATTGCCGGAAATGCCGGCAAATTTACAAATGTGTTGGGGGGTGGGGGTGGACAAAAAGAAAGGAAAATATATCAATATGAATACAGTCATACCCGACTTCCCATATAGAATGGAATGACTGTGACTCTGATTCCCTCTGTGGTTTCCCTGTGAACATCAGACAATTGTAGCCATGGATGGTTCTTTTCTTGCCAGGCTTTCAACGTGTCCTTTGCAAAGAAAGATGGACCTGAAAGGTAATGAAATATATATTAAACACCAATTCAAATGTTGCAACTTAAACCAAGTACCTATAATGCTTATATACCAACCGAATAAACATTGCTTTAATTAATTAAAGTGCAGATTGCCATCTAAAATATAGCAAAGTCAAAACCACAATTAGTTTTCTTGTTGCTCTTACTCTTATGTGTGTTGACCTGTGGTGGATTCAATCCATAAGAATCCATAAATATAGTAGTAAACAGGAACTAAAATGCTTTGTTATCAAATAGACAAGATTATCTCTTTTAATCAATGTCTGTCAGGTTAGGTTGTCTGCTGTCAAAAATATTTTTAAAAGAATACTTACTCGAGTCACTGTGATGCTGCAAAAATTTGTCAAATAATTCATGTTGTATTGGTGTCGTTTCCGGACTATTGTAGGGCAGGACATCTTCATGGGCTACATAATCTAAACCTGAAATAAAATATCAATGCAATATACATATCAGTAAAAGATAATTGGAGATTACGAACTATCTCAATTTAACATTCTTCAGTGTATACAGAGTTTTGCTTTCAATGTAGAATTACCACTAAATACAACAAAAGATCATCACTCATTATTGCTTGCTAAACAACTACGTAGGGCTAATGTAAAATATTAAGCAAGCTTTAAAAAACACCCCTAAAATTTGAGTCACTGAGTCATTTGAAATCCTTTTTTTCTTTCTTTATATTTTTTTGAGGTACACCACTTTTTGGCATTTACAAGTAATGCCACCCAATAAAACCTCTTATCTGCCATAAGTGTCTTTTAAACCCAATGACGTGGAGAGAAAGAAGAATATTGTATGTATATGGCTCTGCATTCATGGGTCTTCACGACTCTGTCACTATGTAAGGTTGAGTTAAAAAAAACAACTTTAATTCAAGCTGAAAAAAAAAACATAGTCCTTGGGAGCCTTAAGTTAAGGCATATGACATCAAAGTTTATCTGGTACTTTAGCATTTTACAGCCTGTAACAATTGATTGTTTCCCTTTTATTACCCTGTTATAATATGCAAAATACTTTCAACTAGATCTAACAGAGCCAGCTCCCCAATCATCACTGGGTAGATAAGGGGGCTGAGAGTCACAAAAAAATCTTGACTGTAGCTGGGATCAATACCTATCCATTTGCCTACTTTAAAATAATTAGTTCAAACTTACCTGGAATGGCATATAAAGCCCTGCTGTTATCTTGATTTCCAAGAAAAGTAACTGCCTCTGTCTGGGCTCTCTGTAGAATTAAAACCTCTTTATTAAATTCTAGGATCAACTCCATAATTTAAAATATAAATTTATCAAGCATGCATCCATCGCTCACTACAATTCTTTAAGAATCAGAGTAAAAAAAGTTCATTTCAAGAATAATTGAATCTTAACAAGTTAGGCATGGATATTAAACATTTCTTTGAAAATTATTTTCAAATAAGTAAAATTGCTTTCTCCATCCATTCATGTTATAATTACAGAGAATGATAGCCATACTTCAATGTAAATAAAAAGTTTGAAAAATGTGTGTCACTTTTGTCTGTCTGAATGTCTACTTTTTGACAGTTTACCTCTGTATAATTTTCAATGTCAAGTGTTGAGAATAATTAAGGCTAAAGGTAAAAATACAATTAAAAAGAATGTATATCGCTTAAATTAGGACACAGTGACTATCCTAGGACAGTCTTACCAACCCAACAACATTATTCGACTTCATTTTTCATATTTCAATCCTTAATAGTGCATATTTTCCAAACAAAATTATATCACAATTTCAAGTAGTGGGCTATATCATAGCTAATTTAACAAGAAGTAGCATAACATTAGGGATAGATCAAGCTAGCAAAGAATAAGAGAGCATTAATATCATTAAAGACCTTTCTATTTCTTCATTTTTGCATATTTTCATAATAACCTCATATTTGCATATTTTGGACAGCATTTCTTATTAAAAACGTAATCTTCGACTGGTTGGCAAGCTGCTACGAATTTCAAATCAATCAAATAGCACTCTTTAATTTAATCAAACTTTTATGAAAATCTTAAAATTTCGTCTAATTGATTATCAATTAAAATGTGATGTGGATACTGACAATATGAGCACAGTCCCTGGCATCAATGAGAACTTGATAGTACATGTGATTTCTTCCTTTGACTTCTTTTCCAATGGCTGTATTCTGGTCCTCTGTATACCTAAGAAAAAAGGAAAATCTTTTTACACTTTCGTGCATCTGATAGTGACTAAAATTAATTTGAAGTTAATCAAAGAGTCATTGTCCAATGCTTGGCGGATGGAGTATCACATTGAAGTAATTTGAAATATATGACAAAAATGCAAACTCTCAACAAATCAAAGGACAATGATCTTGATATTGAAGATGACTCATTGAGAATTTTAGTTGAAACAAAAATGTTAACAAAATCTGATGAATGATTTCTAGTAGTAGAAGAAAAAGTAGAGCAGTAATAGTAGGTAGTAGAGGTAGTAGTAGTAGTAGTAGTAGTAGTAGTAGTAGTAGTAGTCGTAATAGTAGTAGAAGTATTAGTAGTAGTAGTTCTAGTACTATATCTGTTACAACTGCAACTACTTCTAAAATAAAAATGATAGAATTTTTATTCTAAATAAAACATCACTTCTTGTTTAACTTGGTGTAGGATGGTGTTAACTTATGGCTCGGTATCACAATATCTATTGTCAGACTCAAAGGCATTGGCTTACAAGAAAAAGGTGTGTCTCTCAAAGTTAATCTTGAGACAGAAATTTTTCAAATGAATCCGGGCCTAAAAAGAATGAACACGATATTAACAAATTTTTTTTTAATTAAAAAAAAAAACAAGCCAAAATACAAGATTATTACTTAGTCACTATGAATTTTTAAAAAAAATGTTTGAGTTTGAAACCCATAATTTTACCTGTTTTCTTCAATTTTTCCAGGGGCATCTCTGTCGTAAACACTTGCTAACCATGGAAATAAAACAATTCCTCTGTATCCAAAAACTTTATGAAGGAAAAGCTGGGAATAAAAACAGTGTTAAAATCAAAATGATTCAAAAATCGAGAATGATTTATATTTTATCAAGCAATTACTTACAAACATAGTAGTCCTTCAGAGCCATTGGGCCCATGGAGCGGAGTTTATCCCGGTTTCTATAGCGTGAAACGGACAATAGCAATTGCTTGCTAACCTTGGGATAGGACGCCAGTCTATTGCAAAGTACTTTCCACCAAATGAAACAGACCCAGCTCCCCAATCACTTCTGGGTGGACAGAAAAATCTCGACTGCACCAGGGATCGATCACGGTCCCTTTGCTTGTGAAGCAACTGCTCTAGCTATTGGGACCCTCTTAAATATAAAGACCCCATTTAAAAAATAATTTTGAAGCAAGCATTCCCGCTTACAATGAAAGTAATTAACTTATTAAAACAACTATACCAACAAACCAAAACAAAACAAAGAAAGTAAAGCTTATATGTTGTTTTTTTTAATGTCTTTGTCATTGATTCAGACACCACCACAGTGTATTTATCCAGATTGATGTCCAGATGGTTAAACTTTTAACATAATATAGACATTGTCATGATATTGTTTACTGTTTAGAAATAGTTCTATTTGTCACTTTATGTTTGTAATTGATCTGTGTCTGTACTGTATTGTCTAACTCTTTGTGTTTTAATTTCTTTCCAGATCATGTCGATTTAAATGTTGAATAAAGCCTATATTTTGCATGGCAATCATTCGCTACTTTGTAGATTCACAACAGACATTATCATTGATACATGCAGCAAGTAATTCAACAACCTAAAATGTTTTTTTTGGGGGGTAAACTCACAGCTCAAATAAACCCTATGAACAAAGCAAGGTAATAACTAATAGCTATTTTCTGTTTAACACTGTAGAACCTGGGATTAACTCAGCTGCACAGACCCTCAGGCTCTTGAAAACTACAACGGTAAGAAAATATGAGTAAAGAGCCTTTCCAAAGGACCCCACTTTTACAGCTGACAGCAGGACTCTCCGAAAAAAAAAAACAACAACATAAAATCTACGTGTAATACAATCGACTCTGCTTAATCTGCACAACCTCTGGAGCTTAGTGTATCCATTAAGTGGAAAAGCAAATAATAGCATCGAAGCCCCAGCTTTCATGTGCAATTTATGTAGAACCTTCCCATCTAGGTTTTCTATGGGTTTGGGGCCATATTCAAGAAAGAGCCTCATTAGACTGTCTGTCTCTTAATTTATTTTTTTTGGTTTGTTTTCGGTTACTATTTTTCTTTTTCATGTGTTACCGAAAACAAAATGTGACATTATTGATTGCTTTCTATTCTGTACAAATTGTTTATTACCCCTTGTCTCCAATCCTGCCAATGTAGATTTTAGCAGGATTGTTTGTCCACCATGTCAAGTTTTTCAGTGTTTGTCAGGGGTGGTTTGTCATATTCTGTCAACTCATCCTCATCTTCATTATCGAGGCATTGATTTTGTGGCTGAACGGAGCTCAGTAGCTCCTGAGATGAAGTTCACCACTTATGGGGATATTGTTGTCCATTGTAAAGAATTGATCAAACGCTTCGGAATTAATATAAACGAATTACCTGTCCTGTGTCATAGGCTTTTCCATTTTCTCTTGGCGGTTCCAAAACTCCCACTTCAGCTAATCTGTGAATTGATGAATGTAAATTTAAATATTACTGATTCTAATAACACGTTTTCAATGTTACAAGATCTTCAAGTATTAAATATTTCTCTAGCCAACGAAGAAGACACGTGTGGAGATCATTCATAACATATGTGTAGATTACACAATTTTCTCTTCCACTGTCAATGAGGTAGTTTTACTGATGACTCGCGTCAATAAGTGTGTTGTTAAAAATTATTTTGTCAAGGAATTGATCTTATATACTTATTTATATTACAATTACACAAGGTCAACTAATCAATTTCAAAAAGTCATAGCACAATCAGATTGCAACATAAAGATTATTTCTAGAGAATAACATGTAGATGTAGACTATCGGTGGCCACATTAAGTCTGTTTAATGAGACTGCTCAATGGAGTGTGTAATGTGAACATTCAAAGTTGCTCCATAATTCAGAAATAGATGAACTATCAGTCAGAAGTCAGTCGCTGATAATAAAGACAGCAGACGACTAATCATTCGGCCATGACACCCACTTCGAAGTTGACGCTTATTGTGTATATGTAGTAACAACTGATTTAATGCTGGTTAATTTTGTTTTTATTAACTTTCCTTATTTCTATGTGCATTTGGAAACATTCCATATTCTGGAATGTGGATAATTGTATAAAAGAGCGGAGTTTCAAATATGTGTCTGGGAATAAAGAAATTTCGTTATCCACAGACAGGTGTCTGGGGATAACGAATTTTCATTATCCCTAGACAGGTGTCTGGGGATAATGACAGCGCTGTGATTATCCCCAGACACCTGTCTGGGGATAACCAAAATTCGTTATCCCCAGACATATATTTGAAACTCCGCTCCTTTAAACAATTATCCACATTCCAGTATATTTATATTTTACGTGAATGCATGCTCAAGGCGAGTTGGAGTTGGACGTTCAACGGAGGTTGGTAGGCCAAAGGCCCACCTCTCTAGTCAAAAACAAAAGTTTAAAAAAAATATTAAAAAAACGTCACAATCACTTTCTGTCGAAAGTTTAATTTACCTTGTGGACAAGCAACGACAACATTCTTTGGCATAGAGCCCTTTTACTTGAGATCTTGAGGCTGACAAAAGAATTGACCTTAATATCGTTGCCATTGTTTTCGTTGAGAAACGCAAGTGAAGAAGTGAGTGAGGCAACAGAGACTCAGAGAGGAGTTCACAGACGGACTGAGTACTACCGAGGACAACTGTGAAGACTTGATGAATGCAACGTGAATTATTTCCCCTACACAATCGTTCGTCAAAAGGTTTCTCAACTTTTTCTTGTTTTTTTTTTTAGGAAGCAATAGTTAATTTATACGTTGTTTTTTGTTTGTTTGTTTGTTTTTTTAGTTTCTTTTGTTTTTTGTTGTTTTTTTTGTTTTGTTTTGTTGTTTTTTTGTTTTGTTTTGTTTTGTTTTGTTTTTTGGGGGGGGGGGGGGGGGGGGGGGGGGGGGGTCAGAGAGTTGCCCGTCGATATTCTTAACTACCGTGATGAGCAGGATAAAATTGACTAAATTTGTAAAGGCCTATATATGTTTACTAATGTTAAAGTCAAAAGATGTTCAGTGTGGTCAGTGGAGTCGATCAGATTGTGTTTATGGGTGATCATACAGAGTTGAGCAAGAAGAACTGCCATAGTCAGTGATGGACATTGTCAGAGCTCTAACACAAATAGACGCCAGACAGGCGACTTAAACTTTAATGAGAGAAACAATGTTATAAGGACAGTCGGCAGGGTGACACAATGGGGAAATAAACGAGGCATTGTGAATTGAATTACACTGACCACGATAAATGAGTGGAAATGTGAGTTAGAAATGTCTTAATTTATCTGTGGTGTAATAGTAGCACGTTATGAGATAATGAAACTGTAGCATTAGTAGTAGTAGTAGTAGTAGTAGTGGTAGTAGTAGTAGTAGTAGTAGTAGTAGTAGTAGTAGTGGTAGTAGTAGTACATAGTAGTAGTAGTAGTAGTAGTAGTAGTAGTAGTAGTAGTAGTAGTAGTAGTAGTAGTAGTAGTAGAAGTAGTAGTAGTACATAGTAGTAGTAGTAGTAGTAGTAGTAGTAGTAGTAGTAGTAGTAGTAGTAGTAGTAGTAGTAGTAGTAGTAGTAGTAGTAGTAGTAGTAGTAGTAGTAGTAGTAGTAGTAGAAGTAGTAATCATTTTAATAATAATAATAATAATAATAGTAGTAGTAGTAGTAGTAGTAGTAGTAGTAGTAGTAGTAGTAGTAGTAGTAGTAGTAGTAGTGGTAGTAGTAGTAGTAGTAGTAGTAGTAGTAGTAGTAGTAGTAGTAGTAGTAGTAGTAGTAGTAGTAGTAGTAGTGGTGGTAGTAGTAGTAGTAGTAGTAGTAGTAGTAGTAGTAGTAGTAGTAGTAGTAGTAGTAGTAGTAGTAGTAGTAGTAAGCCTGAGGCAGTCTGAATGACGCTTTCTGAGAATTGTGTGATTCAGCAACATAGTTTTTAAAATTCGAGGATTATAGCTGCTCTAAGGAATTTACCCAATGGAAACCGTACGGTGCTCTTATTGGCTAACCAACCAGCGGCCTCGATGAGAAAAATATCCGCCATAGGCTTCCTAAGTCGTGACGTAATCCTGCGCAGCAACGCATGGCAACAAACCGGCTGGCTCTAAACAGTCGAGAAAAATGGCTGACACGAACTCTATTTCCATCACCGCCCTTATGAAATACTTCTCCAATGAGCATAAAAGTGTCTCGCGAGGTGAAAATCATCATCAGTCAGGTCCTGTTTTGACTTTCACTTACTCAGATGGCTTGATGTTCGGCAAAGTTCAAGCCAGCATGAAGAATAAAGAGTATTCTGTGAAGGTAAGTCATTTCGTCTTCTCATTCTCACTCTCAAAATCTCACATCTCCGTAAAACTACTGTTGGACAATAATCAGTTTACTTTGAACTTAGGCAGATTTAGTATATCCAATGGAAAGATTTAACTGTTTACGTTCGATTTTAGTTAGGGAGAGAGAGAGAGGGAGTCATTGAATTATTGTGTTTTTATCTTATGGACCACGGACTTTGAGTCTTTGAGGTCTTAGTCTTGCTTCGCTAATTTTCGTTGCTATTGACTATAGTCTACTACATACTATTTAGTATCGTGTTGTAACCTTTATTATAATACTCATATGAGCATCACAATCACCAATCACGCTAGACATTTTATCATACTTCATGTGGGGCAGCGTGGATCAGCGGTACGGTTTTTGCTTCGTACCCGAAAGGTACCGAGTTCGTTCACCCGCCGCTGCGCTGTGTGGCCTTGAGCAAGTCACCTCGCCCTAGCTCAATTTGCGGCGCTGCACCGTGGTTATTCCAGTCTTCCCTGGGAATAGACCCTAGAGATAAATTTCCTCTATGGGATGAATAAAGGATTTATTTAGACCAGTGTTAGTCACGGTAAACTAAACTTCCTATTGGGTTAAGGTGTAATGTAAATGTTGCTGCTTGAAACTCGAAGAAATCAATAACATTGTGAAATTGAATGTGAACTTCAATTTAATATACGAAAACAGATAAAATGGACGTTTCGGGTTTCCCCTTATCAACAAAGCAAGATGAATGAAAGAATCACTTAATTTGTTTTTTTAATTGAGTTTTTATACAGCGTAATATCCACTAAATGTGCTCAAAGTGCTTTACAAGGGGTCCCTGGCCAACAGCAACATTTAACATGTAAGACGGGACATGATGCCTGTTGGGCGATATTACAATTTTTTCGGACAGAGACAACGCCAGGTACTCATTTGACACCTGAGTACGGTGAGAGATTGTGAGTAAAGAGCCTTCTCCAAGGACTCAACTATGTGCCGAGCGAGGCCCAAACCCAGGACCTTCTGATCTGAAAGCGAGTGTCATACCACAAGACCACAACAGACGTTTTATTAGTTGGGTTGTTTTTCGCCTATTGAGCATGGTCGCAGCTCTAAATTTGAATCTTTTATTCTTTTACTTCCACAGATCTATCTTGATGATGCCTTGGGTTGATTCAGTCCAAAACTAATTTGTGTGGTTTTATTTAACAATGTTAATGACATTGAACATACATTGATACAATGCCATAATTTGTCATGTTTATCATGTAAAATCATGTATGGACCTACAAAACCATTATTTTGAATGGTGATTTGATGATGATGAACAAAATATGTGTGTTGTACAAAATAAATGGCAAAGCTAACAAAATGCAATCTCCTTAATAAGAGGAGGCTGGGGATTGACAAGTGCTGCAACAAATTGAAAAATAATATCAGATGTTTCTCTTAACATGGTTGGAATATATGAGAGGATGTTAACATTTTTCAGTCTTTCATTAGCCCTCTCAACATGAATTCTACATGAAGCAATTTCTTTTGTTAATAAAATCTCATTTTCAGTAAATTTATTATGTAAAAAGGGAGGGATATTTACAGTTACTCCTTGAGGTAAAATATCTTGAATCAGGATGGGGTTTTACCTTTATTACCTTTATCTGCTAAAATTAATTCTCCAGGGCTTAAAATTAAAAGTTTTAGTAATCCACAATTTTGTACAATGACCTTATCCGAGACAGACCTGGATCATGTTTAGAAATAAAATTTATCACACCATTTGGACTTAGACCAACAAGAGCTTTAACAGAATTCATGGACCTATAAGAAGAATAAGTTAACCGTTGTTTATCCATTTCTTTAGGAATAGCAATTTGGTCATCTGTACAATCAATGATCATTCTGCAATTTGGAAATCTTAAAAATGATGATGGAGCTGATAGTTTATTTTTATGTCTAGAAGGGCATGTAACCTTCATAACATTTTCAAAGAGAAGCGTATGGCTTATGTAAAACATGAATAAAAGTTTGTATAATATTTGTTATAGTACTTTCACTAACGCTAAACAATTGTGAAATATGAAGGTTAGCGTAGTTCTGTCTAAGTTTCATAAGTGTAATAATGAAAATTTGGTCTTTTAATGCAACTGTCTCTTCCTGAACTTCCCATCTACTATAATAAATAATGTTACCTCTAAAGCACTCAACATATTGAACAATAATATTAAATATTTTAAAAGAATGTACACCTGTCTCCATTCGAAGAACTTTTTCTGTAAGGCTTGAAACAGTGTAAGTGCGTTGAATCTAACTTAGTTGGGTTTTTTAAAGCTAGCTATTTCCTTATTTTTGTCTGTAATTTTTTGTTCTTGAATTAAATTTGTTGTTCTATTTAAAATATCCTCACTTGTTCTACAATCTGTTTTTTTTTAAAAGATGGAATCCTGTGATGATGGTGACGAGAGTTGAGATGATGATGAGGGAGAAGATAATGAGGATGATGATGAGGAGGAAAATAATGATGATGAGGAATTTGGTTTTTTTAAAGGTGGGACTTTGTGATGATGATGAAGAGAGTTGAGCTGATGATGATGATGATGATGATGATGATGATGATGATGATGATGATGATGATGATGATGGTGATGATGATGATGGTGGTGGTGGTGGTGGTGGTGGTGGTGGTGGTGGTGGTAGTGGTGGTGGTGGTGGTGGTGGACTTCTTGATGTTGGTGCCAATTGAGATGGGGTGGGAATTCCTTGTGTCACTTTACTTTTCTTTCTTTCTGGCTCTGATGGAAACAATTTATTTTTATTTCTGTCAAACAATTCAGGGAGGTTGGCTTTGTCACCATCTCTGAAGTGACAAGAACACACTCTTGATGATGATGTTGGATCTTTTGTCCTTTCACCTGAAATGAAAAGATTAAAAAAAAAACAATAATTCTGTTGGGCATATTGGGTATATTATTTAATTTGATAAGTACTTTGTTTTAGACTATCTTGTTTGACACCAGCTCAATGCATGATAAATCAAAGGTGTGCAAGAGACTAGGTTACTGGTGGGTCTCTCGCCTGTCTTTTATGAAATCGCACATTCAGCAAAATGTCGCACTTCCTCATTACTTCTTTTGATGATTTTGACTAGGTATAATATAATAATAAGAATTCTTAAATTTACACAGTTAAAGTTGATCTTGGGGTTGAGTGTGGCAAGACTTGCGTTTTCTCTTTATTTCAGTCAGTACTGTACTGGACAGTGCGGTGATGGAAACTTTGGAGTGTCAACAATCGGGCACAGGTAAAGGAGAGAGGTCCCTGCCGCCATCTTGCTTTGTTCACACAGAGTTGCCACCTCGGCTGTCGGGGAGGGGAGGCATGGCAGAGAATCAGAGAAACTTTCCAAAAAAAGAGGAAAGTATGTGTGTTTGTGTGTGTGTGTGAGAGAGAGAGAGAGATCTGCGTGAGGGGAGGGGGGGGGGGGGAGAGAGGTTGCGTTATTTTATTTATTTATTTTCATTTTGCCATAAAGGTATCGAGTTTAAAGTAAGATTTTAACAAATATTTTATTCTCTTTCTTCTTGTTCTCCTTTTAAAAAAATTATCACTTATCAGTAGAACTTAACTCTCATTCAGTTTATCAGCCTTAACATCAAAACGATTGAGATATCATTTTTGCTTCAACTTCAATAAAAACTTAGTTTGGAATGTATTTTTATTTATAATTTCGTGCAATTGTACACTTTAATCATAAAATATAGGTCTACGTAAGCTAGAACTTGACCTAGATCTGGACTACGAACTCTATCAAATGTTCGACGAGGCGTGCGTGCTTACCTGACTAAAGTGGTCCACTTTTTCTTCAATTTTTTGTCTGCCTGTCCATTTGGAAATCTGTAAAACTTGCAGGAGTGACTCTCTGACTGGTGTAGACAATCTGGTACAAAATACTGGACCATATTTAAGATAAAAATTGTTTTTTTGAGCGATTTTCCAATTATTCCTTGCCTGGACCAAGCACGGATTTTTTTTGTTTAGAGCCAGCCGATTCGTTGCAAGGCGGACGTGACGTCAGACTACGTTGGCTGGGAATCGCGTTACTATAGTAAACAAGCGCTGATCGGCCGTTCATGAAATCTAAGAAAATAACTTCCTGATCGCTCGTTTAACTCAAAATTATTCAAAACGATGTCTCTAAAATGATATAAATGTGACTTCTTAAGGTTTTCTTCTCGGTCAAAACCACACAACATTCTATTAATGATTACGTCCGAGGCAAAAAGGAATATTGACAGGTCGACCGAGAGTTGAACTCGTGAGACGACAAACATCAATGCGAAGTGTAGCGAGAGTCAAGCTATTGTTTGTCTTGTCCTGTTCTATATAGAGAAAGGGATAAATAGTATAGCCTCGTGTGTGAGTGGTTGCGTGTCATAGTCATGCTTTTAAATTGTTTCTGTTGTTTATGTGTGTAGTGATGACTCTCACACTCAATTTCAATGCCGAAAGAGGAATTCCCGCACACAAGAAAGGGGAATTAGGGTGGTATTTGGCATACATATTGTATAGTATCTAGTTCTAAATAGATAACTGATTAGAATTATATTATGATATATAAACACAATGCCAAATACAATTCCGAAGTTTCCTTCTTTCAAATGAAGTAAAGCTCCAAAACCTAATGGTGTGATTGTAGTACTGGTGTTAGTGAGGTGATGTGGTGTTGGTGGTGGTTGTAGTTGTAGTAGTAATAGTGATGATGATGTGGTGGTGGTGATGATTGTAGTTGTAGTAGTAGTGGTAGTGATGATGATGTGGTGGTGGTTGTAGTTGTAGTAGTAGTGGTAATGGTAATGATATGGTGGTGGTGGTGGTTGTAATAGTAGTGGTCGTGATGATGATGTGGTGGTGGTGTTTGTAGTAGTAGTGGTAATGATGCGGCTATGTGGTCTAGTAGTATGACACTCGCTTTCGGATCGGAAGGTCCTGGTTCGAGCCTCGCGCTCGGCGCATAGTTGAGTCCTTGGAAAAGGCTCTTTACTCACATTCTCTCACCCGTACTCAGGTGTAAAATGAGTACCTGGCCGTTAACAGAGTTGTCTTTGTCCGAAAAATTGTAATATCGCCTAACAGGCGTCATGTCCAGTCCTACATGTTAAATGTTGACCAGGGACCCACTGTAAAGCGCTTTGAGCACATTTAGTAGATATTGCACTATATAAAGCTCAATTAAAAAAAAAATATTTCAATGATGATGATATGGTGGTGGTGGTTGCAGTAGTAGTAGTGGTAGTGATGATAACGTGGTGGTGGTTGTAGTTGTGTAGTAGTAGTGATAGTGATGATGATGTGGTGGTGGTTGTAGTAGTAGTGGTAGTGATGATGATGTGGTTGTGGTGGTTGTAGTAGTAGTTGTAATGGTGATGATATGGTGGTAGTGGTGGTTGCAGTAGTAGTGGTAGTGATGACGATGTGGTTGTGGTGGTTGTAGTAGTAGTGGTAATGGTAATGATATGGTGGTAGTGGTGGTTGTAGTAGTAGTGGTAATGGTAATGATATGGTGGTGGTTGTAGTAGTAGTGGTCGTGATGACGATGTGGTTGTGGTGGTTGTATTAGTAGTGGTAGTGATGATTATGTGCTGGTGGTGGTGCAGTAGTGGTAGTGATAATGATGTGGTGCTGGTGGTTGTGGTAGTAGTGGTAGTGGTGCTATTGTGTTGGTGGTTGTAGTAGTTGAGGTAGTGATGATGTGGTGGTGGTTGTAGTAGTAGTGGTAATGATGATGATATGGTGGCGGTGGTTGCAGTAGTAGTGGTAGTGATGACGATGTGGTTGTGGTGATTGTAGTAGTAGTGGTAGTGATGATGATGTGGGGCTGGTGGTTGTAGTAGTAGTGTTAGTGATGATATTGTGGTGGTGGTTGTAGTAGTAGATGATGTGGTGGTTGGAAAACACATTACAGGCAGCGGCGTAGCCTGGTCATTTAGGAGCATGGGGCTGGATTTGAGATGGGTTGTCGCATATATAAAATATATATATATATATATATATATATATATATATATTATATATATATATAAGAGAGAGAGAGAGAGAGAGAGAGAGAGAGATAGAGAGAGAGAGAGAGAGAGAGAGAGAGAGAGAGAGAGAAAGAGAGAATTTGATGCACTCAATTATTTTACCAAAATTTGTATGTTCTTTGTAACTTGTTCATCATGCCTGGCTAAAGATAAGCGATAGCCACTGTCAATCTGTGCACCTATGTGAAGAGTACCAACGGTTTTCAATCTAGTGGTGATATTTAAATGTAAGTTAGACTTCTGATGGTTCAATGCTCTATGTGTTAAATTTTTCAAACAGGTAAATCCACTTCTTGTCCAAGACAATTCTGTATTGCTGTTATCGCCAAACAAAATACAATTAAAAGAAAATAAACTCTTATTTTCTATTCTCACCGATAGCCAAGGAAAACGACTATATCAATCTTTATCAAATTAAATGACTGATTCTGCTTCCCGTCTTTAATAGTGAGTACAAAATCGTTTGGTTGATGGGGACCGAGACTTTTAATCAAAAGTTTATTTTCCCTATTCAAAGAACTGGTATTGATAGTCAACAGATAATCAACGTGATTCATCACACTTAATAGCAATTAATTAAAATTTTAAAAACAAACACTGCACACATCAGATTAACACACTCAGTTAAAAGGGACAATGGGGAATTCAATATCACATGCCTGACACGCCTCGAAGAGGGATGGGTAACAGGTACAACACGATTGCCATCAATGGAACAATTAGGTCATTGTATGTGGCTGCGAGTAAGAAAGCCACAATGACTCAGTTCAACGTCAAGATGCCTCTTGATGCCCACAGTCATAGCACACGGCAAACGTGAAATGCATCGCCTGGTTGTACCGTGGGAATATGGCTGGAAGCCTTCTCCACCTTTAAAGCCACACGCTGTACTGATTGGTCAGGGGCACGAGTACAACTCGAGCTGTAGTAAATTCAAAGCGGTGTGATTGGTTCAAGTTTTGAGGCTCTGTAAAGGTTTTTTAACACCAGGTCAACAATGAATTTCATTGTTTGTGAAACAGAAAAAAATTAAAGTGTGACTTTTTATTGTTAAATTCTTACATACTTTCAAGACAATGACGACCTGTGGCTTAGCCTTAATAGCCTTTAAGGCCCTACGCCACTGATTACAGGTTATTATAATACATGATTACACACATTCTCTAACTTCATTTTTTGACAGCTTCATTGTGCCATAAATATACGCAACAGTTCTGAAACATTTTATTGTGGATTTTGATATTGTTTGTTGTTTTTCTTGTGTCGTTATGTTGACATAGAGACCGAATGAATGGTAATGACTACATTCTCAGCCAACAATAAAATGGCGCTGAATGCTTTCATTGGTGAACACTTTTTAGGCTTCGTACGTATTCTCATTCGTTTAATTCTATGAGCTGCTCTCTCTCCATCCATGATGTTAATTTTTTTTCCATCGGTCACGGTCCTGGGCCAGAGTTTTGAGGCTGTTAGATCTTGTTGTGACTTTTGTACGGAGGGCACTGCAGTTTTTCTTAGTTCTTCGGGGATTAATTCGGCCTGAATTAAGCATCGTCATCATCATCATCATCATCATCATCATCATCATCATCATCATCATCTTCTTCTTCTTCTTCTTCTTCTTCTTCTTCTTCTTCTTCTTCTTCTTCTTCTTCTTCTTCTTCTTCTTCTTCTTCTTCTTCTTCTTCTTCTTCTTCATCATCATCATCTTCATCATCGTCTTCATCAACATCATCATCGTTCTCTCTCATCAATCCTTAGCCCCCGCCTCCTCATCATCACCATTATCATTGTCATCGTCGTCACTGTCTCTACCATCACAATCGCAATTGCAATTAGTGAGTAGCTAGGTGATGGATATATACGATAGATAGA
>NC_088362.1:23455746-23460746 GCF_034508935.2 Berghia stephanieae
TTGTTTGTTTTTGTTTTATCCTTCTTTTTGGTTTTGTATTTGTTTTGTTGGGTTTTTGGGGTATTTTTTCCCCTTTTATATGGGATTTTTATTTCTGTTTTGTTTTGTATTTGTTTTGTTGGGTTTTGGGGGTTTTTTTTCCCTTTTATATGGGATTTTTATTTGTTTGTTTGTCATAATTTTATTGTTTTTTTTTTTTTTTTTTTTTTTGGGGGGGTGGGGGTTATTTTTGTTTTGTTTGTTTTTGTTTTCCTGACGGCAACATGAGTGTGACGCATCTGGGGAATCACGTAAATCCGATCGATTAAATCCTGCTTTCACTATGATGACGCGATGTTTCCCTAAACCTGAATCATCACTGGATGATGTACCACAATCATCTTATTCATAATAATATCACCATAGATAGTATGCGCTGTGCTTAGAAGCTCACAACATTGCTTGCTATCAGGAAGTATAACGGGACCAACACACAAAACTAGGTATAACCTTTAACGTTTAATGTCTGGTAAATTAAGTTTAGTGAGAATTACTCATTACCGCGGATGACAAAAAGCAATAACAAATACTTGAGTGACGTCAACTTCATGCTATCTATAAAGGAGCGTCAGACATGGGTGACTCATCTTGAACAATATAATGAATAGTCGGGATGACAAGGATGTGGGAGTGGTCATTTCCTTCTTAGGAGGTCGACAAATATAACAATAGGGTTTTCAATAACTCAACGAGCAGACTAGATCGTTTGTTTTCTTTAAGTATAATAAAAATAATAGTGATAATAATGATGATGATGGTGATGATGATGATGATGATGATGATGATGATGATGATGATTATGATGATGATGATGATGATGATGATGATGATGATGATAATAATAATAATAATAATATAATAATAATAATAATAATAATAATAATAATAATAATAATATAGAAATAAAAATAGTAGGTAGTAATAATAAGAATAAGAATAAATAATAATAATAATAATAATAATAATAATAATATGATGATGATGATGATGATGATGATGATGATGATGATGATGATGATGATGATGATGATGATGATGATGATAAGAAGAAGAAGAAGTCAATCTAAATGTAACCAAGAGTGTCAATTCGGTATCGTGACGCATTGAAAGAGAGAAAGAAAATTGAGCTTGACGTCATGACAATTGGAATTAGGATATAAATAGTGATTTATTTGTTCGTTAGTTTGTTTTTGGTTATTTTTTAAATTATTGTTGTTTTTGTTTGTTTGTTGTTGTTTTCTTCTGCTTTTTTTGGTATACTTGTTTGTTGCTGTTTTTTAGGCTTAAGAAACAAACGTCACCCTCCTCAATGAAAACATTAATTTTAGATTAAAATGTTAAAATTTATTCTAATCTAAATTAATTTTAAGCACCAGATCCATCCCAATTTAATGCCGTTTACAGACAACTAGATAGTCTTTGTGCGGCGATGTGGTCTTGTAGTATGGCACTCGCTTTCGGATCGGAAGTTCCTGGGTTCGAGCCTCGCGCTCGGCGCATAGTTGAGTCCTTGGAAAAGGCTCTTTACTCGGGTGTAAAATGGGTACCTGGCCGTTAACAACGTTGTCTTTGTCCGAAAAATTGTAATATCGCCTAACAGGCGGCATGTCCCGTCCTACGCGTTAAATGTTGCTGTTGACCAGAGACCCCGTGTAAAGCGCTTTGAGCACATTTAGTAGATATTGCGCTATATACTGCTCAATTAAAACAAAAATTTTTTTGATAACTCACTAGTCATGATGCCAGACGAACGAGCGGTCCTAGCGGCCAGGATTGCCTGCTATCTGCTCAATTTATTTTTTAAATATTTTTTTTGGGAGAACTCACCAATCTTGATGCCAGAGGAACGAGCGGTCCTAGCGGCCAGGATTGCCTGCTATATACTGCTCAATTTATTTTTTAAATATTTTATTTGGAGAACTCACCAATCTTGATGCCAGAGGAACGAGCGGTCCTAGCTGCCCGGACTGCCTCATCGATATCATCGGGTTGACCGTCCGTCATCAACAGGATGTACTTGTTGGAGGTGGGGATAGGGGAGGAGGCCAAGACTGTGGCTGCTTGCTGAAATGAAAAATTAATGTGATGTATTATGGAAATATATTTTCATACTTTATTGAAGCTATGCGCTTAGTTGTCCCTCTCCTTACCACCCATAGGAAAATCGTCACATTCGTTACGATGTAACCAACAGTTTTCTTATTCTGATTTCATTTATTTTGTTATAATTATAGCTATAAAAAATCGACACTGTGTTGCAGCAGAGCTCATTGTTTTGAACAAAATATAGAATATACTCGTTACTATTCTGTTTGAAAAATATATTTTTGTGTTTGGTGGGTAAGAAGTTTCGAGCAAAATTCTGAAAATAACAGGCAAGGAGAGATTTTTAAAAAAAGAAAACAAAAAACAAACAAAAAACTCACAACATCCGCAGGTCGGATGGAGGTGGGGATTGGGAAGGAGGACAATACTATGGCTGCTTGATGAAATGAAAATTAATGTATTATGGAAAGACGTTTTTGTACTTTATTGATGCTACGCGCTTAGTAGAAAGAAAGAAAAACTCACACATCCGCAGGTAGCAACACACAAAATATGTGTAACCCTAAACGCTTATAGTTTGATTTATTAATCAATTTTACAATTTTGTGAGAACAAAAAACTAAAACAGTAGCAACAACAATAAACAGTAACAATAATAACAACAACAACAAGAACAACAATAACAACAACAGTTGTAAGAACAACATCAAGAGCAGCAACAACAACAAACACAACAAAAACAGTAGTAACAACAACATCAAGAGAAGCAACAACAACAACAACAACAACAGTAGTAACAACAACATCAAGAGAAGTAACGACAACAACAACAACAACAACAGAAGTAACAACAACATCAAGAGAAGCAACAACAACAACAACAACAACAGTAGTAACAACAACATCAAGAGAAGCAACAATAACAACAACAACAACAACAGTAGTAACAACAACATCAAGAGAAGCAACAACAACAACAACAACAACAACAACAACAACAGTAGTAACAACAACATCAAGAGAAGTAACGACAACAACAACAAAAACAACAACAACAACAAGAAGTAACAACAGCAACAATAGTAGCAACAACAGCAACAACAAACAAGAACAACAACAAGAAGAACAACAAAAACAACAACAGTAGCAACAACAGCAACAACACCAACACTATCAATAACGACAACAACAGTAGCAGCAGCAGCAACATATTTCTCACCGTGATGGCGTCTGCAGTGTTTGTTGTGCTAAAGCCATTATCAGAGGCCGTCATAATTCTTACTGTTTGATCAAGCTGAGAAAGACAAATGTATCACGTTTAGAGGAATTGTCAAATTGAGGAATTAGAGAGCAGGCACTGGTGTAAGATAAAGATCTGAAAAAGTGTGTAATAATATAATATGAAACAATGCTTTGTCTGGCACTGTTTCATATAGATCTATCCTTTTTAGATTTTTATTTTAGAGGAATTGAATACACTCACCTTGGATATACAGTGTTTTTTTTTTTTTTTTTTTTGTTTTGTTTTGCACACAAATAAATAGACAAACACGTACATTTACAAACTTATGAGTGTGTGTGTGTGTGTGTGTGTGTGTGTGTCTGTCTGTGTGTGTGTTTGTGTGTGAGTTAAAATTATTTAAAAAACTGACTTTAACCCTCTCCTTACCAACCATAGGAATATCCTCACATTTGTTACGATGCAACCAACATTTTTCTCATTCAGATTTATTTTGTACGTCACAAAATTTAAAGAAATTTTTTGTAATCGTTATGAGAAGCTTAACTCCCTCCTGCATCAAAATCGTCACATTTGTTACGACACACAATACATTTTTCTTATTCAGAATTATTTTGTACATCACATAGATTGAAGAAAATTCTTTGTTTAATTAATAAGAACATAAAGTTGTGTTGTAGAGAGCTTGTTTGAGTTTTAAAAATCCATTTTTCTGCTGGGTAGGCCTGGCATTTTGGGAAAATACTGAAAATGATCTGTAAGAAGAGAGTTAATGCTCTGTTGCAGAGCTTGTTTTGCTAACAAAATTATGTAAAGCATGTATTTAGTTTGTTTTTTTAAATCAATTTTTATGTCGGATGTATGGGGAAAATCCGGAAAATGGTCGCTAAGGACAGAGTTAAAATAAATACTTACGGCAACATGGTTCGTTGTTAGGTTTCCGTAAAGACCTCGTACATCTCTGCTAAACATGTAAACAGCCAATCTACATTGGCTAAAGTCCGTATTCTTTATGACTGAATCTAGAAACCGTTTGCTGTCATTGTTGTAGAAATAATCCAAACCTGAGAAGTCTCGTGTACTCTCGGAATCGTCTGCAAGGATCACGACTTCATCTTTTACTGTATGGAGAATTGATGAAAGAGACAAATTATATTATTATTATTATTATAGTGTAGACGACGGATAACTAATTAATGATCATTCGTCTCAAAACATTACCATATCGGGATGGACCGAGTGGTTTGGTGTAGTTGTTGTAGTCCTTCAGAGCCCTCAGGCCAATGGACAACATCAATTACTTGCTATCCTTTGGATAGGATGCTGGTCTGTCGCAAAGTACTTATCGCCAGATCTAACAACCCCACTTATTCAATCAGTGCTGAGTGGATATGTGGATCAGAGAAAAAAAAAATTATCACTGCACTCGAGTTCGATCTCGGTTAATTTGCATCCGAAGCGAGTGCTCTACCAACTGAGCTATCGGGACGCCCACCTTATGGTTAACATTGAATAAGAGCTTAACCTATAAAATTTGTATCAGAACATGGTGCAGTACCTTCATTATTGTGACTTTGAGTGTTTTGGTTCTTTAACTTAATAAAACTTAAAGATCCTAATTCTAATGTCCATAATATTGTACATGGCAGAATATAGGTATTGAATTTTACAAGGT
>NC_088362.1:23463246-23523246 GCF_034508935.2 Berghia stephanieae
GAGGACAATAAGAATGCGTCTTGAGTTCTTCCTACGGCTGGAGGAGAAAACATTTCGAATGTTCCGTAGTGCCTTTGACATAGAAGGCACGCCCGGCCCGGGTTGCCATCTGCTGAAGACTGACCATAGTCGATTCCTGTTACGTGTATACTTTAAAAATAAAATAGTATTAAAACGATGAATTAATTATAGGTGAGGTGCTCCTATGTTATGGTATTTTTGTTTTTGTTTGCAGTACTCATGTTATAGACTTTCTAAAAATGCGAATCATCCACTTTTGCGGATTAACTCTCAAGAATTATTCTTATTAGTATTTGTAAAAGTATTAGTGCGATTATGTGGTCTATTGGTTTGACACTCGCCTTCGGACCGGAAAGTCCAGTGTGCGATTTCCGTTCTAAGGAGCAAATGGTTAAGTTGTTGGAAAAGGCTCACATTTCCTCATCGTATTCAGTTGTACAATGAGTAGCTAGCCATTAACAGCATTGTCTCTGTCGGAGAAAAAAACAAAACTGTAATATCGCATAACAGGCGTCATGTCTCGTCCAAATGTTAAATGTAATACCACTAGCCCACATAACTACGAAAAGAACAATAATTGGTAAGAATATAAACTTTTATAGATTAGACTTGGCGGTAAATATTTAATGTCTGTTTTACCTGCCATAACATAGGATTGAGACGACAGGTCATATGCAGACCTACCTGTTTAAAAATTATAAAATTCGTAATTTTAAGGAAATAAAAGTTGTAGTCGCTTAGTAGTTAACTTTAAAATTCAACAATTTACCACCACAAGAATTGAATAACACTTCAAAATCATTAAATTTGTGTACTCTGGCATCACTTTAATTTTCAATTAGTTTTGATGACTTCGAGATGCTCATGAAATTCTGAAATTGGAGCCAAACTTTCGTAATTCTACGAATTTTTCGTAATAGTAGACAGGTCTGGAGTCACATGTGGACCTAATGGAGTGTTACCTCAGTCATAACTTTGAACTCTTTGTTGTAGGAAACGAGGGACACTTCTGTTGGGCCGTACTCAAAAATCTGTAGGAGCGCCCTGGTGAAGCTGGTTACACTAGTCGGGGTTTTGCTGTTTGCGAACAAGTTGTAGGGGAATGCGTCCGCTACGGGAGAGATTCCGAAAGCAATCACGACATCCAAGTCGAATCGAGACCGGCGACATCCTGAAGAATTAAGTCGGTGATGTGAATATTTATTGGTAAAGAGACGAAGAAAGAGAGAGAGAGAGAGAGAGAGAGAGAGAGAGAGAGAGAGAGAGAGAGAGAGAGAGAGAGAGAGAGAGAGCTTTTTTATATAGCGCAATATCAACTAAATGTGCTCAAAGCGCTTTACATGGGGTCCCAACCAACAGCAACACGTAACATGTAGAACGAGACACGACGCCTGTTAGGCGATATTACAATATTTTTATCCGACAGAGACAACGCTGTTAACGGCCAGGTACTCATTTTACACCTGAGTACTTTGAACGAATGTGAGTAAAGAGCCTTTTCAAAGGACTCAACTATGCGCCGAGCGAGGCTCGAACCCAGGACCTTCCGATCCGTAAGCGAGTGTCATACCACGAGATCACATAGCCGATATATATATATATATATATATATATATATAGTAAATAAAAGAGAGAGAGAGAGAGAGAGAGAGAGAGAGAGAGAGAGAGAGAGAAGACAGAGAGAGAGAGAGAGAGAGAGAGAGAGAGAGCAGAGAGACAGAAAGGAGAGAGAGAGAGAGAGAGAGAGAGAGAGAGAGAGAGAGAGAGGGAGAGAGAGAGAGAGAGAGAGAGAGAGAGAGATGTGAATAATTTACGATAAGTCCCTTTTAAATGGAATATTATAAAACTTCAAACCAATCTTTCTTTCAATCTTCATAATATTAATATTAATATAGTCATCTATATATTTAGTGTCCTCTCATTAAACCTCAATAGTTTTATTTAGCATTCAATGTCACAATATATAAACAATCGGCCAGCGAAAACCAACGTAGTTATAATAAAATTCAGGCGAATAAAATGACTTATATGTGATCTGCTGTGACGGTAAATATGTCGAAATCGAAGTGTACATATATGCAGGTCTGACCACAGAGTGGGTCTAAATAATAATAAATGCGTGGTGTTTTCCTTGTGGTGTCGGGGGTCCCTCAACAGAGAGGGTGGAAGAATACCCCAACGCCAAGCCAGCGTGTCGTAAAAGGCGACTAATGGTGTGTGATTCCCCCTTTTTTTTTTTTGAGTCACCAGGTCCTCCGGGCTTTGGGGTTGTCGAAGGGTTAACGCTCCTTCCGTAAAACTCAAATTGCTACCGAAACACAGTACAGGCGGAGTAGTCGAATCCATTTTTTAAAATAGCTTGGGCGACCGAAGAGTTTCTGCAATGACAGAATTTATGGATAAGACATGGAACGAGATAATAATAATAATAATAATAATGCTGAAAACTTATATAGCGCTATAACTCCGAGACACCAGACTCTAAGCGCTTAAATTACAAATTACTTTGGCTGAAACATACTCATTCACACACACAAGCACACACACACACACACACACACACACATACACACACACAACACAACACACAACACAAACCAAACCTATCTTGCTTCTCATACCATCTACTAAAATCGAAACAAATATGTTTTAAGCGAACGTTTAAAAATAGACAAAGATTCTTTTTCACGAATGCTCTGCGGTAAGGCGTTCCAAATAGAGGGTCCGAAATGAGAAAAGGATCTCATTCCAGCATTTTTCCGAATTCGAGGGACAACTAGTTTTGTGGAATCACTGGCCGAACGTAAGGGGCGGGGTTTTGAATATCTTTCAATTAGTTCTGAAAGGTAGGAAGGGGCAGTACCTTCAAGACAACGATACACTAAAACACAAGCTTTGAATTTAATTCTTTTCTCAACAGGCAGCCAATGCAGGTCATGAAGTAGAGGTCCGGCAGAGTCGCACCTACGCTTCATAAATACTAGTCTGGCAGCGCTGTTTTGGACAATCTGAAAACGTTTCAGATTGTATTGCGAAACGCCAAACAACAGAGCATTACAATAATCCAATTTCGATAGTACGAGGGACACAACCAGGTGCTTGGTCACATCCTCAGATATGAACCGTCTAATGGAAGCAATCTTTTTTAGTTGGAAAAAGAGAGATCTAACCAAATTATTAACCTGATGCTCCATCGACAGTCCAGAGTCTAAGAATGTGCCAAGGTTTTTCACTTTGTCAACAATTTGAATAGAGGCATCCCCCAACTTCAAATCTGTTTCACTTTTCCACTTCCTGTTCCCCACATACAGCACCTCCGTCTTATCATCATTCAGTTTCAGTCTGTTCTCATTCATCCATTTCTTAACACTTTGGATACAATTTTTACTATTGGCTGATACTTCTTGTAAATTTCTCATATTGGAAACGCAGTACAATTGCGTATCATCAGCGTATTGATGGTAAGACAGACCAAAACTTCTGATGATTTTAGACAGAGGGTCAACGTACAAAACAAAAAGAACGGGTCCAAGTACTGAACCCTGGGGAACCCCACAATCAAGAAAGATTTCCTCCGATCTATATTCATCCACCGTAATAATCTGTTTACGATTAAACAAATATGACCTAAACCAATCAAGCGCTGCACCAGACACGCCATAAGTAATTTCAAGACGTTTGAGAAGAAGATTGTGATCAATAGTATCAAAAGCAGACGATAGGTCAAGCAAATTCAGCAAAGAACATGAACCATTGTCTATAACAGAGAGGAGATCATTAACAACCCTAACAAGTGCGGTTTCCGTCGAATGATGTTGCCTATAAGCAGACTGAAATTTTTCTTCAAGACAATTATTTTTAAGATGAGACAGTAATTGTTTCAAAACATGACAAGCTTTTCTAAGATCTTAGAGAGAAAAGGAAGATTAGAGACAGGGCGATAGTTTTTTAAGTTCTCTTTATCGAGATCAGGTTTTTTCAAAAGGGGTTTGACATGAGCAACTTTGTAAATGTCTGGTACAGCACCTGACTGCAACGAATTATTAACAATACATGTAAATGGTGTTAAAATTACATCAATGCATTTTTTTAAAATGGCAGTATTTAAGGGGTCTAAATCACAACTTTTAGTTGGAGACGACATAATGCAATCACGTAAGTCAGCTTCAGTAATCTTTGAAAAATGTTTAACGAATCACCATGAAACTTGTCAAATGTTGTAGGGATCGATTCAGACGAGAGTTCCTTCCTGATGGTATCCGTTTTTTCTTTAAAATATTGACCAAAGCGAGTTGGTAGATATGCACGATCGATTAAAGATGGGAGAGCTGGTTGCGTCTGTTGTCCCAGCAGTTCCTTGGTCAAGGCAAAGAATTGTCTCGAACGTCCCACGTTTTTGAGGCTTTCTTCATAGAATTTCTTTTTGGCCCTGAAATTGACGGCTTTTGCATCATTTCTAGCCGCGATGTATCGCTTCTTATCGACAGCATCTCTGGACTTGAGCCATTTTCTTTCTGCCCGCCTCCTGGCTAATCCATTCAATTTTATTTCGGTATTATACCAGGGTGCTTGACGTCTCACTTTTACTGCTCTAGTTGTTAAGGGAGCATGCTTGTCCACCGTACCAAAAATTGACTCGTGGAGACCATTCGCATCATGTTTATTTTTAACGTTATGGTCAAGGTCTTGTTTAAAAATGTTCATGTTTATATTCTTCAAATTACGAGATGTTATCATCTTTTTTACTTCGTGCTTCATTGGAAATAAAACGCAAAACACAATTAAATGATGGTCAGAGATTAATTTATCAATATTTGAGACAGGTGAAGAGAGAGAATGTTCAATGTCTGTAATGACATGATCTATTGTGTGGCCATGGTTGTTTGTAGGACCGCTTACAAGTTGAATATAGTTGTTTGTGTCAATAATCTCCCGAAATACTTTCGATTCATTTTTGTTTCCGAAATAATTAATGTTAAAATCACCCATAAAAATATTATGCTTTTTGTTAATGGATTGCATAGACATAAATTCTCCGAACTCAGATAAAAAATCAATTGTTGATATTTTGTTTTGTTGGCTTGGTGGTGGGCGGTAGACACAGTGAAACGACTTTTTAAAATTATTTTCATGAATGGCAAATCCAGCGTATTCAAAACTTCTAAAATTATCATGGTGAAATGATATCTTGTCAAAGAGTGACAAATTGTAAATAATTGCAATACCACCTCCTTTCCTCCCAATGCGTGGAAATGATTTAATACAAAAGCCTTCGGGTGTAATTGCTTTCATAATTGGATCATCATATGAATGATTAAGCCATGTTTCCAAGATGACAAAAATATTAATTTTATGATCTTCAATAATGTCGATTACGTCTTGAGTTTTATTACGACACGAGATAATAAAGAAAAAAAACCAAAAAAAAAACAAGAAAAAAAAAAACAACTGTTTGTCTGTGGCTTATACCCTGACCCAGGGTGAAAAAGGCAATGATGATGATAATGATAATAAATGGAATTTAACCTCAAGTTTCATATTATGTCTATAAATTCATTTCCACCACCGACACAATTCTGCTTTGAGACAGTGAATCACGTGTTATGTGCTATGGTAGATAAGTAGTCCTTCAGAGCCATTAGGCCCATGAAGCCGGAGTTTATCCCAGTTACTATGGCGTGAAACGGACATGATATGATATGACGCTAGTCCATCGCAAAATACTTTCCGCCAAAGCAAACAAGACTCAGCTAACCATTCACTGCTGGGTGGACAGGAGGATCAGAAAAAAAGAATATCGACTGCACCCGGGATTGATCTTGGTCCCTTTGCGTGTGAAGCGAGACGTGCCCTTACAGAGAGAACGTCATCCTGGTTTTGCGCATGTGTCTCTCGTCCTCGCTTCCGGTGAAGTGTCTCATGCCGCTTTCAAGATAGCCATTTTAAATTCTCCAGTAATGACAAATTGTGCAACAGACGAATACAACACGCTATTTCAACTAACAATACTATAAATTTCTAAACTATCTTCACCATTATATAAATTAGCAATCGTGTTTTAATATTATATTAAATTCTATTTTCGACATTTGTTGTCTACGACCATACTACGTTGAAAATACCGGTTCTCGTTCGATCACCGAAGTCAAGCAACGTCAGGCGTGGTTAGTACTTGGATGGGTGACCGCTTGGGAACCCTACGTGTTGTAGACATCTTTTTTTTAAAAAAGTTTTTTTATTTTTTTATTTATCTACTACTACTACTACCAGTGGCGTAGGGCCTTAAAGGCTATTAAGGCTAAGCCACAGGTCGTCATTGTCTTGAAAGTATGTAAGAATTTAACAATAAAAAGTCACACTTTTAATTTTTCTGTTTCACAAACAATGAAATTCATTGTTGACCTGGTGTTAAAAAACCTTTACAGAGCCTCAAAACTTGAACCAATCACACCGCTTTGAATTTACTACAGCTCGAGTTGTACTCGTGCCCCCTGACCAATCAGTACAGCGTGTGGCTTTAAAGGTGGAGAAGGCTTCCAGCCATATTCCCACGGTACAACCAGGCGATGCATTTCACGTTTGCCGTGTGCTATGACTGTGGGCATCAAGAGGCATCTTGACGTTGAACTGAGTCATTGTGGCTTTCTTACTCGACGCCACATACAATGACCTAATTGTTCCATTGATGGCAATCGTGTTGTACCTGTTACCCATCCCTCTTCGAGGCGTGTCAGGCATGTGATATTGAATTCCCCATTGTCCCTTTTAACTTGAGTGTGTTAATCTGATGTGTGCAGTGTTTGTTTTTAAAATTTTAATTAATTGCTATTAAGTGTGATGAATCACGTTGATTATCTGTTGACTATCAATACCAGTTCTTTGAATAGGGAAAATAAACTTTTGATTAAAAGTCTCGGTCCCCATCAACCAAACGATTTTGTACTCACTATTAAAGACGGGAAGCAGAATCAGTCATTTAATTTGATAAAGATTGATATAGTCGTTTTCCTTGGCTATCGATGAGAATAGAAAATAAGAGTTTATTTTCTTTTAATTGTATTTTGTTTGGCGATAACAGCAATACAGAATTGTCTTGGACAAGAAGTGGATTTACCTGTTTGAAAAATTTAACACATAGAGCATTGAACCATCAGAAGTCTAACTTACATTTAAATATCACCACTAGATTGAAAACCGTTGGTACTCTTCACATAGGTGCACAGATTGACAGTGGCTATCGCTTATCTTTAGCCAGGCATGATGAACAAGTTACAAAGAACATACAAATTTTGGTAAAATAATTGAGTGCATCAAATTCTCTCTTCTCTCTCTCTCTCTCTCTCTCTCTCTCTCTCTCTCTCTCTCTCTCTCTCTATATATATATATATATATATATATATATATATATATATATATATATATATGCGACAACCCATCTCAAATCCAGCCCCATGCTCCTAAATGACCAGGCTACGCCGCTGACTACTACTACTACTACTACTACTACTACTACTACTACTACTACTACTACTACTACTACTACTACTACTACTACTACTATTATTATTATCATTATTATTATTATTATTATTATTATTATTACTACTACTACTACTACTACTACTACTACTACTACTACTACTACTACTACTACTACTACTACTACTACTACTACTACTACTACTACTACCACTACTTTAAAAAAAAACAAAATGTAAATAACAATTAAAAAAAAAAACAAATAAATTTTTTTAATGTAAGAAAATTGTAAAACGGATAAATTAAAAAAAAGAAAGATGTCTACAACACGTGGGGTTCCCAAGCGGTCACCAATCTAAGTACTAACCACGCCTGACGTTGCTTGACTTCGGTGATCGGACGAGAACCGGTATTTTCAACGTAGTATGGTCGTAGACAACAGTAGGTGTCGAAAATAGAATTTAATATAATATTAAAACACTATTGCTAATCTATATAATGATGAAGATAGTTTAGAAATGTGTATTGTTAGTTGAAATAGCGTGATGTATTCGTCTGTTGCACAATTTGTCGTTACTGGAGAATTTATTATGGCGATGGGCTATCTTGAAAGCTGCGTGAGATACTTCGCCGGAAGCGAGGACGAGAGACGCATGCGCAAAACCAGGATGACGTTCTCTCTGTAAGAGCATGTTGAAGCGAGTGCTCTGACAACTGAGCTATCGGTACCCCCTACGGCACATAAGATATGTACTTATTGATAAACCAAATTGTTATGAGTCCATAATTATAATGGAACAACTACTCTCAAATAAATAATTATGTAAAATATTGCTCCATTACAACGATATTAAATCAAGCTCAAAATTGTGTTCGGCTATCAGACCCGCAAATAAGATGACCGCGCACGTAAGCTTTTGGCAGTTTGAAAAAGAAATCTTATTAAATATTCATAACCCAATTATTGTTCCAACCGTCAGTTTCGGCCATGGCAATCTAGAATCTCTAGTTTGCGATGATTCGGACCAATTAACGGGTATCAACGTATAACAAAGTTATGAGCGGTTATGATCAAGATGCATTTATTTGCAGGTTTGATAAACAAACATAATTATGGGCTAGTTTAAACGTGATGCGTTTTGTTTTGTTTGGTTTATTTGGTGGTTTGTTTGTTATTTTTTTTTTTGTTTTGTTCTTTGGGTTTGTTTGTTTTGTTTTGTTTTTGTGTTTTTGTTGTTTTCTTTTTTTTTTGAGGGGGGGGGGGGGGGGGGGGGAGGGGGGGGGCATGTGTTCACTTGTTATATACGATTGCCTGTCTTTTCTTTTTATCAAATGGATACTAGATATGTATAATAACGAGAAATGGTGTGAGTAGGAAAGTGTCAGAATAAAATAGAAAATAAAAACTTCGCGGCGGCGATGGGGGCTCGAACTCGCGACCTTACTGGTACGACAACTCCGCCTGGCCTGGAAGATCGTGACTCTACCGTATGAGCTATCCATGACCCCGCGACTAGATATGTATGAATAGATGAACGGTTGGATGGGTGGATGTATGGATGGATGGGTGGATGGATGGGTGCAGGTAGGTATGTATGTAAGTAGGTAAGTACTCGTAGATAAGGAGGTAGGAAGTTGAAACACGATAAAAAATGTGAGGTTTTTTTGTTTTGTTTTTTTGTTAGAATTTCCAAATTTAGGACACTATATTTATTCTTCTAAATAAACCACAAAGATTTGAAAAAAATATGTATGAATCAGTGCCAGACAAAGCACAGAGAAGAAAACAAGTAAAAACAAAACAATCCCTTTCCCCCCCCCCCCCCCCCCCCCCCCTTTCCAAAAATAAATAAATAAATAAATAAATAAAAATCCTTTTTAAAAAATTGGCATAGAACTCACTCCGAACTCTCGTACCATTTGGAGGATATGGGTCACATATGATATACTTACCTCTCAAGTAAGACGCATCTACTGTCATATAACACGAAATAACACACACGGCAAACAGAATAAGTACTAATTGTCTACTAATCATTTTTACTGCTGTCTTGGTGGTTAGAATGATTGTGCCGGTGGTGGTAGTGGTTGGAATAGTGGTAGCGGTGGTGGTGGTGGTGGAGGAGGAGGAGGAAGACGAGGCGGTGAGGGAGGATGTAATTATGATAGTGGTTTTGGTGGTGCTGTTGGTTAGAATGATAGTTGTGGAGACGATTGTTGTACTTGTTGTTAATATGTGTTGTTGTTGTTGTTGTTGTTGTTGTTGTTGTTGTTGTTAATGATGATGATGATGATGATGATGATGATGATGATGATGATGATGATGATGATGATGATGATGATGATGACAACCACGATGTCGTCTACAATGATGGTTACCACCATACGATATTACAAAGTTTATTTAATCTTAGGCTTTCGCCAATAATTCACACAATACAATTAAGACAAAAGAATGTTATCAATCTCTCCTCATGCATTCGTTATACTATCACAATAACGACCGTGTTATCTTTACTCCTTCCCAATGCTATCTATACAAGAGTGCTATGCTCCTTCCCCAACCAACCCCTAGCTTCCCGCCTCTTCGTCGCGAACTATCTTATGTATGTATTAGCTTCAGGACGGGCAAGTACGGAATCTGCCCACCCTTCCTTTAAACGTCTTTATTTCCTCTATAACTTAGAATTCAACTCTCTCCTTACTCAGAAGAGTATTTCTCGTATACTAATTCAATTGTTGAGAAAACCAAAATGGTGGTTGTATTAATATTTATTTAGTCGTGACTTTTGAATAAAATGTTTTGTTTTATTAGAGGAAATACAATAGAAAATTACATTGTTTTGCAAAATTATTTAGTCTGGCAATAAAAATACAGCGGTAATTACTTTAAGAATAATAAAAAAAAGAACTAACAAATTAATTTGTTAAAAAACAAAAACAAAAAAACAACAAAAAAACAAATAAGAAAACAATTTAAATAAATGAGTTTTGAGAAGTACTTAAAGAAAACGAGAAAAAAAAAAAGAAATAATTTAAATGGATAAACAAATATATAAAAACAACACAAATTAATACTAAATTGATATAATATTAGTAAGTTAATAAATTTAATTCAATACTGGAACCTTCCCAAAGTCATTACATCAATGGTACCAGCACAAGTAAGGCAATAAATAAGAAAAAGTTCGTTTGCCAAAAGCTCTATTCAGTGTTCACTGGTTATTAAGGTGGGCTCATTTGAATTAGCCCGACCTAGTACTAGAGAGGCCAGACAGCAAAAATCGGAGTTAGTTCACCGTCAGGCGACGTGACGATGAGATGACGATGTGGGCGGAGTGGAGTGGTTGGGGAGGGGAGGGGGGGGGGTTGATAAAAAGAACAGGAGCGTATCCTGGTTTATGCATTACGGGGTGCATGGTCATTCGCAATCTATCAAAAATACACACAAATTGATTTCAGTACGAAGTATCAAGTTTAAGTAGTAACTTTTGAAATTATCTAATTTAGATTAGATTATTTCGGACCTGGTAATACAGCTTATAACTTGAAAAAAACAGGCTGGTATTTGCCCACCCTGCCCATTATTACCAGCCGTCCCTGATATTATGTATATAAATTCATTTTCCACCACCGACACAATTCTGCTTTGAGACAGTGAATCACGTGTTATGTGCTATGGTACATAAGTAGTCCTTGAGAGCAATTAGGCCCATGAAGCCGGAGTTTATCCCAGTTTCTATGGCGTGAAACGGACATGATATGATATGACGCTAGTCTATCGCAAAATACTTTCCGCCAAAGCAAACAAGACTCAGCTACCCATTCACTGCCGGGTGGACAGGAGGATCAGAAAAAAAAAATCGACTGCACCTGGGATTGATCTTGGTCCCTTTGCGTGTGAAGCGAGACATGCCCTTACAGAGAGAACGTCATCCTGGTTTTGCGCATGTGTCTCTCGTCCTCGCTTCCGGTGAAGTGTCTCATGCCGCTGTCAAGATAGTCCATCGCCATTCTAAATTCTCCCGTAATGACAAATTGTGCAACACACGAATACAACACGTTATTTCAACTAACAATACTATACATTTTTAAACTATCTTCATCATTATATAAATTAGCAATAGTGTTTTAATATATTAAATTCTATTTTCGACACTTGTTGTATACGACCATACTACGTTGAAAATACCGGTTCTTGTCCGATCACCGAAGTCAAGCAACGTCAGGCGTGGTTAATACTTAGATGGGTGACCGATTGGGAAACCTACGTGTTGTAGACATCGTTTTTTTTTTGTTTTTTATTTATCTATTACTACTAACTACTACTACTACTACTATTATTATTATTATTATTATTATTATTATTATTATTATTATTATTATTATTATTATTATTATTATTATATTATTATTATTATTATATTATTATTATTATATTATTATTATTATTATTATTATTATTTATTATTATTATTATTATTATTATTATTATTATTATATTATTATTATTATTATTATTATTATTATTATTATTATTATTATTATTATTATTATCGTTATCATTATTATTATTATCATTATTATTACTATTATCATTATCATTATTATTATTATTATTATTATATTATTATTATTTATATTATTATTTATTATTATACTATTTATTACTACTACATACTACTACACTACAACTACTACTACTTAAAAAAACAAAATGTAAATAACAATTTAAAAAAAAAACAAATTTTTTAATGTAATAAAATTGTAAAATGGATAAATTAAAAAAAAAAGATGTCTACAACACGTGGGGTTCCCAAGCGGTCACCCATCTAAGTACTAACCACGCCTGACGTTGCTTGACTTCGGTGATCGGACGAGAACCGGTATTTTCAACGTAGTATGGTCGTAGACAACAGAAAGTTTCGAAAATAGAATTTAATATAATAGTAAAACACTATTGCTAATCTATATAATGATGAAGATAGTTTAGAAATGTATATTGTTACTTGAAATAGCGTGTTGTATTCGTCTGTTGCACTATTTGTCGTTACTGGAGAATTTTAAGTGGCGATGGGCTATCTTGAAAGCAGCGTGAGATACTTCACCGGAAGCGAGGACGAGAGACGTAGGCGCAAAACCAGCATGACGTTCTCTCTGTAAGGGCATGTTGAAGCGAGTGCTCTAACAACTGAGCTATCGGTACCCCCTATGGCACATAAGATATGTACTTATTGATAAACCAAATTGTTATGAGTCCATAATTATAATGGAACAACTACTCTCAAATAAATAATTATGTAAAATATTGCTCCATTACAACGATATTAAATCAAGCTCAAAATTGTGTTCGGCTATCAGACCCGCAAATAAGATGACCGCGCACGTAAGCTTTTGGCAGTTTGAAAAAAGAAATCTTATTAAATATTCATAACCCAATTATTGTTCTAACCGTCAGTTTCGGCCATGGCAATCTAGAATCTCTAGTTTGCGATGATTCGGACCAATTAACGGGTATCAACGTATAACAAAGTTATGAGCGGTTATGATCAAGATGCATTTAATTGCAAGTTTGATAAACGAACATAAATATGGGCTTGTTTAAACGTGATGCGTTTTGTTTTGTTTAGTTTATTTGGTGGTTTGTTTGTTATTTTTTTGTTTTGTTCTTTGGGTTTGTTTGTTTGTTGTTTTTTTTTAGGGGGGGGGGGGGTCATGTGTTCACCTGTTTTATACGTTTGCCTGTCTTTTCTTTTTATCAAATGTATACTAGATATGTATAATAACAAGAAATGGTGTGAGTAGGAAAGTGTCAGAATAAAATAGAGAATAAAAACTTCGCGGCGGCGATGGGGGCTCGGACTCGCGACCTTACTGGTACGACAACTCCGCCTGGCCTGGAAGATCGTGACTCTACCGTATGAGCTATCCACGACCCCGCGACTAGATATGTATGAATAGATGAACGGTTGGATGGGTGGATGTATGGATGGATGGGTGGATGGATGGGTGCAGGTAGGTATTATGTAAGTAGGTAAGTACTCGTAGATAAGGAGGTAGGAAGTTGAAACACGATAAAAAATGTGAGGTTTTTTTTGTTTTTGTTTTTTGTTAGAATTTCCAAATTTAGGACACTATATTTATTCTTCTAAATAAACCACAAAGATTTGAAAAAAATATGTATGAATCAGTGCCAGACAAAGCACAGAGAAGAAAACAAGTAAAAACAAAACAATCCCTTTCCCCCCCCCCCCCCCCCCCCCCCCCTTTCCAAAAATAAATAAATAAATAAATAAATAAAAATCCTTTTTAAAAAATTGGCATAGAACTCACTCCGAACTCTCGTACCATTTGGAGGATATGGGTCACATATGATATACTTACCTCTCAAGGAAGACGCATCTACTGTCATATAACACGAAATAACACACACGGCAAACAGAATAAGTACTAATTGTCTCTTCATCATTGTGTCAAACAAACTAATCAAACGTCATGCTGTGCTAATAATAGTGCACAGAGTAAGATTGAAATGGAAGTTCATTAAAGACGTTCACGCACATTTGCTGTTTTTGCAGAATCAAATTACGTAAGATGTAAACCCTGGAAAACAACGAATTGTAGAATTTAACATTTCGTCGTTTCTCTTCCTTATAATTATTTACAAACGGACTTTGAACATGTAATTCCAGAATTAAATTATAGGGATGTAAACATTGGAAAATAGCCGCAGTACCGCAGACTATAACACTTCCTCGTATCTCTTCGTTGTCAAATAATATGTGACAAGATGCAATCGATGAAAAATATAAACCATATAATATCTATTTGTCGTTTATACCAAGGTGCACATATTTGCAGGTCTGAAAACCAAGCACAATTGTGGGCCTGGTTTAATATTGTTGTCATGGATAATATTTTCCATTTGTTTGAGAGTATTTCCATTACAACAATGAGCCCCATAATAAATTTGAGTTGTTGGACCTTCAAATATTTACACGTTGGTTTGTACACAACGACTGTAGTTTCAATATACTCGGGCTATACGCTTGTTTTTATTAACACAGAACACTTCTTATCTTCTTTACAACACAACAATAATAACAATATGTAGTATTTTTGTAACATTACCCGATAGAGTTTCCTTTGTAACTTTGGGTGGGGACAGTTAAGAAGGGGATCATTGTGATTGTGTAGCCATCAAATCACAGCGGCGTTGCTTTAGGCTGTAAATACCTCAATACAATATTCATAATTGACCCTGCATGACTAGTCAAAACAGTACACATCAGTGAAATTAACGCATTGCTTAGGTTTAGTAGTCGCGGTGGACAGATCGCAAAATGACCTTAACTCACTTAATCCTAGAGATTTTTGCTACTTTTCAAAATTTGAAAAAAAAAATGTATTAAAAATGAACATGTGGATAGATAGTTTTATTCTAATATTGAAAATATGTTTACATAAAATCTAACAGTTGCAGAAATAATAATATAAGGCTAAATTATTATGAAAATCAGGCTCCGAATAATTCTCGTTTTGTTCACACCAGCGCAATAATTTGCTCTGGTCTAAAAATAGATAGACTGTAACTTTTGATAAATTTTAGAAAATTTTACCTTTTGTTCCATAAAATATCCATATCTAGACATTATTTGATGCATGGTCGAGTATTTATGAATATGTGTTTCTTTTGCCACCTAACAGCCAAATTTTAAAGGTTATTTTTTTCTATTATTTACATTGGAACGTGAGCTGTCAAGACAGGAACATGTGGTTTGCCACGTTCTTCTCGACCTTTGTTTACGTTTGGGGCACCTAACTTTACTGCTCTATAAATGCGTGGTGTTTTCCTTGTGGTGTCGGGGGTCCCTCAACAGAGAGGGTGGAAGAATACCCCAACGCCAAGCCAGCGTGTCGTAAAAGGCGACTAATGGTGTGTGATTCCCCCCTTTTTTTTGAGTCACCAGGTCCTCCGGGCTTTGGGGTTGTCGAAGGGTTAACGCTCCTTCCGTAAAACTCAAATTGCTACCGAAACACAGGCGGAGTAGTCGAATCCACTTTTCTTAATAGCTTGGGCGACCGAAGAGTTTCTGCAATGACAGAATTTATGGATAAGACATGGAACGAGATGGTAAAGAAAAAAAAAAAAAAAAAAAAAAAAAAAACTATTTGTCTGTGGCCTATACCCTGACCCAGGGTGAAAAAGGCAATGATGATGATAATGATAATAAATGGAACTTAACCTCAAGTTTCATATTATGCAGTGGCGGTTCTAGCCTATTTACAGTGGTTGGGCAAAGATGATCCGGTCATATATATATATATATATATATATATATATATATATATATATATATATATATATATATATATTATTTATTTATTTATTTATTTTTTTTAATTATAATTTTTTTTTCACCTTTAAAAAAAATAATTCAACCACAAATAATCACATTCACAATGAAATGACAATACCAGTAGATTTTAATTATTCCAAACGTAATCAAAAAATTATCACGAAAGAGAATACAACTAAAAACTAAAGCGACGAGACATAATGCGACAACACCTTGACAATAGAAGTCCATTTCGTTCACTCGAAAAATTAAAGAGATGCTTTAATCCCTCAACGGCGAGATTAATATTTCTGTTACATTACTGGTTTTCAGTAGTATGTAGTAACCTTAAAGTTTTCATCGAGAAGCAACAACAGCGATATGACTCGAGTTTCATTCAGAGCTGAAATTGCATCATTTTTACTGCTGTCTTGGTGGTTAGAATGATTGTGCCGGTGGTGGTAGTGGTTGGAATAGTGGTAGCGGTGGTGGTGGTGGTGGAGGAGGAGGAGGAAGACGAGGCGGTGAGGGAGGATGTAATTATGATAGTGGTTTTGGTGGTGCTGTTGGTTAGAATGATAGTTGTGGAGACGATTGTTGTACTTGTTGTTAATATTGTTGTTGTTGTTGTTGTTGTTGTTGTTGTTGTTGTTGTTAATGATGATGATGATGATGATGATGATGATGATGATGATGATGATGATGATGATGATGATGATGATGATGACAACCACGATGTCGTCGACAATGATGGTTACCACCATACGATATTACAAAGTTTATTTAATCTTAGGCTTTCGCCAATAATTCACACAATACAATTAAGACAAAAGAATGTTATCAATCTCTCCTCATGCATTCGTTATACTATCACAATAACGACCGTGTTATCTTTACTCCTTCCCAATGCTATCTATACAAGAGTGCTATGCTCCTTCCCCAACCAACCCCTAGCTTCCCGCCTCTTCGTCGCGAACTATCTTATGTATGTATTAGCTTCAGGACGGGCAAGTACGGAATCTGCCCACCCTTCCTTTAAACGTCTTTATTTCCTCTATAACTTAGAATTCAACTCTCTCCTTACTCAGAAGAGTATTTCTCGTATACTAATTCAATTGTTGAGAAAACCAAAATGGTGGTTGTATTAATATTTATTTAGTCGTGACTTTTGAATAAAATGTTTTGTTTTATTAGAGGAAATACAATAGAAAATTACATTGTTTTGCAAAATTATTCAGTCTGGCAATAAAAATACAGCGGTAATTACTTTAAGAATAATAAAAAAAAGAACTAACAAATTAATTTGTTAAAAAAAAAACAAAAAAAAACAACAAAAAACAAATAAGAAAACAATTTAAATAAATGAGTTTTGAGAAGTACTTAAAGAAAACGAGAAAAAAAAAAAGAAATAATTTAAATGGATAAACAAATATATAAAAACAACACAAATTAATACTAAATTGATATAATATTAGTAAGTTAATAAATTTAATTCAATACTGGAACCTTCCCAAAGTCATTACATCAATGGTACCAGCACAAGTAAGGCAATAAATAAGAAAAAGTTCGTTTGCCAAAAGCTCTATTCAGTGTTCACTGGTTATTAAGGTGGGCTCATTTGAATTAGCCCGACCTAGTACTAGAGAGGCCAGACAGCAAAAATCGGAGTTAGTTCACCGTCAGGCGACGTGACGATGAGATGACGATGTGGGCGGAGTGGAGTGGTTGGGGAGGGGAGGGGGGGGGGTTGATAAAAAGAACAGGAGCGTATCCTGGTTTATGCATTACGGGGTGCATGGTCATTCGCAATCTATCAAAAATACACACAAATTGATTTCAGTACGAAGTATCAAGTTTAAGTAGTAACTTTTGAAATTATCTAATTTAGATTAGATTATTTCGGACCTGGTAATACAGCTTATAACTTGAAAAAAAACAGGCTGGTATTTGCCCACCCTGCCCATTATTACCAGCCGTCCCTGATATTATGTATATAAATTCATTTTCCACCACCGACACAATTCTGCTTTGAGACAGTGAATCACGTGTTATGTGCTATGGTACATAAGTAGTCCTTCAGAGCAATTAGGCCCATGAAGCCGGAGTTTATCCCGGTTTCTATGGCGTGAAACGGACATGATATGATATGACGCTAGTCTATCGCAAAATACTTTCCGCCAAAGCAAACAAGACTCAGCTACCCATTCACTGCCGGGTGGACAGGAGGATCAGAAAAAAAAAAAAATCGACTGCACCTGGGATTGATCTTGGTCCCTTTGCGTGTGAAGCGAGACATGCCCTTACAGAGAGAACGTCATCCTGGTTTTGCGCATGTGTCTCTCGTCCTCGCTTCCGGTGAAGTGTCTCATGCCGCTGTCAAGATAGTCCATCGCCATTCTAAATTCTCCCGTAATGACAAATTGTGCAACACACGAATACAACACGTTATTTCAACTAACAATACTATACATTTTTAAACTATCTTCATCATTATATAAATTAGCAATAGTGTTTTAATATATTAAATTCTATTTTCGACACTTGTTGTCTACGACCATACTACGTTGAAAATACCGGTTCTTGTCCGATCACCGAAGTCAAGCAACATCAGGCGTGGTTAATACTTAGATGGGTGACCGATTGGGAAACCTACGTGTTGTAGACATCGTTTTTTTTTTGTTTTTTATTTATCTATTACTACTAACTACTACTACTACTATTATTATTATTATTATTATATTATTATTATTATTATTATTATTATTATTATTATTATTATTATTATTATTATTATTATTATTATTATATTTATTATTATTATTATCATTATTATTATTATTATTATTATTATTATTATTATTATTATTATTATTATTATTATTATTATTATTATTATTATTATTATCATCATCATTATTATTATTATTATTATTATTATTATTATTATTATTATATATTATTATTATTATTATTATTATTATTATATTATTATCGTTATCATTATTATTATTATCATTATTATTACTATTATCATTATCATTATTATTATTATTATTATTATTATTATTATTATTATTATTATTATTATTATTATTATTATTATTATTATTATTATTATATTACTACTACTACTACTACTACCACTACAACTACTACTACTTAAAAAAAACAAAATGTAAATAACAATTAAAAAAAAAACAAATTTTTTAATGTAATAAAATTGTAAAATGGATAAATTAAAAAAAAAAGATGTCTACAACACGTGGGGTTCCCAAGCGGTCACCCATTTAAGTACTAACCACGCCTGACGTTGCTTGACTTCGGTGATCGGACGAGAACCGGTATTTTCAACGTAGTATGGTCGTAGACAACAGAAAGTGTCGAAAATAGAATTTAATATAATAGTAAAACACTATTGCTAATCTATATAATGATGAAGATAGTTTAGAAATGTATATTGTTAGTTGAAATAGCGTGTTGTATTCGTCTGTTGCACTATTTGTCGTTACTGGAGAATTTTAAGTGGCGATGGGCTATCTTGAAAGCAGCGTGAGATACTTCACCGGAAGCGAGGACGAGAGACGTAGGCGCAAAACCAGCATGACGTTCTCTCTGTAAGGGCATGTTGAAGCGAGTGCTCTGACAACTGAGCTATCGGTACCCCCTACGGCACATAAGATATGTACTTATTGATAAACCAAATTGTTATGAGTCCATAATTATAATGGAACAACTACTCTCAAATAAATAATTATGTAAAATATTGCTCCATTACAACGATATTAAATCAAGCTCAAAATTGTGTTCGGCTATCAGACCCGCAAATAAGATGACCGCGCACGTAAGCTTTTGACAGTTTGAAAAAAGAAATCTTATTAAATATTCATAACCCAATTATTGTTCTAACCGTCAGTTTCGGCCATGGCAATCTAGAATCTCTAGTTTGCGATGATTCGGACCAATTAACGGGTATCAACGTATAACAAAGTTATGAGCGGTTATGATCAAGATGCATTTAATTGCAAGTTTGATAAACGAACAAAAATATGGGCTTGTTTAAACGTGATGCGTTTTGTTTTGTTTAGTTTATTTGGTGGTTTGTTTGTTATTTTTTTGTTTTGTTCTTTGGGTTTGTTTGTTTGTTGTTTTTTTTTGAGGGGGGGGGGGGGTCATGTGTTCACCTGTTTTATACGTTTGCCTGTCTTTTCTTTTTATCAAATGTATACTAGATATGTATAATAACAAGAAATGGTGTGAGTAGGAAAGTGTCAGAATAAAATAGAGAATAAAAACTTCGCGGCGGCGATGGGGCTCGAACTCGCGACCTTACTGGTACGACAACTCCGCCTGGCCTGGAAGATCGTGACTCTACCGTATGAGCTATCCACGACCCCGCGACTAGATATGTATGAATAGATGAACGGTTGGATGGGTGGATGTATGGATGGATGGGTGGATGGATGGGTGCAGGTAGGTATTATGTAAGTAGGTAAGTACTCGTAGATAAGGAGGTAGGAAGTTGAAACACGATAAAAAATGTGAGGTTTTTTTTGTTTTTGTTTTTTGTTAAAATTTCCAAATTTAAGACACTATATTTATTCTTCTAAATAAACCAAAAAGATTTGAAAAAAATATGTATGAATCAGTGCCAGACAAAGCACAGAGAAGAAAACAAGTAAAAACAAAACAATCCCTTTCCCCCGCCCCCCCCCCCCTCTCCAAAAATAAATAAATAAATAAATAAATAAAAATCCTTTTTAAAAAATTGGCATAGAACTCACTCCGAACTCTCGTACCATTTGGAGGATATGGGTCACATATGATATACTTACCTCTCAAGTAAGACGCATCTACTGTCATATAACACGAAATAACACACACGGCAAACAGAATAAGTACTAATTGTCTCTTCATCATTGTGTCAAACAAACTAATCAAACGTCATGCTGTGCTAATAATAGTGCACAGAGTAAGATTGAAATGGAAGTTCATTAAAGACGTTCACGCACATTTGCTGTTTTTGCAGAATCAAATTACGTAAGATGTAAACCCTGGAAAACAACGAATTGTAGAATTTAACATTTCGTCGTTTCTCTTCCTTATAATTATTTACAAACGGACTTTGAACATGTAATTCCAGAATTAAATTATAGGGATGTAAACATTGGAAAATAGCCGCAGTACCGCAGACTATAACACTTCCTCGTATCTCTTCGTTGTCAAATAATATGTGACAAGATGCAATCGATGAAAAATATAAACCATATAATATCTATTTGTCGTTTATACCAAGGTGCACATATTTGCAGGTCTGAAAACCAAGCACAATTGTGGGCCTGGTTTAATATTGTTGTCATGGATAATATTTTCCATTTGTTTGAGAGTATTTCCATTACAACAATGAGCCCCATAATAAATTTGAGTTGTTGGACCTTCAAATATTTACACGTTGGTTTGTACACAACGACTGTAGTTTCAATATACTCGGGCTATACGCTTGTTTTTATTAACACAGAACACTTCTTATCTTCTTTACAACACAACAATAATAACAATATGTAGTATTTTTGTAACATTACCCGATAGAGTTTCCTTTGTAACTTTGGGTGGGGACAGTTAAGAAGGGGATCATTGTGATTGTGTAGCCATCAAATCACAGCGGCGTTGCTTTAGGCTGTAAATACCTCAATACAATATTCATAATTGACCCTGCATGACTAGTCAAAACAGTACACATCAGTGAAATTAACGCATTGCTTAGGTTTAGTAGTCGCGGTGGACAGATCGCAAAATGACCTTAACTCACTTAATCCTAGAGATTTTTGCTACTTTTCAAAATTTGAAAAAAAAAATGTATTAAAAATGAACATGTGGATAGATAGTTTTATTCTAATATTGAAAATATGTTTACATAAAATCTAACAGTTGCAGAAATAATAATATAAGGCTAAATTATTATGAAAATCAGGCTCCGAATAATTCTCGTTTTGTTCACACCAGCGCAATAATTTGCTCTGGTCTAAAAATAGATAGACTGTAACTTTTGATAAATTTTAGAAAATTTTACCTTTTGTTCCATAAAATATCCATATCTAGACATTATTTGATGCATGGTCGAGTATTTATGAATATGTGTTTCTTTTGCCACCTAACAGCCAAATTTTAAAGGTTATTTTTTTCTATTATTTACATTGGAACGTGAGCTGTCAAGACAGGAACATGTGGTTTGCCACGTTCTTCTCGACCTTTGTTTACGTTTGGGGCACCTAACTTTACTGCTCTATAAATGCGTGGTGTTTTCCTTGTGGTGTCGGGGGTCCCTCAACAGAGAGGGTGGAAGAATACCCCAACGCCAAGCCAGCGTGTCGTAAAAGGCGACTAATGGTGTGTGATTCCCCCTTTTTTTTTGAGTCACCAGGTCCTCCGGGCTTTGGGGTTATCGAAGGGTTAACGCTCCTTCCGTAAAACTCAAATTGCTACCGAAACACAGGCGGAGTAGTCGAATCCACTTTTCTTAATAGCTTGGGCGACCGAAGAGTTTCTGCAATGACAGAATTTATGGATAAGACATGGAACGAGATGGTAAAGAAAAAAAAAAAAAATTTGTCTGTGGCCTATACCCTGACCCAGGGTGAAAAAGGCAATGATGATGATAATGATAATAAATGGAACTTAACCTCAAGTTTCATATTATGCAGTGGCGGTTCTAGCCTATTTACAGTGGTTGGGCAAAGATGATCCGGTCATATATATATATATATATATATATATATATAATATATATATATATATATATATATATATATATATATATTATATTATTTATTTATTTATTTATTTTTTTTTAATTATAATTTTTTTTTCACCTTTAAAAAAAATAATTCAACCACAAATAATCACATTCACAATGAAATGACAATACCAGTAGATTTTAATTATTCCAAACGTAATAAAAAATAATCACGAAAGAGAATACAACTAAAAACTAAAGCGACGAGACATAATGCGACAACACCTTGACAATAGAAGTCCATTTCGTTCACTCGAAAAATTAAAGAGATGCTTTAATCCCTCAACGGCGAGATTAATATTTCTGTTACATTACTGGTTTTCAGTAGTATGTAGTAACCTTAAAGTTTTCATCGAGAAGCAACAACAGCGATATGACTCGAGTTTCATTCAGAGCTGAAATTGCATCATTTTTACTGCTGTCTTGGTGGTTAGAATGATTGTGCCGGTGGTAGTAGTGGTTGGAATAGTGGTAGCGGTGGTGGTGGTGGTGGAGGAGGAGGAGGAAGACGAGGCGGTGAGGGAGGATGTAATTATGATAGTGGTTTTGGTGGTGCTGTTGGTTAGAATGATAGTTGTGGAGACGATTGTTGTACTTGTTGTTAATATTGTTGTTGTTGTTGTTGTTGTGTGTTGTTGTTGTTGTTGTTGTTAATGATGATGATGATGTATGATGATGATGATGATGATGATGATGATGATGATGATGATGATGATGATGATGACAACCACGATGTCGTCGACAATGATGGTTACCACCATACGATATTACAAAGTTTATTTAATCTTAGGCTTTCGCCAATAATTCACACAATACAATTAAGACAAAAGAATGTTATCAATCTCTCCTCATGCATTCGTTATACTATCACAATAACGACCGTGTTATCTTTACTCCTTCCCAATGCTATCTATACAAGAGTGCTATGCTCCTTCCCCAACCAACCCCTAGCTTCCCGCCTCTTCGTCGCGAACTATCTTATGTATGTATTAGCTTCAGGAGGGCAAGTACGGAATCTGCCCACCCTTCCTTTAAACGTCTTTATTTCCTCTATAACTTAGAATTCAACTCTCTCCTTACTCAGAAGAGTATTTCTCGTATACTAATTCAATTGTTGAGAAAACCAAAATGGTGGTTGTATTAATATTTATTTAGTCGTGACTTTTGAATAAAATGTTTTGTTTTATTAGAGGAAATACAATAGAAAATTACATTGTTTTGCAAAATTATTCAGTCTGGCAATAAAAATACAGCGGTAATTACTTTAAGAATATAAAAAAAAGAACTAACAAATTAATTTGTTAAAAAACAAAAACAAAAAAACAACAAAAAACAAATAAGAAAACAATTTAAATAAATGAGTTTTGAGAAGTACTTAAAGAAAACGAGAAAAAAAAAAAGAAATAATTTAAATGGATAAACAAATATATAAAAACAACACAAATTAATACTAAATTGATATAATATTAGTAAGTTAATAAATTTAATTCAATACTGGAACCTTCCCAAAGTCATTACATCAATGGTACCAGCACAAGTAAGGCAATAAATAAGAAAAAGTTCGTTTGCCAAAAGCTCTATTCAGTGTTCACTGGTTATTAAGGTGGGCTCATTTGAATTAGCCCGACCTAGTACTAGAGAGGCCAGACAGCAAAAATCGGAGTTAGTTCACCGTCAGGCGACGTGACGATGAGATGACGATGTGGGCGGAGTGGAGTGGTTGGGGAGGGGAGGGGGGGGGGGGGGTTGATAAAAAGAACAGGAGCGTATCCTGGTTTATGCATTACGGGGTGCATGGTCATTCGCAATCTATCAAAAATACACACAAATTGATTTCAGTACGAAGTATCAAGTTTAAGTAGTAACTTTTGAAATTATCTAATTTAGATTAGATTATTTCGGACCTGGTAATACAGCTTATAACTTGAAAAAAAACAGGCTGGTATTTGCCCACCCTGCCCATTATTACCAGCCGTCCCTGATATTATGTATATAAATTCATTTTCCACCACCGACACAATTCTGCTTTGAGACAGTGAATCACGTGTTATGTGCTATGGTACATAAGTAGTCCTTCAGAGCAATTAGGCCCATGAAGCCGGAGTTTATCCCGGTTTCTATGGCGTGAAACGGACATGATATGATATGACGCTAGTCTATCGCAAAATACTTTCCGCCAAAGCAAACAAGACTCAGCTACCCATTCACTGCCGGGTGGACAGGAGGATCAGAAAAAAAAAAAATCGACTGCACCTGGGATTGATCTTGGTCCCTTTGCGTGTGAAGCGAGACATGCCCTTACAGAGAGAACGTCATCCTGGTTTTGCGCATGTGTCTCTCGTCCTCGCTTCCGGTGAAGTGTCTCATGCCGCTGTCAAGATAGTCCATCGCCATTCTAAATTCTCCCGTAATGACAAATTGTGCAACACACGAATACAACACGTTATTTCAACTAACAATACTATACATTTTTAAACTATCTTCATCATTATATAAATTAGCAATAGTGTTTTAATATATTAAATTCTATTTTCGACACTTGTTGTCTACGACCATACTACGTTGAAAATACCGGTTCTTGTCCGATCACCGAAGTCAAGCAACGTCAGGCGTGGTTAATACTTAAATGGGTGACGGATTGGGAAACCTACGTGTTGTAGACATCGTTTTTTTTTTTAATTTATCTATTACTACTAACTACTACTACTATACTACTACTATACTATTATATATTATTATTATTATTATTATTATTATTATTATTATTATTATTATATTATTATTATTATTATTATATTATTATTATTATTATTATTATTATTATTATATATTATATTATTATTATTATTTATATATTATTATTATTATTATTATTATTATTATTATTTATTATTATTATTATTATTATTATTATTATTATTATTATTATTATATTATTATTATTATTATATTATTATTATTATTATTATTATTATATTATTATTATTATTATTATTATTTATTATTATTATTTATTATTATTATTATTATTATTATTATTATTATTATTATTACTACTACATACTACTACTACAATATATAAAAAAAAATGTAAATAACAATTTATAAAAAAAAACAAATTTTTAATGTAATAAAATTGTAAAATGGAAAATTAAAAAAAAAAAGATGTCTACAACACGTGGGGTTCCCAAGCGGTCACCATCTAAGTACTAACCACGCCTGACGTTGCTTGACTTCGGTGATCGGACGAGAACCGGTATTTTCAACGTAGTATGGTCGTAGACAACAGAAAGTGTCGAAAATAGAATTTAATATAATATTAAAACACTATTGCTAATCTATATAATGATGAAGATAGTTTAGAAATGTATATTGTTAGTTGAAATAGCGTGTTGTAAATTCGTCTGTTGCACTATTTGTCGTTACTGGAGAATTTTAAGTGGCGATGGGCTATCTTGAAAGCAGCGTGAGATACTTCACCGGAAGCGAGGACGAGAGACGTAGGCGCAAAACCAGCATGACGTTCTCTCTGTAAGGGCATGTTGAAGCGAGTGCTCTGACAACTGAGCTATCGGTACCCCCTACGGCACATAAGATATGTACTTATTGATAAACCAAATTGTTATGAGTCCATAATTATAATGGAACAACTACTCTCAAATAAATAATTATGTAAAATATTGCTCCATTACAACGATATTAAATCAAGCTCAAAATTGTGTTCGGCTATCAGACCCGCAAATAAGATGACCGCGCACGTAAGCTTTTGACAGTTTGAAAAAGAAATCTTATTAAATATTCATAACCCAATTATTGTTCCAACCGTCAGTTTCGGCCATGGCAATCTAGAATCTCTAGTTTGCGATGATTCGGACCAATTAACGGGTATCAACGTATAACAAAGTTATGAGCTGTTATGATCAAGATGCATTTATTTGCAAGTTTGATAAACGAACATAATTATGGGCTGGTTTAAACGTGATGCGTTTTGTTTTGTTTAGTTTATTTGGTGGTTTGTTTGTTATTTTTTTGTTTTGTTCTTTGGGTTTGTTTTTGTTTTTTTTTGTTTTTTGTTTTCTTTTTTTTTTTTTGAGGGGGGGGGGGGGGTCATGTGTTCACATGTTATATACGTTTGCCTGTCTTTTCTTTTATCAAATGTTTACTAGATATGTATAATAACAAGAAATGGTGTGAGTAGGAAAGTGTTCAGAATAAAATAGAGAATAAAAACTTCGCGGCGGCGATGGGGGCTCGAACTCGCGACCTTACTGGTACGACAACTCCGCCTGGCCTGGAAGATCGTGACTCTACCGTATGAGCTATCCACGACCCCGCGACTAGATATGTATGAATAGATGAACGGATGGATGGGTGGGTTGATGGATGGATTGATGGGTGGATGTATGGATGGATGGGTGGATGGATGGGTGTAGGTAGGTATGTATGTAAGTAGGTAATTACTCGTAGATAAGGAGGTAGGAAGTTGAAAAACGATTTAAAATGTGAGGGTTTTTTTTTTTTGTTAGACTCCAAATTTAGGACACTATATTTATTCTTCTAAATAAACCACAAAGATTTGAAAAAAAATATGTATGAATCAGTGCCAGACAAAGCACAGAGAAAAACACAAGTAAAAACACAACAATCCCTGCCCCCCCCCCCCCCTTCCAAAAAAATTTTAAATAAATAAAAATCCTTTTTAAACAATTGGCGTAGAACTCACTCCGAACCCTCGTACCATTTGGAGGATGTGGGTCACATACGATATACTTACCTCTCAAGTAAGACGCATCTACTGTCATATAACACGAGATAACACACACGGCAAACAGAATAAGTACTAATTGTCTCTTCACCATTGTGTCAAACAAACTAATCAAACGTCATGCTGTGCTAATAATAGTGCTCAGAGTAAGATTGAAATGGAAGTTCATTAAAGACGTTCATGCACATTTGCTGTTTTTGCAGAATCAAATTACGTAAGATGTAAACCCTGGAAAACAACGAATTGTAGAATTTAACATTTCGTCGTTTCTCTTCCTTATAATTATTTACAAACGGACTTTGAACATGTAATTCCAGAATTAAATTATAGGGATGTAAACATTGGAAAATAGCCGCAGTACCGCAGACTATAACACTTCCTCGTATCTCTTCGTTGTCAAATAATATGTGACAAGATGCAATCGATGAAAAATATAAACCATATAATATCTATTTGTCGTTTATACCAAGGTGCACATATTTGCAGGTCTGAAAACCAAGCACAATTGTGGGCCTGGTTTAATATTGTTGTCATGGATAATATTTTCCATTTGTTTGAGAGTATTTCCATTACAACAATGAGCCCCATAATAAAATTGAGTTGTTGGACCTTCAAATATTTACACGTTGGTTTGTACACAACGACTGTAGTTTCAATATACTCGGGCTATACGCTTGTTTTTATTAACACAGAACACTTCTTATCTTCTTTACAACACAACAATAATAACAATATGTAGTATTTTTGTAACATTACCCGATAGAGTTTCCTTTGTAACTTTGGGTGGGGACAGTTAAAAAGGGGATCATTGTGATTGTGTAGCCATCAAATCACAGCGGCGTTGCTTTAGGCTGTAAATACCTCAATACAATATTCATAATTGACCCTGCATGACTAGTCAAAACAGTACACATCAGTGAAATTAACGCATTGCTAAGGTTTAGTAGTCGCGGTGGACAGATCGCAAAATGACCTTAACTCACTTAATCCTAGAGATTTTTGCTACTTTTCAAAATTTGAAAAAAAATGTATTAAAAATGAACATGTGGATAGATAGTTTTATTCTAATATCATAAACATGCAAAAACTAAAAACATTACCTTTGATACTACGCCTATAAATTGTCTCAGAAAATAGGCATGGGGTAAAAGTAACCCGGGTAAACTACGGATTTAGTCGGTGTCAGGGTTGAGTGAGTTAATTTTTATTGCTGTTTTCTTTTTTAATTATTTAAAATAATATCTCTTTGGTCAATGTTGACTTGGATAACGTGGATTGATGCCTTTACTGTATCAGTTTTATGTATTGTTTATCAAACGGCAGAGTAAACATTCGTTAGTTCGGCCCACGGAGTCGGAGTTTAGATTATCCCAGTTTCTACAGCGTGAAATGGACAATAGCAATTAACTGCTTGCTCTACCCTTATGATAGTATCTTTGTCTATCGGAAAGTACTTTCCGCCAGATCTAACAGACCCAGCTACCCAATCACTGCCGGCTGGAAAAGTGTGTGTGTGTGTGGGGGGGGGGGGGGGGGTGGTCTGAAAAAAAAAGCTCGACTTCATCTAGGTTTGTCCCGACGTCAGTTTGTCCGCATGTAACACTTGTAGGCGCCAGGGCATCATGTACTCAAATTAATATATTATGGCAGCTTCGTTTGTTTTGTTTTGTTTTGTTTTTTAGGGTTTTACGGCGCTTGCAACACATTAAGGTCATATCAGCGCCAGTAAAAAGGAAGAAAATGGGATAGTAAAAAGTTCTAGAATTACAATTAAAGCACCCAAGAAAAGGTAAGACAAAGGAGAATTTGTTCAAATAGAAAACAGATGTAGATTCCAAGAGCACACTATCAAAGTACTTAGTTTGAGATCACCTAAAAGTCTCATCCAGACACAAGCACAGGTCCCAGCTAAGAAAGATGCACTCAAATGCTTACAAATCATATATAACATGTAAACAAAACAATACAGTGCATAACAGAGAGATGATTTACAAGGTAAAAAAGATCATCTCCCAAAACTCTTAACTAAACATTTGACTGTTTCCCTCCCAGCCAGGGTATACGGCCAGGACCAGGAAAAAACCAAGTAATCTCATTCCAAGACAAAGACAGAAAGCATGTTGGAAAACAGATATAAGTGGATAGAAGACACAGTATGTAACCCCCTGCCCACTATAGGAGGTCAGGAACCCCACCCAGATGACACCTTGTTTTTGTTTGTTTGTTTTTAAGGGTTTAACGGCGCTTGCAACACATTTAGGTTATATCAGCGCCAGTAAAAAGGAAGAAAATGGGATAGTAAAAAGTTATAGAATTACAATTAAAGCACCCAAGAAAAAGTAAGACAAAGGGGAACTGGGAACAAATAGGGATCAGATGTAGATTCCAAGAGCATACCACCAATGTACTTAGTTTGAAATCACCTACAAGTCTCATCCAGACACAAGCATAAAATCCAACAAAGAGGAACACACTCAAATGCTTACATTATACATTCAAAATAAAAATAATAATACATAACAGAGAGATGATTTACAAGGAAAAAAATATCATCTCCCAAAACAATAACTGCATTTGACTGTTTCCCTCCCAGCTAGGATTCCGGCCAGTGCCAGGACAAAACCAAGTAATCCCATTCCGAGACAAAGACAGAAAGCATGTTGGATAACAGATATAAGGGGATAGAAGACACAGCATGTACCTCCCTGCCCGCTATGGGAGGTCAGGATCCCCACCCAGAGATGACACCTTCATAAAAGAACAAAATACTAAAAATGAAGAACGGTTTGAGCCGCAAAACAAGTTGGTTTAAAGTCACAAAGAAAAAAGGAAAGAAAAAAGAAATTTAGAAATATTTTCGTTATTATATTTAAAAAAAAACTCTAACGAAAAAGAAAAAAATATATAAAAAGAATGAACAAGCAAACGAGTTTAGTTTGATATTATTCCTGAAATATAATTCCATTTATTTATTATTCAGGAAATAAAACAAATTAATAATTCAGTGTATGAGCGCAAGCAGAGTAACGTACATAAATGAATGGTTAATTCGCACAATCAATTCATGTACAATATCAGTCAGCAACCAAAATCCAATCAAAGACGACTATTGGAAAAAAGGTCCATAGAACACATTGTTTTTTTGCCTATAGAAATGCTCTATTAATAGGGATATTATGAAAACCAAATAAACATTCATAATCTCTGTATCGTAAAACAACCCATAAAAGAACAAAATACTAAAGATGAAGAACGGTTTGAGCCGAAAAAAAAAGTTGGTTTAAAGCCACAAAGAAAAAAGAAAAGAAAAAAGAAATTTCTTTTTTCTTTTCTTTTTTCTTGGTGACTTTAAACCAACTTGTGTTTGGGGCTCAAACCGTTCTTCATCTTTAGTATTTTGTTCTTTTATGGATTGTTTTACGATACATTCATAAGCTCTGTATCGTAAAACAACCCAACTTCACTAAACTAAGAAGAGAGAATGAGATAACAATTTGGTTAGTAAGTAAATGCGATATATCCCAAATCTAACAAGCAATTTCGTTTAAATTTAATATTAGCGTTTCAAATGGTTCATGTTCATGGGAAAAAAACAACAAAAAACAAAACTGGGTCACTTAATTATTAAAATTGAATCACATGGAACTATTCAATGGCCATTTATTCTGGGTTTTTTTTCTCCAAATACTACAAGGCTCTGGTTCATGAAGAAATATCATTATTATTTTACAACGTGTGTTTATTTTATTCTATTTATTTATTTTTTTGTATACTATACATTTTTAGAAACATTTCAATTTCAATAAAATTTACAGGTTTGGGTCAAACAAAAAAAAAAAAATATATATATATAATAAAAAGTGTCTTCAACGTTGTTTGGATATGAATTGGTTGAATAATAATTATCAATATCGATATTCTTATATATCGAGAGTATAAGAATAAGAAGCATTAAAGAATGTATGATGGTAATATAACAAAAATAAAAAAAATGTTACGATTAAAGAAACAACAAAACAATAACAAGCGCATGCTCTGAGAATTTCCATACATAAATTTACAAACTCATATGTTATAAGCCTGATAATATTATATTATAATTAATATGAATCGAATTTTAATAACAAAGAAAAGATTTTCAAAATCTCATTTTTAACATACATTGACATAATATAATGGTGGTGAGTGTAAGGAAAATGAAAGCATTAGAGCAAAATTATGGTTTGTTTGTTTGTTTGTTTTAGGGAGTTCAACAGCAATTTCTAAAAGTCGTATCAGTGCCAAGGAAGACAGAACACAATTAATGAGCCAATAAGATATATAAATATATATATATATATATATATATATATATATATATATATATATATATATATATATATATATATATATATATATATGTAATATATATATATATATATATATATATATATATATATATATATATATATATATATATATATATAAATTTAGTGTTCACTTGCACATGCAACACTCTTGGGCATAAATGGGGTGGGGGAAGGACATATCTGACAGCATCTCTCTCCACCATGGATCTAAGGAAAAAAAAAAAAAGAAAATTATTTATTTTTGTTTTAAGGGTTTTACGTGCTTTGCGACATATTTAGGTAATGTCATCATTTCAGCGCCAGTAAAAAGGAAGAAAATGGGATGGTCAAACAATATAGATTTACAATTGAAAGCACACGAGTAAAAGTAATGTTTGTTTTTGTTTTTAAGGGTAATACAGCGCTTGCAACACATTTAGATCATATCAGCGCCAGTAAAAAGGGAGAATATGGGATAGTAAAAAGTTCTGGAATTACAGTTAAAGCACTCAAGAAAAGGTAAGACAAAGGGGAATGGTAGAAATAGGGAATCGGTGTAGATTCCAAGAGCATACCATCAATGTACTTAGTTTGAGATCACCTTAAAGTCTCATCCAGACACGAGCACAGATCCCTACTAAGAGGAATACACTCAAATGCTTACACTATAAATTCAAAACAACAAATATAATAATACATAACAGAGAGATGAATTAAAAGGAAAAACAATATCATTTCCCAGAACAATAACTATACATTTGACTGCTTCCCTCTCAGCCAGGGCCAGGACAAAACCAAGAACCTCATTCCAAGACAAAGATAGAAAGCAATTTGGAAAACAGATATAGGGGGATAGAAGACACGGTAACTCCTGCCCACTATGGGAGGTCAGGAACCCCACCCAGTGAGTAAAAGACATGGGGAAATGGCTCAAATAGGGAACAGATGAAGATTCCAAGAGCACACATATATAATGCGGGATAGCCCATCTGTCTTCTAGTTCTAGACCCATCAAATCAAGGTCGCATGAAAGTAAGAATGATGACATTTTATAGGTTTTTAAGGGTTTTACGGCGATTGAAACACATTAAGGTCATATCAGCGCCAGTAACAAGGAAGAAAATGGGATAGCAAAATGCTCTAGAATTATAATTAAAGCACCCGAGAAAAAGGTAAGACAAAGGGAATTGATTCAAATAGGGAACAGATGTAAATTCCAAATTCTCAATGCACCTGGTTTGAGATCACCTAAAAGTCTCATCCAGACATAAACACAGGCCCCTACTAAGATGAATACAATCAGATATTTACAAATCATATATAATACGTTAACAAAACTTAATACAATGCATAACAGAGAGATGATTTACGAGGAAAAAAACATCATCTCCCAAAACCTACTATACATTTGACTGTTTCCCTAGGCCTAGACAAAACCAAATAATCTCATTCCAAGACAAAGACAGAAAGCAAGTTGGAAAACAGATAATATAGGGGGATAGAAGACACAGCAAATACCTTCATGTCCAATATGGGAGATCGGAAACTCCACCCAGGATTCACAATTGAAAACACATGAGAAAAAGTAAAACAAAGAGGAATGGCTCAAATAGAGAACAGATGAAGATTCCAAGAGCACACATATATAATGTGGGATAAGCCCATCTGTCTTCAAAACCCGACCAAATCAATGTCGCATGAAAGTACGAATGATGATGACATTGGACAGGAGGGGTGTTGTTAGTGATAATACAATCCCCATTACATGAATGTCAAACTCCCAGAGTGAATGGCGAAATAAATACCCGTAAATAAAGCCACCGGTACAAGTACATTTTGGAATAGATAGGCTTATAGTGCAGTCATAAAAAAAATTGAAAGTACTTTCACATGTTATTAGAGAAGGAACATAGAAAGAGGGTAGTTATTAAAGAAAGTTACTGGTAATCAAAGTACATAAAAAGGTAATAATCGTTTGTTCTCCAGTTGTATTTCTTAAGTCTTTTCAATTCATTTCAAATCATTTTTTTTTTTAAATCAAAAAAATCTCATCTCTTTTTTTGTCAAAGTTAGTTCGTGATAGTGATAGAGCTATTACGAGCCAAAGCCATAAAAGCAAAGAGGTCATTGAAATAAAAAAAAGGAAGAAAAAAAACCCAAGTGTCCATTGAGATTAATTTAGAAGGTTAGTGACCTAGCACTTCACCATTGACTCGCCCTTTATATTATACTGTGTTAAATGCAGCTCAATGAGACACTTGTAAAAAATAAAAAGCAATTCACATAAAGACGAAGTAAAGGGTGATTGTACATGATAAGGATGACTAACATATCATAATAATAATAATAATAATAATAATAATAATAATAATAATAATAATAATAATAATAATAATATTAACAAAAACAACTCACAGAACAGAGGCAGGACCATCATCAACAATAGTCCTGCCATAAACAAATATTTTTTTTATAAAAACATGATTTTTGCTTTTTTCTTTGGGGGGGGGGGGGGGGGGGGATCAGAATCAGAATCAGAATTTCAAGGAAAATCTCAGTAACAGTCAGTCTAAATTGTATTCTATCCTTACTATTAATTCTATGAATTATCACTTCAAAATGCTTTGGGAATTAATGAAGTACTGTTCATTTTAGTCCTATTAATTTTGGATTCAAATTAAAATACACATCTCCCTATACATTCGACTGTTTCCCTCCCAGCCAAGGACTCTGGCCAGGGTCAGGACAAAGCTAAGTGATCTCATTCCAAGACAAAGACGGGAAGCAATTTGGAAAATAGATATAGGGGGATAGAAGACACAGTAAGTGCCTCCTTGTCCGCTATGGGAGGTCAGAAACCCCACCCAGAAGTACAGGGGCAGCTGTTAGCAGCTAGCCAATTTCACTCTAATCTCATTGAGTTTTCATTCCACCTTTTTAACACCTCAAAGCAGAAACAATTAGTTTGTTTTCATAATTGACCTTTGAATAAATACCCAGATGACCAACCCCCCCCCCCCCCAAAAAAAAAAATAAATAAAAGCAAAAAATAATAATTAAACATAATTGAAAAAAACAAAACAACCATGAGCTTTTACATAGTGAATTGCCCACTAAATGAGAACACACACACACACACACACACAAACGTTACTTTCTAAACTATAATGGCATAATTAAATGACTATCCGCAACATCAATCCAACAGCATAAAATCTATGAATGGAAACGGTTGCTTCAAATAGGATAATGCTGTATGATATATATATTAACATGACCAGCTCTAGACATTGCAAAACAACCGTGTAGTGTAAAAAAGGGTGAAGAGGGATCTCTACTCCTTCAATAACTATGCATTTGACTGTTTCCCTCCCAGCTAGGACTCCGGCCAGGGCAAGGACAAAACCAAGTCATCTCATTCCAAGATAAAGACAGAAAGCATGTTGGAAAACAGATATAAGGAGAGAGAAGACACAGTATGGACCCCCCCCCCTGCCCATTATGGGAGGTCAGGAACCCCACCCAGACGTTGTCAATGTGCTTAGTTTTAAATCACAATAAATTTCCTCCAGACATAAGCACAGAATACAACTTAAAGGAATACACTCAAATGCTTACAAAACAGTACAAAACACAGTGCTGATGGCGACAAAAGATGAAAAAGGAGGACAATATCGAACGTTTGTCTTTATGTCCCATTTTTTAACAGCCAGAACACCCCCATATTTACAACAATAGAGATGATAAGTTATAATTTATACAGTCCAATTTCTCCACTGACCGTTTATAGAAAGATTCGCTGAAATGAAAAGTGACAGATAATTTTGCAAAAAATAGGTAGAAAAACGTGAAAAAGGCTGAAAAGAAGGAAATTCCTCCTCTGTCTCCAAAATTGTGGATTTCTGTGGATCCACAAAATCACAGAAAAGCATCAGCACTGATAACAGACAAATGTTGTTTTTGTTTGCTTTTAATGGTGTTACTGTGCTTGCAACACATTTAGGTCATATCAGCGCCAGTAAAAAGGATGAAAATTGGATAGTAAAAACATGAGATGTACAATTAAAAGGACTAGAGAAAAAAGTAAGACAAAGGGGAAATGGTTGAAATAGGAACAGATTTAGATTCCAAGAGCACACAATCAGTGTACGTAGTTTGAGATCACCTAAAAGCTCAACCAGACACCAGCACAAGATCCCACAAAGAGGAATACACTCAAATGTTAACAAATCATATGTTAAAAAATAAAATAATAACAGTACATAACAGAGAGATGATTTACAAGGAAAAAAATATCATCTCCCAAACCTATAACTATACATTCAACTCTTTCCCTCCCAGCTAAGGACTCCGGCCAGGCCCAGTAATCTCATTTCAGGACAAAGACAGAAAGCAATTGGAAAACAGATACAGGGGGACAGAAGACACAGCAAGTACCTCCCTGCCCACTATGGGAGGCCGGGAACCACACCCAGACCGAGAGATGATTTACGAGGAAAAAATATCTCCCAAATCTATAACTATACATTTAACTGTTTCCCTTCCAGCCAAGGACTATGGCCAGGCTCAAGACATAACCACCAAGACAAAGACAGAAATCAAACATAGCGGGATAAAAGACAAGTTAATGAACTCCCTACCCAATTTGGGAGGGGGACAAAAAAAAACACCCAGGATCTCTGCATAAATCATAAATCATCATCTAACATTAACATTAACATGCATAATGTGTTAATACCCAAATGCACCCTGTAATTTCAAAACAATTTTAATGATTACGCATTATGATTGTAGCAAGGCATTAATTACAGAGTATTAAAGCCATTATAAAATGTAATTGATATAATTTACACTATCATCAGGTGTCCTAACTATCATAGTAGAATGCAATATGCACTGTAAGATAGAGATCTGAACAAGTGTGTATGAAAGGTATCAGACAAAGCAATAAAGAAAAATTCAAGAAAAAAAACATCCCAAAAAATCAATCTACCTCGACTCCCCTCTTGTATTTTTCTTTCTTGCTTTGTCTGATACTTTTCATACACACTTGTTCAGATTTTTATCTTACACCGATGCCTGCTCCCTATTTTCTTAATTCAAAATGCACTGTACTGTAAACTACCATTATAAAACAACAAGGCTATTGACCATTTTATTGGATAAAACAATGAGAATAATGACCACGATATACAGAAAATATTGACACAGCTGACAGTAAGCAATGGATGCTACTTTTAACCCCTTCTTTCAATAGATGTAAATCGTCATGTTGCAACAAGACATTGCTAAAAACATTGATCAATATCAACTGAGGTGTGTTTACAACAACAAAAAATTGAAGAACTGATTTGGATAAGTCTATTTTCTATTATTTTTTTAATACATAAAATAATAAAATATACATTATTAGATTCCCAAATTAAATTTTTCTTTTAAATGATGAAAATGAGCCAGTCACACGTGTTTATTTTTAGTTGGTTTTGAAAAACAAAAGCTAAACATATTTTTTGTTTGTTTGTTTGTTTGTTGCTTTAGGTCTCTTCCAACACAATTGAGGTTATATGAGAGACCGCTGAAACAAAAAAACAAGCAATCTAACAAAAATAGTTCAAATGTCAATCAAAATCATAACCTAAAGATATCATAAGCTAAATTATAAATAACCAAGAACAAACAGGCAGAGGATTTACAGGAAAAAAAATATCCCCTGTCAAAAATACAATCACAAACCAAAGAAGCAGGATAGGCTAGTAAAGAGAAGAAGAAACGACATCACTATCGGATCGTACACCCATGCGAACATCATAGGTATACGATTCAAGGGTGATGCTCCCATCCAACCACCCGCAAAGCTAAACACACAAAATGTGACAAATAATCTCAAAATATGTAGTATTATGTTTTTGCTTTTTGTTTTTAAGGGTTTTACGGCGCTTGCAACACATTTAGGTTATTATATCAGCGCCAGTAAAAAGGAAGAAAATGGGATAGTAAAAAGTTTTAGAATTACAATTAAAGCACCCAAGAGAAAGTAAGACAAAGAGGAACTGGGAACAAATAGGGATCAGATGTAGAATCCAAGAGCATACCACCAATGTACTTAGCTTGAGATCACCAATAAGTTTCATCCGGACACAAGTACAAAATCCAACAAAGAGGAATACACTCAAATGCTTACATCATACATTCAAAATAACAAATATAATAATACATAACAGAGAGATGATTTACAAGGAAAAAAATATCATCTCCCAAAACAATAACTATAACTATGCATTTGACTGTTTCCCTCCCAGCTAGGACTCCGCCAGGCCAGGACAAAACCAAATAATCTCATTCCAAGACAAAGACAGAGGGCATGTTAGAAAACAGATATAAGGGAATAGAAGACACAGTATGTACCCCCCTGTATTATGTCTGAGAGATAACGATGCTGAAAATTGAATGTGTAGTCAAAAATATGAACGAAAGAGTGAAAATGGAGAGGCTTCGTATGGGAACAAAACAGACAATGGACATTTCGAGTACAAACCCTTTGTCAGTACAATACACAAATTAACGTGGAAAACAAATAAAATAAAATGCAAAATAACTTATATCCTCTGTACTCAATGGTGGTTGCAGTATTTTCATTCATACTGCAACCACCATTGAGTACAGACGATACAAGTTATTTTGCATTTTTAAAAATTTGTTTTCCACGTTAATTTGTGTATTGTTGTGCTGACGAAGGGTTTGTACCTGAAACGTCTATTGTCTGTATTGTTCCCATCCGAAGACTCCATTTTCACTCTTTCGTTAGTATTTTCATGATCACAGGCTTCCATACTGTTTTCTAGTCAAAAATATGAAAACTTGGGTATAAGTTATGTGTTTCAGGGTTGCCAATTCAGAAGGCAACAATTTACTGTACTTTTATGCAAACACATAGACTGACTTATTTCTGAGTGCTGGACTCCACTAAAAAGACATTATGTAATTACTTTTTTTGTTTAGCAGGTGATTGGAAAATGTACTCAGGGTTTATAACATACTGAATTCCGTAAATATACGGAAAATTGGCAACCTTGGTTTTTTGCTGATGTAAAGAAATGAGTTGAGTAAATTCCATAATGTGCATAAACTCAAAATAACACATATCTGATCAGGGGCAGCATGACTCAGCGGTACAGTCTTTTCTTCTTACTCTTACCCAAAAGGTACTGAGTTCGACTACACACCTCGTTGTGTGGCCTTGAGCAATTCACCTCGCCCTAGCTCACTTTGCAGCGCTGCACTGGGTTATTCCAGTCTTCCCTTGGAATAGACCCTAAAGACAAATTTCCCCTTGGGGATGAAGAAAGTGAATTTTTATTTATTTTATTTACTATTTTCACTTTAAATTAACTTTTTTTTTGACATCTGTGACACTCAGACATAATACCAGTTTAACACACTGGGTCACAAATGAGAAAAAAAAAAAAGAGAAACAAAAAAACTAAAAACAACTAATTCAATGACATAAGTTCAAACAGTGATTCTACGAAAATTATCGGTTTGTAAATGACACGGCTAGCTTAAAATCAATACATAGTTCTAACAAGCACCAAGTGTGAAAACTAAATCAAATGCTTTTTATTGGTAAGTCATCATATGCAAAGGCTTTTGCTCAAAATACTTTTATATATATATTTCATGTTAATGTGGACATCATGAATAAAACAAAAGAAAAAAAAAAAATTTTCCAGACAATATTTTTCACCCATTCCATTGTTTGTTATTGTTAGTTGTTTTTAAGGGTTTTATGGCGCTTGCAACATAGGTCATATCAGCGCCAGTGAAAAGAAAGAAAAGGGGATAGTTAAAAAGCTAGAAAGACAATTAAAGCACTGAAGAAAAAGTATGATAAAGTAGAACTGGTTAAAATGGGAAACAGATGTAGATTCCAAGCGCATATCATCAATGTGCTTAGTTTAAGATCACCTAAAACTAAATGTCTCATGACAAAAGCACAGGTCCTCATTAAGATGAACACACTCAAATGTTTACAAATCATATATGTAAAACAAAAATAATACAGTGGGTAACAGAGAGATGATTTACAAGCCAAAAAATATCATCTCAAATCTCTAACTACATATCTGACTGTTTCCCTCCCAGCCAGGATCCGGACAAAACCAAGTAATCTCATTCCAAGACAAAGACAGAAAGCAAGTTGGAAAACAGATATAGGGGATAGAAGACACAGCAAGTACCTCCCTGCCCACTATGGGAGGTCAGGAACCCCACCCAGTGGCCATTTCTAAATATCAGGGCATACCGACATGATCCTGGCCATACCCAATATATTTCTTGAACTGGTCTACAAATACTCATCACTCTAAACCAATGTATATCCATTTCGACATTCCAATCCCTAACACACCATTAAAAAAAAAAGTGTTCAAAAATAAATGAAAATAATTGAGGAGCTACAAACAACATATTTGTTTTTTTGTATTTTACAAATACATCACATGCTACTTGAGCAAGTTAAAATATTTGTGGCAGTGAAAATAAAATAATGATGATGATGATGATAAGGATGATATTGATGATGATGATGATGATAATGATAATGATAAGGATGATGATGTGTGCATTTGTGATCTTCAGGTATGACACTTGGTTTCAATCTAACAGGTCACAGGTTCAACTCTCGCACTCAGTTGATTCCCTGGGAAAAGGTTCTTTACTCACATTATGTCACAGCACTCAAGTTTTAAATGATTAACTGGCCCGTAACAGCATTGTATCTCTCCAAAAAAAAAAAATTAGGCATAGAGCCTTACAGGTGTCGTGTCTAGTTCTACATGTTCAATGTTGCCATTGGCTTAGGACCTCTTGTCAAGTGATTTAACTTAATGTATATTTAGTGAACATTGCCCTATATAAAAGCATGTTTTTTAAAGGCTTTTTTTTCCTAATGTTGATGATGATGGTGGTGATGATGATCATCATGATGTTGATGGTAATAACAATAATAATCAATATGATAAAATGAGTTGGCGCTCTGCAATGGAAGGAAATGCTCCAATATGAAAGGCTGAACCAAAGTAAGATTCATAACAAGAAATTAACACAGAGCATTCCAATCTCAATAATTTTTAAAATTTGCATTTATAGAAAATACAAAACACATATTATTTATCTTTTAAAAACATACCAATAACAATGACAAGCAGGTTAAAATAGAATTATGAAAGAGGTTTTTCTAACTCACTCCAAATATTTGAAGATATATACGAAACATAATATCAACTTGGTTTCATCGAAATGTACTCATCAGACCTTGTTGGGTTTTAAGTTGCATATGAATAACATTGAGAAATATAGAGAGCTCAGAAAATGACATGTCCAGGGTTGCCAATCCAGGAAGCCAAAATTTACTGAACCTTTATGCAAAAACATAGACCGACCTCTTTATGAGTGCTGAACTCCAGTAAAAAGATATTATGTACTTAGTTTCTTTAGCTCTGTTTAGCAGGTGATTGGAAAATATATTGAGGGTTTATAACATACTGAATTCCGTAAATATACGGAAAATTGGCAACCTTGAAAAATAGAGCTCAGAAAATGACATGTCAATGTGATGACACCAAAAAAAAGAAAAAAAATTATAATATATGACTCAAGATTATACATGATAGTATGCTCATAGTAAACGTGACTGAAAAAATAATTTTATTTTATTTTCATTTTTTTCTTCAAAATTGTTCTTCACATTCACTCCCTGGAAGCATAAAGAGATGGATAAAGGGGGGTAAAGGACATATAATGAGTAGCATGTTTAACAGCATGTGAACGAATGGTGAAACACATATCACTATCAAAGCTTGTTCTTTTAAGAAGTAGTGGTAGTAGCTGTGGTAGTGGGTAACTGATGGGGGGAGGGATTGAGGGAACTGGCCATCATTGTTGACATGCTTTACTGACCTCTCTCAAATGGGGGTGTGTGCTGCAGATAGAAAATACTACTAAGTAGAATTCATCAAAAGTATCAAAAATAACATGATAAATCTAATTTGAAAAGTAACATTAATTGGTTGAGATCAAGAAAAGACCCTCTAAATGGACCATTAATGGATGATCTATTATAACAAAAGCACAGGGCATAAAGCATTAAGCAAAGCATAACTCACACCCATCCTAAAAATGATCAACGACATTGGTTTGCCAAGAAGAGAGTCGGACAGTGATAGGATAACTGTTCTTCACCTTCAAGATTACATTTCACAAACATTAAAATTAAAATTATATTTATTACATTAACAGACTAGTATTATTCATTATATTATTATTTATGTGATCGACTTGCACCATACAGTGAAAGAGTTTCAATATAATGTCAATAAGTCAAGCTGTTCCACCCAATTTCTTTCATCACTCATTGTCATAGCACAGATACATGCAATTTTACTTTAAATTTGAAACACAGAAGACAATAAAAACTAAACAAAATATCGAAGAGGCGAGGCTTAAATCATCATTTGTGAAAATTGGTGGTCCTAAATTATTCACAGCACTGCAAGCAGGGTTAAATTTGAATTTGGGCTTCTTTCACAAAGACGTATGAATGGTTTTATAAATTGAGAGCAAGAAAAACATTAGGAAATGCTATTTTTGAAGAATCATCATGATTAGTGATTACTTTCACATTAGCTTTCCGCTATTTCTATCACTGAATCATCTACAACTGTTCACATTTTTATATTACACAAAAGCATTTTATTTTGCTGGGGAACTTTTATGGTGGTAAAGGTAGTCTTTGTAAAATGAACTTTTCTGAGCTAATATCTTTGATAAGAATTGAAGATCAGATATTTGGTATCAGGTATTTCTTATACTAGTTGCAGTCATCTCTGTGCTTAGTTTCCAAGCCAAAGCTAATGAAAACCAACAGAAAGACTGATTACCTTCCAAAAGGCCAACTAAACCCAAATCTAATGATTTCTTTTTTCGACACACATCATCCCAAATGGAATTTATTGGGATAAAGAATCAGCTTCACGTTTGCCACAGATTTTAAAATAAGCCAATTTACTCGGCCATGACACCCTATTGGTAAATAAGGTAACAATTTAAGCATCTATGACATCTCCAGACAACTTTGTTGATAGAAAATTTGCCTCAAAACCAAAGGGAAGGATGTCAGTCCAGGATACAGTCAAGGTATTTGTCTTTTCCCACTGTAGACCTTAGAATGCTAGGTCTGTTAGACCTGGTGGAAAGTAATTTGCAATAGACTACCATCCTATCAAAGGGATAGTAAAAACATTTTAAAATCTGTTTAACACTTAAAAAATTGAGATAAACTAAGGCTCCATGGGCTCTGTTTGGGTATCTTTTTAAAAAATTTTAATGACATTTTTAGACGACACTGATGTGCACATACCTCTAATCTAGCTAATCAATACAGGCACATGTAAGTAAATATCAAGTTCAACAAAAAAAACCACTACAGAAAATGATTGGAAAGCACTAACAATTTAACTCAAACAACCCCTCTTTCCAAAAAAAACAAAAAAAATAAAAAAATAAAATCGTATTGAAAATGGAATGGTGACAAATTTGTCTTGGCCCCTTAATTTTCACAAATAAAGAATTCCTGCCTAAATATGCACCTAATCTTCTTCAATTTGTTCTTTGGCTACCAAATAACGGACGACTATGAATAGAAGTGGCAATTGCATTTAGTTATGGTTAGTACTACTGATGGACAAAGATAGAAGTGTGAGACAAGGCTATTAACTCATAGCAAAAGGTGTTAGAAATGTTAAAATTAAGATTAAGGGGTGAAAAAATAAACCAAAAACAAACAAAAAACGTTTGTATCAAGCACATCTATAGGATTTCTGGTTAGGCAAAATCAGGATAAAGAAATTTGATTAAAGTTAATATTGGGTCAAAAGCCACTTCCATTCATTGTCACCTAAATTCACCCATCATGCACCACCATTGATTAACCAAAAAAAAAAAATACAATAAAGTACCTAAATCACATCATGTCTTTTATCTTCTGCATTCAATTATACGAAGGAGTAGTGATTATCAACAGCCCGATTTGATTGATGCTGCTGATCCCGAGTCTGCTCTCTCACCACATTCTCAATAGATGCTGTTGTGGCACGGACAGAGCCACTGATAACCACCACTTCCTGATGAGCCAGCAAGCCGTGACGACCACCGGAATTATGAGGGGCTGCTCCACCTCGTCCTCTAGGAGAACCGTGAAGGGAGGGAGTTCGTGGTCGATCGAGGGCAACTATGAAATCAGTGAGAGTGACATCTGAGGATCCGCCTGACTCGAGAGGTATTGGGTGCGTGCCAAAGTGTTCCAACATGTCGAATATGGTGTCAAACCACAAATGCTGAACTCTACATCTTCCTTCATTATTGATAGTCATTCGTAAATGCTGGGGGAGTAAAAGGAAATAAAACAAGTGGTTATAATAATAAGATATAATCAAAATAATAATGAAATACAATGAAAACAATTATGAAAACAACCACGATATTAATAATAATAATAATAATGAGAACAAACAGAACAACAACAAAAATCACCAGTTAGTTTATATTTTGAAGAGATACTTCAGATTAAAGCTAACATATTCAAAATCTGTTGTATTTAGTATAGAAAAGTAATTGGCCTATTGAGGAGTAAAAACCCATTAAATATTAATGAAATAGGGCATTTTGACTTAAGGAAACAAAAAAAGGAAGAAAATGAGAAGGCATAGGAGCAAGAGGCAGTCGAGGAATAGGAGAAGAAAAAGATTTTTTTTTTTTTTTTTTTTTTTTTTTTTTTTGTTTGTTGCTTTAGGTCTCTTCCAACACAATTGAGGTTATATGAGAGACCGCTGAAACAAAAAAACAAGCAATCTAACAAAAATAGTACAAATGTCAATCAAAATCATAACCTAAAGATATCATAAGCTAAATTATAAATAACCAAGAACAAACAGGCAGAGGATTTACAGGAAAAAAAATATCCCCTGTCAAAAATACAATCACAAACCAAAGAAGCAGGATAGGCTAGTAAAGAGAAGAAGAAACGACATCACTATCGGATCGTACACCCATGCGAACATCATAGGTATATGATTCAAGGGTGATGCTCCCATCCAACCACCCGCAGAAGAAAAAGAAGATGATGATGAAGACGAAGAAAAAGAAGAAGAAGAAGAAGAAGAAGAAGAAGAAGAAGAAGAAGAAGAAGAAGAAAAAGAAGAAGAAGAAGAAGAAGAAGAAGAAGAAGAAGAAGAAGAAGAAGAAAAGAAGAAGAAGAAGAAGAAGAAGAAGAAGAAGACGAAGACGAAGAAGAAGAAGAAGAAGAAGAAGAAGAAGAAGAAGAAGAAGAAGAAGAAGAAGAAGAAGAAGAAGAAGAACAACAACAACAACAACAACAACAACAACGACATTAATAAGAAATAAAAAAATTACCTTTGCTCTTCCTTGAAAGTTAAAAGTAAGGACATATTCACCAGCCCTCGTCTCACTCTTGCGTACAAGGAACACACCGTGACCTGAGGGACCTTGCTGAAGAACTAATTGGGCTGCCTCAGCCCTTGACATAGTACCATGAAACCAGGGATATTCTTTGAGCATATTTTCTACACCACCTTCCACATCATGGACATCTGATACACCTGATTCTGGGGGTTAAAAATGAAGAGTACTAAAAGCTACACAACAACGACAATAATAATAATAATAATAATAATAATAATAATAATAATAATAATAATAATAATAATAATAATAATAATAATAATAATAAACAGCTTCCCGGAGTACAAAGTTTTCTATCATTTTTGTCTCACTAAACAAACATGTTGCCTATATGAAATACGATAAAACCAGACATTCTTCCTTACCTAAACCACTTTCTGTCCTTGGTGACATTCGTAAATCTCCAGTGCTCAGATTTGACATACTGGGAGGTGTGTTTGCTGTATTTTCTACATGTATCATACTCCATGGACGAGGCGGTGATGTCCTAACAGTTGCCACTGGAGACGATGTATGATCTGCACTTTGACCCAGACTTCCTTGAGAAGAGCTCCGATGATGGGAGCCTAACTGAGATGAGTCTTTTTAAAAAATGAACAATATATCATTAATGATGGTAGGCGGCATGAAAATTTTGGGAGATAAGAATCACCTCCCCCCTCTTTCTCTCTCTCTCTCTTGTATAACAGGATCTATTGGGCAGAAGGTCAAGCCTGCAATCACCCATATGAATGTAAAGAAATCATAAACCATAAGTCTTATGTAACAGTGACAGATTAAGGCCATATCAGCGCTAGTAAAAATGAAGAAAATGGGAAAGTTAAAAGTTCTAGAATTACAGTTAAAGCACCCAAGAAAAGGTAAGACAAAGGTGAATTTGTTCATATAGGAAACAGATGTAGATTCCAAGAGCACACTATCAAAGTACTTAGTTTGAGATCATCTAAAAGTCTCATCCAGACACAAGCACAGGTCCCAACTAAGCGGGGTACACTCAAATGTTTACAAATCATATGTAAACAAAACAATACAGTGCATAACAGAGAGATGATCTACAAGACAAAAAATAACATCTCCCAAAACTCTAACTATACATTTGACTGTTTCCCTCTCAGCTAGGGTGTCCGGCCATGGCCTGGACAAAACCAAGTAATCTCATTCCAAGACAAAGACAGAAAGCATGTTTAAAAACAGATATAGGGGGATAGAAGACACAGTAAGTGCCTCTACAGGAGGTAAGGAACCCCACCCAGAGTGAACGTGAACAATTTTTGTCCTGAAGTTGTTTCATTGGGTAGGGCACTTTATGTACAATACCCCACTCAACTCAGATGTGAATGAGTACCTGGTTATAGGCAATGACAGACATTTCAAGAGTGTTAGTATAAAAACTAGAACAGGTGACTGCTATTGTGTGAAATGGAAATATGTTTCCATCTGGCTTGCTAAAGGAAATAAATAAGTAAAACAATGTGAAACACTTTGAGCATCGTAAATCTGTGAAAATGCCTTATATAAATGTTCATATTTATATTTATAATAATCAGATGGTCTGAGGTTCAATCCCAGAGCTGCCAACCCCAGCTGATGAGAATGTGTACAATGGGACCTCAAAATGGGGGAGATCTCATAAAAATGGGTACAATCCTGAAATCGACGGAAAGTAACCATTGTGAAAGTAAGAGGAAGGATATTTACATAAAGTCACACAACAATAAAAAATCTGCCACCCACCAAGATAATGACTCTGAACAAAGAAACTAGGCCTAAAAGTAAAAGCTTGAAACGGACTTCCGGGCTAACGATGAATATTAGATTTCATGACAATGAATTGGTATCGAGTACAAATTTGAACGATCCAGCAAGTTTATGCTAACAGCGATACGAGCATCCGGGCGATTACAACTAACGAAAACCGAAGTACGGAGTGTACACTAAAAATGGGTACAATCTTGGGGGAAATGCGTACAAGCGTACAATCACTGAAAAGGTGTACAATTCCTTATTTTTTGCGGTAGGTTGGCAGTTCTGCAATCCCCAGTGGAGGTAGGCTGATTTTTTGGGATGGTTTCTTTCTTCTATTTTTCTTTCTTGCTTTGTCTGGCACCTTTCATACGCACCTGTTCAGATCTTTATCTTTTTTATAGACTGCATGTGTGAGTCAAAGCCCACCAGTAATAGTAACATTAATCACAGCAAACACACATACGTGTACACGTGGTGGCTTACTTATATGGTGCTTGCCATTTCAGTTATAAGACTGAGAACAAGATGAAAAAGAGCATCTTTTACACAAATGGTGAAGGTTGGAAACAAAATCGACTGACTCCCCCCCCCCCCCCCCCCCCCCCCCCCCCCCTCCCCCCCTCTCTCTCTCTCTCTCTCTCTCTCTCTCTCTCTCTCTCTCTCTCTCTCTCTCTCCCTCTCTCTCTTTTACATGCAGTTGGACATTAAAAAAGTGGCATAGGGAAACTGAATAATAAATAGAAAAAAATATTAGTTTCACCTTTTCTTTCAATGGATCCTGATGGAGCTGTAGGTAATCTTGGTCTCCTGATAAGCAAAATGCATAAAATTAGGTTGATTTAAAAAAATGTTAAAACAAGGAAGGAACATTTAAAAGCCTAAGACATATTTAAATACCTGTGCATAATAAATTGATTTAACAAAAACCACAAAAAACACCCCCTCCCCTGAAAAAACAACACACATATGCTGGTTAACTCATCAATTGAAAGTTAGAATGGAGCTGTCTTGCATTTTGGTCTCTATGAATAGTCAATCGGTGAGACAATGAATGGGGCAATCAAAATTAGCAATATGAATAACATCATTGCCAACACCCCCATCCTTCCCACTTCATTATCATTATTATCATCACTACCTGTTTGACTGAGATAGACCACCATCACCACCACCCTACCACTATTACTAGTAGGACTACAACCACTTCTACTACCACAACTACTACGACTACTACTACTACTACCATCACCACCACCATTACTCACATTTTCTCATTTTTGTTAGTAAATTGACAGTCTGGGTCGGGGATAAAAACTGGTTATCAATGATCTGATATATAAATATTATTCATATTGCCAATTCTTTTTGTTCTCATTCATTGTCTCTCCGATTGTCTGTTCGTATGAACCCCTTGTATTACGATGTCTAAGAATAAAATATGCATAAAAAAGAAATTGATACATAAAAATAACGTTTCCACTGGTTTACTTTAGTGGCAAAATTTATATCAAGTACTTCAAGTATCCAAAGTTTTTGTCAATACTTGTTTTAGAAATAGAGGGTATGGAGAAGTGCCAGGCAGATGAAAACAGAGAAGAAAAATATCCCAGTGTCAGAGCCAAATTGGGATTCGACTGGCTTGGCACCTTCTGCCTGGCTGAGAGAGAGAACCTTGAGTGGTCGCACTAGCCATCCAGCCATTGTTACTTGTCTTTAACTTTTTACATATATATTCAAGTTGGAATCATTTTAAATATCATATAAACTATAAACTTATATACTTACATGGCAGCCATTCCTTCAGCTGTAGCAGCACAATGATTTTGTTGGATGCAATTCTTGATTGCCGCCAACCAAGCTCTCAATTCATGAGGATCTGTTGCTTCCACTACATACTCAATTGTTCCTTCCCCCTGCAACAGATTTCAAGTATTTCTCAAATGTGGAAAAGAAAAACGAAATTAAAGTAACAGTCAACACTTCATCTTATATTTTAAAATCCAAAATACAAGACAAAACACTTCTAAACAAAAGATATAACACATAACCCCCTTTTCCCACTCCAAGACCTTCGACTGACAAATCATAACAAATAAACAAATTTTTTAATCTGTCAATGCAACCATTTTCTCAAAAAGTTTGCACACTAGTACTAGTACCAAAAAAAAACCAAACACACACACAAAAAACAAGGCTTTTTTCTACTTCTACAATTAAGCAGTGTATTATAGTATTAGAGTAATTCTGGTTTCTGTACCATAGATAGTTTGCTGTTCTTTGAATGGGACACTAGTCAAAAGGAACGTAATTCCTGCCAGATCTAACAGACCTAGCTAGTAATAACGATGAGGCGGACAGAAATACACACCTCATCCCCCCCCCCCCTTACCATCATCCCCCTTCTTACTCTGGAGATTGGAAACTTATTTGTGTGAATCAAGTGCTCTTCTCTCAGGGACCCTATTTATCAATAGAACAATTGGGATTAAGCACGCCTTTACTTAATGTTGTCCTTGAAAAAACAAACAAAAAAACATTGATCAAAAACAAAATCTTTTAAAAATGCACAATAATTAAATAAACTGAAAATTAATAGAACAATTCAAGAAACCTCTACAGAAGACGTTACAGTATTTGCACAATTGCACAAGATTATACTTCATTTTCCCAGGAAACATTGCTCGGAATCAGTCAACAATAATATAGTTGTCACAAAGTGCGCACGTAAACCGTATGCTTATGTAGCGCAGTTTGCAACCTTGTTTATGTGTGCTATATTCAAGCTACGACATCGATCAATAACCAAACACAATACGTTGATAAAGGTTTTGAAGCTAAATGAAGATATATTTTATTACAATATAACAAAGATATTATGAGATATAAAGATGAAATGATAGATGTAATAAGTATGAAATCAAATGGATGGATGACAAATTGATGGAGATGGTGTGATGATGAATATGATATGAAAGCGATATGAAAATATATAATTAAATCAATTAATTATCAATACTTTACCAAACCGCTACCACATCAGACAATCTCACAGATAGGTTGCAACCATCACAGTCATACAGGCAACTAATAATTAACTAACTAACTATACACAATCCAGACGTGTAGAAGAAAGCCAAAAGAGTGTCCTTGATATTCAACAAAAACTGTAAGGTTGTTCTAATATTGTTAATTTGTCTCTTCTTGAAATTGTTCTGATTTCACAGTATTCATAAACAGATCAATTGTTTCTCAATGTTCTGATATTAAAATAAGCAAATGGTTCTTCACAGGTAACTTATAAAACAGGCAAATGTTCAGTTTCTATTAGGGTCAAGCTATGAGTGTATAGCCTAAAGTTGGCTTGTTAAAGCCCAGCCTCCAACGGCTCATTCACAGAGCCGAACAGATTATTGAAATCACAAATTAAGTCTACACAAGACTTTAATCAAACTCTACACAAGAGTTATAACACAACTTGATTCAGCTCAAACTTTGAGCACCACAAAGTCTACACAAGACTTAAATCACACTCTACACAAGAGTTAACACAAAACGTGTTTCAGCTCGAACTTTGAGCACTACAAAGTCTACACAAGACTTTAATCCAACTCTACACAAGAGTTAAAACAAATGAGCCTAAAAGACTCCGCTGTGGTTATCGCTTAGAGACTATGAGCCTAAAAGACTCCGCTGTCTGGTCTCTTTTGAGACAATGAGCCTAAAAGACTCCGCTGAGTGGTCTGAAGAAACTGCTCAAAACTCTGGCATTTATAGGCAAAAATCAAGCAAACGAAGCAAAATTCTACCCACACAACCGGATGTTAGTCATATCCGTAAACATCTGAAATTCCTTAAAACTCCCCCAGATTCCATAATCATGGACAACAACAACCCATCCTGATACCGGACATCCTCATATCAAGGATAAATAAATTCGTCAGCCCCATAGTTACGAGATATCAATCAAGCCATACCATAACAAAGTCACTCCCGTAGAATACAGGGATCCTACTTTGCTTATAAGTTTACGGAGAAAACAAGATTGATGCCTTTCTCACAATAACACCCACACTACGTAGTTTAATTGAAACTTCCGGGCCATAGGTGCATGATCTGATACGACCTGTATCAACAAAAGAAGGGTTGTTCCAGAGGGATTACAATAACAACAACAACTAATACTACGACGACGTACATCCTGTCGTAAACTGACGCCTACACGGAAGCGTTTCGTTACATATCTCCCCCCTAAGACTAAATTTGGTACAACATTTAGTTAGATCATCGAAATGCCTCAAGATCACATCGATCTCGATAAATAATCTGGACCATGATTATCCTTCCCTTTTACGGAACGTAGGACAAATCGGTATTGATTAAGCAAGAGAGACCACCTCATCAGTCTCCCATTCTCTGATTTCGCCCTGTTCAGATACAGAAGTGGGGCATGATCAGTTTCAATTATAAATTCTTTACCAATGAAATACACATTTAGTGTTTTCACAGCCCAAACTACGGCCAGACATTCCTTCTCAACAACAGAGTACCTCTGCTCCCGCGGTAACAATTTCCTGCTTAAATAGGTAACTGGATATTTGACTCCATCATGCTCCTGAGATAGCACAGCACCTAATCCTGTGTCGCTGGCGTCCGTAGATAAAATAAACGGCTTATCATAATCTGGAAGGCGCAACACGGGATCCGATGTAAGCATATTTTTCAGCGTTTGGAAGGCTCTCTTCTGTGGTTCGTCCCAAATCACTCTGTTGGGCATGCCTTTCTTTGTCGCGTCTGTCAGGGGAGCTGCCACTGCTGAGAAGTTTGGCACATAACGTCGGTAGAATGATGCCAGCCCAAGAAAACTTCTCATTTGTTTCTTGTTCGAGGGTAAGTTTGCCTCTTGGATCGATTTGACCTTGTCCATGGTTGGCCTTAAATTCCCTCCACCAATAGAATGGCCTAAAAACTCCACCTCCGGGAAACCAAGCAGGCACTTTGACGGTTTCGCCGTCAAGCCGCAATCACGCAACCTTTGAAGAACTGTCCTTAACGTTTTTAAATGTTCATCCCATGTTGCAGTGTGAATGAGAATATCGTCGATGTAGTTTTTCACGTTGGGAAGTCCACCAACGACTTTTCTCATCATCCGCGAGAACGCGGAGGGCGCCCCTTGAAGTCCGAAGGGCATTACAGTAAACTGCATCAGTCCTAACTCTGTTGCAAATGCCGTTTTCTCCTTGGTCCCGTCTGACAATGGAATTTGCCAGAATCCACGGGATAAATCAATCTTTGAGACAAAGTGACATGATGTCCCAATTTCTTGAAACAGATCATCAAGTCTAGGCATTGGTTCCGCATCGAACACCGTAATGTTGTTAAGGGATCTGAAGTCCACACAATAACGAATGGTTCCGTCCTTCTTCTTGACAACGACAGATGGCGAACAATACGGACTATCCGATGGCTCGATTATCCCGGCGCGAAGCATGGCCTTCACTTCTTCTTTTAATGTGGTTTTTAATGCTTGAGGCACGGGATATGGTTTCTTTCTGACTGGACAATCCGACGTCAAACGGATGTCGTAGATGTAATTATTCGTGCGTCCTGGCACATCGGTCAATACGTCATCAAAATCCTGGAGCATGCCCTGCAATTGACCTATCTGCTGAGGACTCATTCCTTCATGCAGGATGACATCGTCTTTGGTCTCAGTCTGTTTCAGAGCAGGCAATTCCATCCGAGGAAGAACCTTTTCTCCATCACCATCGTTATCTTCGATAACCGCTGCCACGGCACATTGAAGAACACCGACTTCATTCTCCTTCTCCACGTCTCTCACGTAGTACCTTTTCAGCAAATTGACGTGGTATGTCCTTCTGGTGTTGTCTATATTAATGACGTAATTATTCGGACCCGTGACATCTTTCACTTCAAAAGGACCCTGCCACTTCAATTCCAGTTTGTTATGTTTCGTGGGCAGTAAGAGCAATACTTTATCTCCCTTTTCAAATGACCTTACTTTGGCCTTTTTGTCAAAATGTGCCTTGTAACGCGAGGATGAATACTGCAGGTTATCGTGTGCTGCCTTCACAGTATTCTCTATCTTTTCCCTTAAATCGACTACGTATTGATACGTCGTTTTCACATCCGGGTCTTCTATGTCTTCGGTCCATAGTTCCCGTAATATTTTCATCGGTCCTCTCACAGGCCTTCCAAATAAGAGCTCAAACGGAGAGAAACCAAGAGATTCCTGAGGAGCCTCCCTGTATGAAAATAATGCAGCATTGATGTATCTGTCCCAGTCTGAGGGTCGCTCTGCAGCCAACCTCTTGAGCATTCCTTTTAAAGTTCCATTAAATCTCTCTACAAGCCCATTGGCTTGTGGGTGATAAGGACTAGTAGTGATTTGTTTTACGGAGAGCAGTCTGCATACTTCCTTCATCAGGTCTGATGTGAATTGCGTCCCCCTGTCGCTTAGCATCTCCTTAGGTATTCCCGTGCGGCTAAAGATGTCAACCAATCCTTCTGCTACTCTTTCTGTTTCCATACTCTTCAGAGCAATGGCCTCTGGATACCTCGTACAGTAATCCACCACAGTGAGTATATATCGGTTTCCTCTATCTGATGCCGGCATGATGGGGCCAATTAGATCCACTGCTACCCGACTGAAGGGTTCATCGATGAGCGGAACTTTAGTAAGAGGGACCTTAGGGGTGATTCCTCTCGGAGCTGACCTTTGACACTGGTCGCAAGACTGACAAAATCTCATGACATCCTCCCAAATATTTGGCCAGTAAAAATTACTCAGTATTCGATCTGTCGTTTTCTTTGCCGCGAGATGTCCAGAGAGTACACTTTCATGGGCCAACCGCATGACTGAATTACGCAGGCATTTTGGTACGACAACTTGCTTTACCAAATCCCCGTGCTCAACCCTTGGAGATTGAAAATAGCGGATCAGCAAACCTCTGTCATAGGCATACCAACTGGTATTACTCTTGCCTGTGTTTCTTACCTCTCCTCTGGTAGCAGCATCCCTCGCAGCTTTTAGTGTGATGTCATGCTTTTGTTTCTCCTTTAGTTCGTCGACGCTTACACCTGTCTCTATAGATGGAGCTGTGACCAAGTCTTTGATCTTGCGTTCACGTTGCCCTCGTGTTTGTACGGCGCTCAGTTCATCTCCATGACCCAATTCCTGCTCGTCAGTAATTGTTTTTACATGCATTCCTGGGCATTTGGCCCCTTCAATATTCCCAAGTATAACGTCATGCAATGGGGATTCTAACTCGACGACTGACAATCTCCCGGTAAAATAGGGGCATTCCAAATAAGCTTCACCGTGTGGTGCGGAAATAGCCTCTCCGTTAGCCAAGTAGATCAGGACCTTTTTATTCCAGTCATCCTTACTCTTGTTTATCAGTCCTTTTCTGACGATGACACAACTACTGCCGCTATCACGTAACACATTCACCTTTTTCCCATTCAACCATCCGACGGCCACCGGCATTACAGGTGCGACTGGCACATGTCCTGAGCACGCTGCAGAAATCATTGGCATCTCACATCCGCACTTTAATTCCACCTTGTCATGTCTCAAACATTTCTGTGGTTCATGATCTTCTGTGATCGCGGAGACTTGTTCTATACCGGTAGGTGCCTTCCTGTCTTCGTGCCTCTTCTTCTCACGGCAATCTTTTATTAAGTGTCCTTTTCGCCGACAGTAATAACAAAAGGGACTCTCGACCACAGCAGCAGCTTGCTTCTTTTGTCGACAATCTCGTGCCATATGTCCTGGCCGTTTACAGTTGTGGCAAACCATTTGGCTAGCGAAGCGGGTAGTGTCCTTCATTACGTTGTTTCGACTACTTTCATTGACGTTCTTTGATTTTTCTTGAGCCACTCCACTTTTGGAAAATGTTCCTGCGACACCGTGCGCTTCAATGTACTTTTCTCCTAAATCTATTACTTCCCTTGCTGTCTTCGGTTGTCTTTCTTTTATGAAAATCGTCAAATCCCGACCGCAGACACTGACAAGCTGTTCCTTCAATATCATATCCAGAATGTCAGCAACTGAGTCCTTCCTTTTCCCCGACAACTCAATCCATTTTTCCATATAACTCTCCAATCTAGTCGCAAACTGGCTAAAACGCTCCCCTTGTTCCGGTCTACTCTTCCTAAATTTTTCATTGAATCCATCATCCGTTAGATTATAACGTCTCAATAAAGCCGCTTTTACTACCCCATAATCGATGGCATCTTCATCACTCAGTCGAGTGTAGACGTCCAGTGCTTTCCCTTTGAGAAGTGCAGACAACTGGATTGCCCAATCCCTGCATTCCCAGCCGTTGACTTTAGCGTATCTCTCGAAACGGAGCAGATAGCTGTCCATATGATCCTTGTTTTCGTCAAAACATGGAAGTCGAGGACTCTTAACAGTAGGAGCATGAGTAAATGATCGAATGTCACTTGTCATACTGTCGTTGTTGGAGGAAGCCTGACACTCCGACTTTAACCTAAGCAGTTCAAGCTCTTTCTCCATCAGAGCTTCTTGTCTTTGAGCTCGTGCTCTGCTTATCTCCTCCTCTTCTTTGGCACGTTCTCTCTCCTTCTCTTTTCTCTCTTCATCTTCTTGTAACTGGGCTGTCACCCAAGCACGGAGATCTTCACCCCTTAACTCCAATTTTTCTCCAAGTTTAATTAATCTTTCCACATCCATCTCTAGGACAATTAATCAAACCAATTCAAATTCAAATAAACAAACTTCAATATGTTTATCAACACTGTTGCCGTAATTGTTACTTTCACGTAGAATAAAGTGGTACTACAAGTAACCTTATAACGATACGCGTCAATATAAATCCCTACACGGAATCAAAACAGGCAACTAATACCGATCCCTACATGGAACCCAACATTGATCTATATAGACTCAGATAATACATAGAATCAAACTACTGATTTATTACAGGTCCTCACACGGAACCAACCAAATCTTCACCCAGATTCAATTACAGAATCAACAAAATATCTTCACCCAGATTCTTACACAGAATCAATACCTTGACTTACTATATGTGCATAGAAAGTCAGAACAAATGATTTAATACAGATCCTCACACGGGACCAACACAATATTCTCCCAGATTCCTACACGGAATCAAATTACCCCAACAACCACCTTCGTTCCTTACAAAAGGGAGAGGGGGGACAATGGAGGCTTTACAGCGCGAGTACCGCTTTCGCGCTAAGTCAGTGATCCGTATCACTATGACAGATGACTGACAACGTATAACCGAACAAGTGAAAATTACCAGAATAACTTGCATTACACCTTGCGTATAATGACAGTCTTATAACCATTAAATGGATACCAATTTGCTTTAAGCTCAAAGATAGTATCTATCTCAAGTTTGAAACAACTCCCTAACCTGTCTCAACAATTGTTTGGTCGCGATGTCTCTTGAATGCACAACAATAAGAATCCCACTTCTGACACCAAATTATGTCACAAAGTGCGCACGTAAACCGTATGCTTATGTAGCGCAGTTTGCAACCTTGTTTATGTGTGCTATATTCAAGCTACGACATCGATCAATAACCAAACACAATACGTTGATAAAGGTTTTGAAGCTAAATGAAGATATATTTTATTACAATATAACAAAGAATTATGAGATATAAAGATGAAATGATAGATGTAATAAGTATGAAATCAAATGGATGGATGACAAATTGATGGAGATGGTGTGATGATGAATATGATATGAAAGCGATATGAAAATATATAATTAAATCAATTAATTATCAATACTTTACCAAACCGCTACCACATCAGACAATCTCACAGATAGGTTGCAACCATCACAGTCATACAGGCAACTAATAATTAACTAACTAACTATACACAATCCAGACGTGTAGAAGAAAGCCAAAAGAGTGTCCTTGATATTCAACAAAAACTGTAAGGTTGTTCTAATATTGTTAATTTGTCTCTTCTTGAAATTGTTCTGATTTCACAGTATTCATAAACAGATCAATTGTTTCTCAATGTTCTGATATTAAAATAAGCAAATGGTTCTTCACAGGTAACTTATAAAACAGGCAAATGTTCAGTTTCTATTAGGGTCAAGCTATGAGTGTATAGCCTAAAGTTGGCTTGTTAAAGCCCAGCCTCCAACGGCTCATTCACAGAGCCGAACAGATTATTGAAATCACAAATTAAGTCTACACAAGACTTTAATCAAACTCTACACAAGAGTTATAACACAACTTGATTCAGCTCAAACTTTGAGCACCACAAAGTCTACACAAGACTTAAATCACACTCTACACAAGAGTTAACACAAAACGTGTTTCAGCTCGAACTTTGAGCACTACAAAGTCTACACAAGACTTTAATCCAACTCTACACAAGAGTTAAAACAAATGAGCCTAAAAGACTCCGCTGTGGTTATCGCTTAGAGACTATGAGCCTAAAAGACTCCGCTGTCTGGTCTCTTTTGAGACAATGAGCCTAAAAGACTCCGCTGAGTGGTCTGAAGAAACTGCTCAAAACTCTGGCATTTATAGGCAAAAATCAAGCAAACGAAGCAAAATTCTACCCACACAACCGGATGTTAGTCATATCCGTAAACATCTGAAATTCCTTAAAACTCCCCCAGATTCCATAATCATGGACAACAACAACCCATCCTGATACCGGACATCCTCATATCAAGGATAAATAAATTCGTCAGCCCCATAGTTACGAGATATCAATCAAGCCATACCATAACAAAGTCACTCCCGTAGAATACAGGGATCCTACTTTGCTTATAAGTTTACGGAGAAAACAAGATTGATGCCTTTCTCACAATAACACCCACACTACGTAGTTTAATTGAAACTTCCGGGCCATAGGTGCATGATCTGATACGACCTGTATCAACAAAAGAAGGGTTGTTCCAGAGGGATTACAATAACAACAACAACTAATACTACGACGACGTACATCCTGTCGTAAACTGACGCCTACACGGAAGCGTTTCGTTACAATAGTTTAAAAGACTTTGTATTTGATATTCTAAATTGTATGAAATTAAATAAGGACTATGATTATGAAAATCTAAAAACTTGTAAACTTTCATTTTGCACTTTATACTGCACATCAAACAAAATCTGGTCTTCATACCTTGATGACAAATGTATTTTCCCTATCTGGCATCTCTAATGCTGTTGTTTCCCTTACTTCCGTTATCAAAAAGCAAAATAAACCAGTCCTAGGTTTCAAAGCCTGAAAAATAGGAATATTTAAAATCATGGTGAAATCTGTATAGATAAAATTAATTGCTGTTGCATCCATAATATAATAAGCCTATGAGTAACAGGAGATGAGTGATGTCCCTCAGACTGAATTCAGACCTAGACATGTCAGCTCCTATCTTCTGTAATTATTGTTTCTAATGGAACATAACGAGGAATCAGACTATGAACGGTGTAAGTGTGAGAGGTGATTCTGATGGGAATGTGGTTAGTCTTTGTTGGTCACAAGAGTGGCAGGGGTTAAGCTTTAATATATATAAAAACTATATCAAAATTTTTTACCACACATAGCCCTTTGCACGGATAAAGTTGGACGTCCTCGATATGTAATGTCTGATCATCTCTAAAGGAAATATAGTTCCATTCTTCAACCAAAAACACAGATCTTCAATGGTCTCTGTGTTTCCGTCTCTTAACACACGAGTCCAATCCCATCATGTCGGTGCTAAATTGATAAAAAGTCGGCAGACGTGGAAAAAAAATCTTCTAAAAAGTCACAAAAGATTATTGCTGCCCAGTAATGCCCCCTATTATGATGAGTGTGTTGTTTAATTGTAAGTTTTCAAGCCTCTTTGGGTCTGTTGGCACGAAACAATGCAAGGGATATCAACCTGGTCCTAGCAGCTATTCTTGGTCAACTGATCTAGTTTTGTGATGTCGATTCAAAGAATGGAACATATTTAGAGAGATGATCAAATGTTACATCTGTTCAATAAGAAACAGAATACATTTCGCTATAGACAAGCCAGGGGTGCCATACCCATTATTTAACTCTCTGACAATTCCATCGAATAAATTTGAGGAGTTCTTTTCAATTTGAAATTACTTACTTACTTACTTATCCGAAGCAGCGATCAGCTTTTGGTCTTGTGCCATGACGTAGAATTAGAAATTAAAAAGATATTTTTCAGCAAACATTTAAGCCCAAATCTAATTGTCATACAGCTCTCTTCTTAGTGATATTCAATGGTTAGATATGATGTAAGGTTAAAGCACAAAAATCAAATACCCGGAGGCGAAATGGCCGAGTTGTTAAGGCATTGAACTACGACTTGGAAGGTTAAAGCCCCGCTTCAGGCATTTTAGTTTTTTTCCTTGGGCAAGATTATTAACCCCCAATTTGCTCACTTGGACAACATGAATGATTCCTGTTGACATCAGATATATCTTGTATGATGAATTAGCTATATTCCTTCGTGGGAGGCCTAGGCGACACTATCTTATGTCCTGGCGGAAGGGCATAATTTAATCAAATACCACCTATCAACATTAAATAAAAACATTGAATTTGCAGTTTGTGTCACTTCTTGGACTTGGAAATAAAAAAGAAAAAAGGATGGAATTGTCCTTTTCCCCAATGGTGAGTGCTGAAAAAGATAATTTTTATTGGAAATGGAAAAAGCGGAACATTAATAACACCTATAAAATTAGTTTGCTTTGATTTAGAACAAGATGGGTAGCAGTTATACTAGTCTTTTTTAGTGCCCCTGTGATCAAAGAATTGGAAATAAGATATTGAGTCAAAAAGTAAATTTCATATATTTATCAATATCAACATTAATAATATTAATTCGAAAAACTATGGATGGATTGTTTAGATCAGTTTTTCGAGTAAAATAATTAAAAATACTTTGAGGGAGACCTTCCACACATTCCCCGAGTAGCTTCACTTTATATTGTCATTTTAACTTTGGA
>NC_088362.1:23528246-23530746 GCF_034508935.2 Berghia stephanieae
TAGTAGTAGTAGTAGTAGTAGTAGTAGTAGTAGTAGTAGTAGTAGTAGTAGTAGTAGTAGTAGTAGTAGTAGTAGTAGTAGTAGTAGCAGTAGTAGTAGGAGTTCAAATACAAAGTATTATGACGTTCAGGATGATTTTATTAAAGTACAGCACCAGGTTTGAGAGCTATTGCCAATGTGAGGGTCATTTTGATCATAATTTGAAAATTTGAAAGAAGTTTCCTGGCCAAAATTTCAAATACGTGTTTTTTTTTTCGGAGTACGGAAACATAATCGAATCCGTGTTTGTACACTAATTACGTAATAATATTGTTTTACTTTGTCCGTATCAAGACCGAAGGGCTAGAGCTCAGGTGGTCGCTGGTTCGGATAAGTAAGTAAGTCCGTCTATAAACGTTTGTCTTTAAAAAGGCGCTCTTTGAAAATAAACAGAAAACCCATTATGTATCACAGCTAAAGTCTGCGCCAGATTATTATCACTGGGTTTTTTTTTTTAAGGAGACACATAGGTCCATGGAGCATTTATCTCGGTTTCTATAGCGTGAAACGGACGATAGCCATTCCTTGCTACCGTTTAGATCGGACGCTAGTCCATCGCAAAATATTTTCCACCAGACCTACGGATCCAGCTACTCAATCGCTGCTGGTGGACAAGGTAGTGGGGAGGGGGGGGGGGTGTCAGAAAAAAACAATCTCGGTCCCTTTACGTGTGGAGCGAGTGCTCTACAAACTGAGCTATTCGGACACCCCCCCCCCCCCCCCCCCCCCCACCCCTCCTTGTGCTCTTGATCCTTGGTTTGAGTCTCGCTGATGATGGCGCCAGATTGAATCCTTGTAAAAGGCTCTTAACTTTACATTGTCTCACCAGACTCAAATGTAAAAATGAGTAAATGGTCGGTAACAGCGTTGTCTCTGTTGAGATTTAGAAAGTTGTAAATGCAAATCATAGCAGATGTGATGTCTCGCCCTATTAACTCTCTCCTTACCAGCCATTTTCAGGATTTTCCCCAAAACTTCACACCCAACTAACACAAATATAGATTGTTTATTACTCAGACATAATAGCAGTAAAATTCTTGCGATGCATAATTTCTTTTGCAAAACATGCTCTACAACACACTGTTCATTTTCTTTAAATTTTATGATGTACAATAGAAATTTGAAAAAGAAAACTGTTGGTTGTATCGTAACGAATGTGACGATTTTCCTATAGTTGGTAAGGAGAGGTTAAATGTTGCTCATGGCTTGGGACCCTTTCTAAAGCGCTTCGAGCCTATTTAGTGCATAACTGCGCCATTTAAAACACAAAGCTCGAGAGAGAGAGAGAGAGAGAGAGAGAGAGAGAGAGAGAGAGAGAGAGAGAGAGAGAGAGAGAGAGAGGTTATGGACGTTTCTAAGAAAATGCAAATGTATGGATAGATTTAAATCAATGAATTTGAAGTGATTAGCATTCTTTAAATTTGCAGAGATCTGAGGAAACCCATACAAAACAAAGTCACGTGCAAAAAAGGCAGAGAGGTTATTTCTTTCTTTGTAAGGGTTTTACGGCACTTGCGACACATTTAGGTAATATTATCAGCGCCAGTAACAAGGAAGAAAATGGGATAATCAAATAATTCTAAAACACAAAAGAAAGGGTAAGACAAAGGGGAATTGGTTCAAGTAGAGAATAAATGTAGATTCCAAGACCACACCATTAGAGATCTTGGTTTGAGAGCACAGGATCCCACTAAGAGGTATACATAATATTCAAAACAATTAAATATGACTGTCAGTACATAACATAGTGATGCTTTACAAGGAAAAAATATATCACCTCCCAAAATCAACACTATACATTCGACTGTTTCCCTTTTGAATATATCCGTGAAGGGCCAGGACTAAACCAAGAAATCCAATTCCAAGACAAAGGCAAGCAAATCAGAAAACAGATATATAAGAGGGTAGAACACACAGCAAGTGATTTCCTGCCTAGTCAAAACATTCTTGAATTACAATTAAAGCACCCGAAGACAAAGGTGAATCGGTTCAAAAGGGGATAAATGTAGATTCCAAGAGCATACCAATACAATACTTGGTGTGAGATCAGCTAAATGTCTTATCCAGACACCAGCACAGATCCCACTAAAAGGAGTACACCCAAATCTTTTCAATGTACACAAGACAAAATATATCAGTACATGACAGAGATCATGTACAAGGGAAAAAATCACCTCGTGATACTAACACAAAACATTGACTGTTTCCTCTCAGCCAAAGACTCCGACTCCGACAAATGCCAGGACAAAACCAAATAATCCAACTTCAAGACAAAGACAAAAAGCAATGCAGAAAACAGATACAAGGGGATAGAAAACACAGCAAGTGACCTCCTGCCCACCATGCACGGGAGGTCAAAAGATGAAGTCATTCTTTCATTCCTGGGTCTCACCACAGACAAGGAGGCAGACCGGGCAAAGCCACTTTTTAGTGGCTAATCGCCGCCATTGAATTGAATATG
>NC_088362.1:23538246-23540746 GCF_034508935.2 Berghia stephanieae
GAAGAAGAAGAAGAAGAAGAAGAAGAAGAAGAAGAAGAAGAAGAAGAAGAAGAAGAAGAAGAAGAAGAAGAAGAAGAAGAAGAAAAAGAAGAAGAAGAAGAAGAAGACGAAGAAGAAGAAGGGTACTGCTGAATACCGAAATCCACTCCAATGGTGGGTGAACCAGACTTTCAGGTACGAAGCAAAGACCGTACCGCTGAGCCACGTTGCTCCTTGTTTTGTTTTTAAGGGTTTTACGGCGCTTGCAACACGTTAAGGTTATATCAGCGCCAGTAAAAAGGAAGAAAATGGGATAGTAAAAAGTTCTAGAATTACAATTAAAGCACCCAAGAAAAAGTAAGACAAAGGGGAACTGGGAACAAATAGGGATCAGATGTAGATTCCAAGAGCATACCACCAATGTACTTAATTTGAGATCACCTAAAAGTCTCATCCAGACACAAGCACAGGTCCCAACTAAGAGGAATACACTCAAATGTTTACCAATCATATAATATAATATGCAAACTAAACATAATACAATGCATAACAGAGAGATGATTTACAAGGAAAAAAATATCATCTCCCAAAACAATAACTATGCATTTGACTGTTTCCCTCCCAGCCAGGACTCCGGAAAGGGCCAGGACAAAACCAAGTAACCTCATTCCAAGACAAAGACAGAAAGCATGTGGGAAAACAGATATAAGGAGATAGAAGACACAGTATGTACCTCCCTGCCCGCAATGGGAGGTCAGGACCCCCACCCAGACGTTGCTCCTTAGGGCTTGAACCAGAGCCAATGGGTGGTGGGCACCAATGGGGAGTGAACCCAGAACAGTGCGAGGTGGACACCAAGGTGGAGTGACCCAGAGACTATAAGAGCAGGGCGCCAGCCTGGATTTGATTGGAGACCATGGGAGGTGAGTACCAGTGGGGAGTGAACCCAGTGAGTTGGGCACCAGTGAGGAGTGAACGAGAGAATGTGAGAGGTGGGCACCAGTGGAGAGTAAACCGGAGACCATGAGAGGTGAGCACCGGTTGGAATTGAACCTTACAACACCCACTTCTAGGCAACAGACTAGCTAGTAATAGTAATTTACTAGACTCGTAAATTACTAAATCTAGTCTCGTTCATGAAAATGGACCCTGCTGTGTATCTTCCATAGTCCCAGGTTCATTCCCCACTGGTGCCCAACTCCCATAGTCTCTGGTTCAATCCCCACTGGTGCCTACCTCCCAAAGTCTCTGATTCACTCTCCAATGATGCTCTGCACCAACAGTCTCTGGTTCACTCCTTATTGGTGTCCACCTCCCATGTTATCCGGTTCTCTCTCCACTGGTGCTCTGCACCCATAGTCTCTGGTCCAATCCCCACTGGTGCCCACCTCTCATAATCTCTGGTTCGGTACATTTCGATGGATTTCAGCAGTACCGGAAGAAGAAGAAAAAGAAGAAGTTTTGTTTTTAGGAGTTTTACTCCGCTTTCCACGCTATTAGGCCATTTCAGCGTCAGCAATAAAGAAGATGATAGAGGAAAAGTTGTTGATCTGAAGTTAAGAACACCAAAGAAAAAGCAAGATAAAGGGATCTAGTTCAATAGTTTGTTTTTGTTTTTAAGGGTTTTACGGCGCTTGCAACACATTTAGACTATATCAGCGCCAGTAAAAAGGAAGAAAATGGGAGAGTCGAAAGTTCTAGAATTACAATTAAAGCACCCAAGAGAGAGTAAGACAAAGGGGAATTGGAACAAATAGGGATCAGATGTAGATTCCAAGAGCATACAATCAATGTACTTAGTCTGATATCACCTATAAGTCTCACCCAGACACAAGCACAAGATCCAAGAAAGAGGAATACACTCAAATGCTTACATTTCATTATACATTAAAAATAACAAATATAATAATACATAACAGAGAGATGATTTACAAGGAAAAAAAATATCATCTCCCAAAACAATAACTTTACAATTGACTGTTTCCCTCCCAGCCAAGGACTTCGGCCAGGGTAGGGTTGGGACAAAACCAAGCAATCTCATACCAAGACCAAGACAGAAAGCATGTTGGAAAACAGATGTAAGGGGATAGAAGACACGGCAAGTACCTCCCTGCCCACTGTGGAGGTAGGGAACCCCACCCAGTGGTTCAAATGGGAAACAAAAGATTCTACTAACGATCCACCAATATGTCTGTTTTGAAAATAGCTAAAAGTCCCATCCGGACGCAAGCAAAGGATTCCGCTATAAAGCATATGCTCACATGTTTGCAAACTATAAAATATTCAAAACTAATAATTATTTAAGTGCATAAAAGAGAGATGTTTTAAATGGAAAAAAAATATAATCTCTCAACAAAAGTTAATACAAATTTGGTTGTCTTCTTTGCTGCTAAGGATCCCTGTTAGGAACAGTAAAAATACCGAGCAATCTCAACCCAGAATAAAGACATAGAGTCATAGAGAAACATGGAATGAAAAAAAGACATGGGGGATAGAAGACGCAGAAAGTGACTTTATTCCC